>NC_086097.1:29764856-30067356 GCF_963921235.1 Mobula hypostoma | reverse complement strand
GGTGGTACCCCTCCAGTGTTCTGACCTGTTTGTACTGTGCTACACAGAGAGGCTAGGGGTCAGTGGTGCCTGGTAGAGCTTCATGCCAGGTTTGAGGACTTGTTCATTGAATGCTGTTCCTCAGGTGGCTGAAATCTGAGCTGGCTCATTAAAACTGAGTGATTTTCATTACTGATGCCTGACTGACTTCACTGGCTCCAAAGAAACAGAGTATGATCAGCTTTCCTGAGATTTGTTATCTTTAAATCTTCACTGGCTCCTGAGAAACAGGGTGTAATCAGTTCTCTGGGATTTATTGTGGAAACAATCATTATATTGGTGGAAAACAAGGTTTTTTTTTGTTCTGTCTATTTTACAATCCTCACTTCCTGCCAGCTCAAACCATAATTTCATTTGCATTTGGCAATCCAGTTAATTATTTTCATTTAATATTCTGATGTGCTGTGGTGTCAGGATTTGAACTGGACACTGAATCATTAATTCAGGATGCAGGAAGCTAATCTACTCATCTACTGGGTCCTATGGTAGGCAGAGACTGGAGACATAATATTGGTTTGAGACAATACCCTGATCCATAAGGGAATAGGATAGTGATTAAGGCTGCTTTCAGAGTGTTGCTCTTCGGTCAGTGGGCAATGTCCCCATTCTGAGTCGGACGTCATGAGATCTGCGTGGAAGATCTAAGTCAATACTCCACCTTCAGGACTGAGGTACCATGTATCTATTACTTCAGCCTCTATCCATTACCTTGTTTGGCTGTAAGAAAGCTGTCACTACCCATTTGATTCTTCCTGCTGACCGAGAAGATAAACAGGAGTGTGAGATAGTGAGTTGGTTACTTGCATCTCGTTCTCACTTGACACATTGTGATCTCTTTGGAGAGGATGTGCTTTAAAGCAAAGAGGTTTGCGGTCAACTGCTCTGCCCTGTCAATAACTGACATCTACTAAAAGCCTGGAGTGACAGTGGGTAAATGTTAGCATTGATTTAGAGATGCAGCACAGTATTAGGCCATTCCAGCCCAACGAGCCATGCCGCACAATTACAACCATGTGTTCAATTCACCTGCTAACCCACCTCTTTGGAATGTGAAAGGAAAGATCGGCACAACATCATGGGCAGAAGGGCCTGTACCGTGCTGTGCTGTACTGTTCTATGTTCTATGAAACTGGAGCACCCAGAGGAAACCCACACTACCACGGGGAGAATGTACAAGCGCCATACTGACTGTGGCAGGAATAGAACCCAGGTCGCTGGCATTGTAATAGCATTACACTAATCATTATTACACCGTTCAGAATAAGTTTGTGAAATTTATTATGTAATGTAACCTTATGTGTGTATACCAATATTTATTTTATCACTGTAAAATATTAGTTGGAAAGTGTATTTACCTTCTTGGTTTGCTGTTTGAGAGAATTCTTCAGTGTTCAGCCAGGTTGCTAGGCATTGGGAACCTTTGGAACTGCCACCTGACAGCTACCAGAATATGACATAGGGAAGATTCAAGCTACAGGAATTACTGGATCACTGGGGCTGCTTCTTCTGAGGTCAGTATCGAACACAGTGTAGTCACTGGCTGCAAAGTCCAAGGCAGTGTCGGTAACTTGCATGTGTTATGGTTTAGATATTGGCACAGGACATTGCTGTTAGAAATACTGTTCTGGGATATGGACACCCTTCCCCAGTACTCCCAGCAGTGAAGAATTCCCTCAGTATTGCCCCTCAGGCCCTAAGACAGGTGATCCCTCAGTACTGTTACCCCAGCAGCGACGTGTTCCTTCAGTACTGCCCCTCAGGCCCTAAGAGAGTGAGTTAATCCCTCAGTACTACTCATCCAGCAGTGAGGCATTCCCTCAGTATAGCCCCTCGGGACTTAAGATAGCGAGGTGAAGTCTCAGTTCTTTCCCTCAGGCCCAAGACAGTGAGGTAGGTGTTCCCTTGCTACTGGCTATCAGGCACTAAGACAGTGAGGCATTCCCTCAGTATTGTCCCTCAACCCTAAGATAGTGAGGCATTTCCAGAGTACTATCAGTCAGATCTGCCATTGCAGTATTCCCTCAGTACTATCCCTCTGCCCTCAGACTGAGGCATTCCCTCAACACTGCCCCTCAAGGCCTAAGTGAGGTATTACCTTAGTACTGTCCTTCAGGCCTAAGACAGTGAGGCATTTTCTCAATACTATCTCTCAGGCTTTAAGACAGTGAGGTGTTCCCTCTACTATCCCTCAGGACACAAAACAGTATGGTGTTCCCTCAACACTGCCCATCAGGTGTTACGACAATGATGTGTTCACTCAGTGCTGCTCCTCAGTCCCTGAGACAGTGACGCATTCCCTCAGTACTATTCCCTAGTATAGGGGTACAGAGGCACAGTGGTAGGTTTAATATCCAACCCAATTCAAAGAAAAAATGTGTTAAGGTTTCTTGTAATAAATCTAATTAGAGTCATAGAGCACTACAGAACAGAAACAGGCCCCTCAGTCCATCTGTGTGCCAGCCTGGTCTGCCTACTCCTATCTGATTGCACCTGAACCATACCCCTCCATGCCCTTCCTATCATGTACTTATTCAAACTTACCTTAAATGTTACAATCTACCACTTCCGCTGCCATCTCGTTCTACACTCACACCACCCTCTGTGTGAAGAAGTTCCCCGTTAAATATTCCACCTTTCAACCTAAATCTGTGACCTCTAGTTCTAGTCTCACCCAACCTGAAGAAGAAAATCCTGTTTGCATTTACCCTATCTGATGGCCTCTGTTGGGATCAACCGTGGATGTTGCATTCTAGCCGTCGAAGTTGATATGCAAGCCAGGACAGTATGATTATGATATGGAGAGCAAGCTGTTGTCCTTGCAGCAGGCACCCCCCACCCCCATGCAGTTGATGAATCCAAAGGAACGGCACAGACTCCTACATGAGTTGCCAACCACGGCTGATGAGCCACGTCTGCCCAAAGTGAATCAAATAACCTTTGATACCAAGTCTGCTCCTGGTCTTCACATGTGGCTTAGCTACGAAGACCACTGGAACTGTTTCTACGGAAAGGAAAGTGGCAATGGCGGATACTGGCACCTTAAAACCACTCATTTCATGCAGATGGGCTCATTAGTAGTGTATGACAGCTTATTCAGGAGAAGGAAAGCTCTGATCTCAAACCTTCACTGCTTTGTGGCCATACCCCCTCATAGGGAAGGCCTTGGGTGTAAACCCTGAGGAAAAATCCAGAGCTGGAGTCCCTAAGGCAGTCCTACATTGAGTTCAACGCTGATTGGAAAGTCTAGCAATCTGCTGGTGCCAAACTGTATTGGTCTCTGCTGTTCCTTTAGATTCATCAGCTGTGTGGAGAGGGGGATCTTGCTGCACGGCAACAGCTTGCTTCCATATTGTATTGACCTGTCTTGCATATCACATAGACAGCTGGAACACAATATCTGTGGTCGACCCTGACCAATGGAGGGCCCCCTATTCCATCCTGTTACACCGATAAACAGAGCAGTGCTTACATTTTCCTGTGGCTAGTATTTAGCACTTAATGACCATCAGTAAAATAGATTATCTGGCAATGATCACTTCACTGGTGGTGGGATCTTGATATCTGCTGATCAATTTCCATATATGCTACACCACAACAGTAACTACTTCAGAAGCTTTATTAAGCCCTTTAGGGTGCCCTAAGGCTCTGAGAGGTTTTTTTTTTAATTAAGCGCAATCGTGAACAATAGCCAGGTCAGAAATGCTGATCAAGTCAACTAGTTCTCAAGGAGAACTCTGATAGGCCAATCAGATGGTTCACTTCTGCTCAGCGATAGAACATAAAAAAAATCATGTATACAATTAAGAAATATTAAAGAATAGTAGAAATACTGGAGTCATGATCATGATGAGGTCTGCTGGAGAGAGACCATAGTACTCACTGTATCCTTTATATCCAGTCTGTTTAACATTTGCTGCATAGTCAATCTTCCTTTGGTCAACACACAAAATATGTTGGAGGAACTCAGCAGATCAGGCAGCATCTATGGAGAGGTTTTGGGCCAAGACTCAGATGGCGGTCCTGGTGAAGGGTCTCAGCCCGAAATGCCAACTGTTTATTTCCCTCTACAGATGCTGCCTGATCTGCTGAGTTCCTCCAGCATTTTGTATGTGTTGCTGTAGAAATCCAGCATCTGCAGAATCTCTTGTGTTTATGATTCCTTTGATCACTCGGTGCCCTTCACACTGGCCAAGAATTGAGCGGACCAAAAGGTGAGGCGCTGAAGGCTTTGGGAAGGGACTGATGGACTGATTCCTTGGGATGAAGATCCTGGAACTGGGTGCCACAGTCTTAGGGTAAGAGACTTGCCCATTTATAGTGGAGATGAGATATTTGTTCCACAAACAAGAGAAAATCTGCAGATGCTGGAAATCAAAGCACTACACACAAAATGTAGGAGGGTCTCAGCAGGCCAGGCAGCATCTATGAAAAAGAGTAAACAGTCGACGTTTTGGACCAAGAGCCTTCATCAGGATCTTCGGCCTGTTGAGGATTTATGGAATTCTCTGCCTACAGAGTTGTGAAGTCCAGTCACAGTGACTCATTGATAGATTCCTAGCTGTCAATGTGAGTGCATGGGGAAAATGAATGAGAATGGTCTTGGCTCCAAACATTGACCATTCATTCCTCTCTATAGATATTGCCTGACCTGAATGTTGTTTCTTCAACATTTTATATGTGTTATTCCGGATTTCCAGCATCTCTGTGTTTATATTGAGGATTTGGGATTGGCCATCATCTAATTGACAGCTGACACGAGGGGTCAACTTCTTCTGATGCATCAATGAGATGCTACGGGGATGGAGGTGGAGGGGCAGCATCCTACCTTTGCTCACTTGCATTGAATTTTGGTCATCTGAGGTATGGAGGGGGACCCGTCAGGTTAAGCACGTGGGACTGAAGACTCCCCCTCATAACAACCCCTGATTAGGGTTATTAACTGGAAGGCTCAGCGACTGGTTTCTGGGATGTTCTGTTTCTCTTGTGTATGTAGTTTGTTGAAACTGTGGAAAGTGCAAAGTTACGAAGGTGGTAGAAGAAGGCGTAAAATACCCCAGAGATTAGTTGGGGGAGGGCATAGTTAGAAAGTGAGATTGGTGAAGGTCTGTAGTTGTTTTGAGAGAGGTTTTGTATTGAATTTATTAATATCAGCCCCTGTACAGACTATTATAATTTAGTGGTAAAATTCCATTTAAAGGACCAATTAACTTTAATGTAGAGTGGCTCTACAATTACTGTTCTATACTGATATCTCCTGGTTTTGATGTATTTGTATAATGTGGCTATTTGATAATTTTCACTGCTCTATTTTCTTCCTGTACGTGTTCAAATGCTGTAGTTTTTTTTTACAATAAAATTTTTGAAACGGGGTGAAAAATTGGGTTTTGGAGTGGTTCTGGATTAACTTGGAGGTGTTGTTCTCTCAGCCAACTGCACCTGTGATATTTGTCTGTGTCACTCACTTCTCACCGAGAGAGATTGCAGAAGTTTGGCCAGTTTGAGATTGATGCTGACCATTTTCATCTGGGAACCCTGGTGACAAAGGGCTATTAATAACTGCAGACAGACCAATGAACTCACTGTACCTCACACTTCTGCTCTTGACAACATTAAGAACATAAGAAAGAGGAGCAGAAGTAGGCCATCTGGTCCATCAAGCCTACTCTGCCATTCAATCAGATCATTGCTGATCTGGCA
Organism: Mobula hypostoma; assembly: GCF_963921235.1. NCBI lineage: Eukaryota > Metazoa > Chordata > Chondrichthyes > Myliobatiformes > Myliobatidae > Mobula > Mobula hypostoma. Next base: position 30,061,620 of record NC_086097.1, on the reverse strand, counting down.
TTATCTCCACCTACCTATCTTTCCCCCATAGCCCTTAATTCCCTTTCTATGCAAAATCTATCCAAACTTGTCTTAAATATATTTACTGAGGTAGCCTCCCCTGCTTCATTGGGCAGATAATTCCACAGATTCACCACTTTTTGGGAAAAGCAGTTCCTCCTCATCCCTGTCCTAAATCTACTCCCCGGAATCTTGAGGCTATATTCCGTAGTTCTAGCCCCATGTACCAGTGGAAACAACTTTTCTGCCTCTATTTTATCTATCCCTTACATAATTGTACAAGTTCTATAACATCTCCTCTCATTCTTCTGAATTCCAGTGAGTACAGTCCCAGGCAACTCAATCTCTCCTCATAGTCTAACCCCCTCATTTCTGGAATCAACCTGGTGAACCTCCTCTGCACTGCTTCCACGGCCAGTAGATCCTTCCGCAAGTAAGGAGACCAGAACTGCATGTACTACTCCAGGGTGACTTCACCCTGTACAGTTGCAGCATAACTTCCCTGCTCTTAAATTCAATCCCTCTAGCACTTTTTGATAGCCTGCTGCATCTGCAAACCAACCTCTTGTGATTCATGCACAAACACTCCCAAGACCCTCTGCACAACAGCATGGTGCAATTTTTTACTATTAAAGGAATGATTTGCTCTTTCATTTTTCCTTCCAAAGTGGATGATTTTGCATTTACCAACATTGTACTCCATCTGCCAGACGTTTGCCTACTCACTTAACCTATCTATGTCTTCTGCACAATTTGCTTTTCCAGTCAATTTAGTATCATCAGCAAACTTAGATACACTATACTCGGTCCCCTCCTCAGTATTGTTAATGTATATCATGAACTGTTGCGGGCCCAGCACCAACCCCTGCGGCACACCACACAACTGATTGCCAACCAGAGTAACACCCATGTATCCCAATTCTCTGCTTTCTATTAGTTAAACAATCCTCTATCCATGCTAATACATTAGCCCCAACTCTACGCATCCTTATGGATAAACCTTTTCTGGGGCACCTTATCAAACCCCTTCTGGAAATCCAAGTAAATGATGTGCATCTGCTCCCCTCTATCCACTGCGCTTGTTATATCCTCAAAGTTTGTTAACCAGGACCTGTCTTTGCTGAATCCATGCTGCATCTGCCTGATGGATCCATTTCTTTCCGGATGCCTCACTATTTCTTCTTTAACGATTTCAAATTACCACTATTCATGAGTTAGGCCCCTTGCTGACTTGGGGCAAAAAGCCATGATTAATCATAGAACAGGACAGCACAGAAACAAGTCCTTCCGCCCATCTGGTCTGTGCTGGACTGTTACTCTGCCTCATCTTATCAACCTGCACCCAGATTGTAGGCCTCCATACCCCTCCTATCCATGTACTTATTCAAACTTCTCTTAAATGTTGCACTCAAACCTGCATCCACTACTTCCACTGGCAGCTCGTTCCACACTTGCACTACCTTTTGAGTGAAGAAGATTTCCCTGAAATATTTCCCCTTTCACCCTTAATCTATGACCTCTATTTCAGATCTCACCCAATTTCAGTGGGGGGAAAAGCCTGCTTGCATTTATCCTGTCTATACCCTTCATAATTTTGTACAACCTCTATCAAATCTCCCCCACATTCTCCTACACTCCAGGGATTAAAGACCTAACCTATTCAACTTTTCCCTATAAGTCAGCTCCTCAAGTCCTGGCAAAATCCTTGTAAAAGTCCTTTGTACTCTTTAAATCTTATCGATATCTTTCCCATGCACACCTTCCCAACATCTTATACAATTTCAACATTACATCCCAACATCTGTACTCAGTACTTTGATTTATGAAGGCCTTTGTGCCAAATATTCTACTTGTGACCCTATCTACTGTTCCTATGATACTTCTTTCACATTCGATACAAATGTCACATTAGATAGTTTTTTTTTGGGGGGGGGCTTTGGGGTTCTAACGCTTTAAATGTCACTCATTCTTTGGGGCACTCTTCTGTTTTCATGGATGTCTGCGAAGAACAAGTATTTCAGGATGTATATTGCATACATTTCTCTGATATTAAATGGAACTATCAAACTATTAGTTAATGGTAACTAATTTATTATTGGCACATATACAATGGAAAAATCTTTGAATGCCATCCAGGCAGATCACTTAATACATGTACAATGAGGTAGTACAAAAGGAGAAGCTAGAACAGAATGCACAATATAGTGTATCTGCTGAATTGTATGGATAGGTTATATGGCCACTGTAAATTGGCCCTAGTGTGTAGGTGAGGTGTCAAATTATGGGGAGTTGATGGGAATGTGAGGAGAATATAACGTGGGTTTAATGTAGGGTAGATAGTATTGATTTATTATTGTCACGTACTAAGATATGGTAAAAAGCTTTTGTGTACTATCACGACAGATCAGTGTATACTTTAATTAGTAAATTAATGTAGTAATTAATGTAGTAAAAAGGAACAAAAGAATGCAGAGCATAGGGTTGCAGACAAAGTGTAAGGGCAACAATAAGGCAGATTGTGAGGTCAAGAGTTCATCTTTATCATATCAGATGTCCTTTCAAGAGTCTTACAACAGCAGGGTAGAAGTTGTCCTCGAGCCATGCAGTACATGGTCTCAAGCTTTTGTACCTTCAGTCCAAGAGGGAGAAGTACCCCTCCATGGACTCTGTCTGCACATCCTACTGTCTCCTGGGGTGGGAAGGGTCCTTGATTATGCTGACTGCTTTCCCGAGGCAACGGAAGTGCAGACCGAGTCCACAGAAGGAGGTTGGTAGAAGATCATGACTGTGGTTTTGAGATCTGAACCTCAGTCTCACCACCGTTGACATTGCCCAGCTAGAGTATAAGCAATGGCAGGAAGAGACAGTGGGTGGTGAGAGGGTGAGGAACATAGGTTACCTGGAAATGGAAACAGGAATGGGTGACTCAGATTGCTACATAACTAATAAGATCATATTTCATCTGTTTGCAAGCTCAACCTTCCTGTCCTACTCAAAGTCAAATTTATTATCAAAGTATGCGCAAGTATGTACATTGAGATTCATTTACAGGAAAATAAAGAAATACAATAGAATTTATGAAAAACTATACATAAACCAAGACTGACAAGCAACCAATGTGCACAACAAATCTTGCAAATAATAATAAAAACTTGCCTTTTTAAAGGCTTTCACAACTCCATCCATTTCCTTATTAAGAATCTATTTGTCATTCTTAAAAATATTGGAAAAACTTGACTTCCACCAGCTTTTATGATCAAGAGTTACAACAATTCATGCACCTCAGACTGAGAAAAATGATCTGTCTTAAATGGTTCGAGTTTCTTTCAAAGGAGGAAACATCCAGTCTGCCTCTAACCTGTCAAGACCCTCAGTACCTTGAGTATTTCAATCGATCACCCTTTCATTGAACTCCCACGGAACCAACATAACTAGTGCGATCTAACCCCATTAGGCAGCCTGCTCATTCCAGGGGTATGAATTCAGTTGATCTTCCCCGAACTGCAATCACACGCTTATACCCTTCCTGTATCAAAAGTGTACACAGCACACTAGACCAGAAAAGCAAGAGATACTGCAGATGCTGGAAATCCCGAGCAACACCATACAAAATACTGTGGGAACTCAGCAGGTCAGGCAGCATCTATACAGGGGGGAATAAACAAGCAACATTTCAGGCTGAGGCCCCTCATCAGGACTGAAAAGAAAAGGGGAAGAGAAAGAGGAAGGTGTTGGGTAAGACCAGGTGAGGGGGAAGTGAGGGATGAAGTAAGAAGCTGGGAGGTGTTGGGTGGTAAAGATAAAGGGCTGAAGAAGGAGAGGAGAGAACACCATGTGAGAAAGGGAAGGGGGAGGCAAGCTAGAGGAAGGTGATGGGCAGGTGAGGAGAAAAGAAGGGATGAGAGGGGAGCCAGAATGGGGACTGGAGTGCAGAGCTCAGGCTGAAGACATGCCTGTGCAAGTGGTTGTCTGGGATAGTGGAGCCAGCTAGAATCTCCCATGTGGCAAAGGAAGGACATTTTACTGAACAGTACACAGATTCCCAATAGGGGTATCATGGCTGACAGGGTGGTGAATGCAGTGTTTGACATGCTGGCCTTCATTAGTCAGGGTACTGAATATAGGAGTTGGGGCAGGATTGTTCACACTTCAGAATCCTGAAGTCTACAAGCCTGAGAGTCTGGGGCCAAGGTCTGAAGGCCCAAAGGCAGACTGCCCTGGAATGTTGGCACTGGAATATGTGATGACACCTGTGGGCTGCCCCTAGCACATCCTTAGGTTGTGTTGGTTGTTTCAGCAAATGACTCATTTCACTGTGTGTTTCAATGTCCATGTGATAAAGATGTTGTTGAGTTTGCACTTGAAGTATTCTGTTCAGTTTTGATCGCCTTGCTATCTGAAGGACTTCAATGTGTTGGAAAGAGTGCAAAGATTTGCAAGGAGATTGCCGGGACTTGTGGGCCTGAATTATAGGTTAGGAGGCTAGGTCTTTATTCCTTGGAGGGTAGGAGACTGAGGGGTGACCTCATTGAGGTGTATAAAATCATGAGGCACATAGATAGGGTGAATACATTTTTTTTTCTCGGAGAAGGGGGTCAAAAAATAGAGGGAATAGGGTTAAGGTGAGATTGGAGAGATTTAAATGAAGGGCAACTTCTTCATGCAGAGGGTGGTAGGTATATGGAACAAGCTGCCAAAGGAAGTGACTGAACCAGGTACAATAACACCATTTAAAAGACAATAGGCACAGGAGACAGCAGATGCTGGAAACTGGACAAACACACAATGTGCTGAAGGAACTCAGTGGGTCAGGCAGTGTCTCTAAAGGGAAGCGGACAGTTGATGGTTTAGGTTCATTGAGGCATGGACATTGGAAAGATACCTGAAGAGGTACAGTACATAGAATGGATAGAAATGATTTGGAGAGATATGGGCTAAACTTGGGCAAGTGAGACTAGCTTTGGTTGGTACCTTGTTCAGCATGGATGAGTTGGACCAAAGGGCTTGTTTCTGAGCTCTATAACTCAATGAGTCCCTGAAGACAGAGGTGCCATGGCCTCACAAATAACACATAAACTATAAAACATCAGAAAAGATCACCTACCAATCTGACTTGCACTAACGTTGCACTGTTAAAACAAAAGTCAGCATGGATTTCAATAAACAAGAAGCAAGTTTCTATCTTGGAAAATGAAGAGAATAAACAAGAAGCAAGTTTCTATTTTGGAAAATAAAAGAGAAAGGTAACATAGAACATATATACAACAGTACAGCACAGGAACAGGCTATTCTGCCCACAATGTCGCGCTGAAGCAGCCAGAAAGTACATTTAAAAATCCCAAAAAGTAATCCCTACTACCTACACAATGCCCATATCCCTCCAACATCCTCACATTCATGTGCTGACCTAAACATCTCTTAAAAACATCCAATGTATTTGCCTCTACCACCACACCAGACAGTGCACTCCATGCATCCACCACACTCTGAGTAAAAAAAACTTTCCCCTCACACCCCCTTTGAACCGACCTCCTCTCACCTTCAATGCATGCCCTCTGGTATTTAACATTTCAGCTCTGGGAAAAAGATACTCCATGTCTACTCTATCTATGCATCTCATAATTTTATAAACCTCTATCAGATCACCCCTCAGCCTCCGCCGCTCCAAAGAAAACAACCAAGTTTGTACATTAGCTTTATTTGTCACATGCACATCGAAGCAGCGAACTGAAATGCGTAATTTTGTGCCATCGACCAACACATTGTTCTGGGGCAGCCCATAGGTGTCGTCATGCTTCTGGTGCCAATATAGTATGCCCACAACTTACTAACCCTAATCCATACATCTTTAGAGGAAACCAAGACGGAGAATATACAAACTCCTTACAGACGGCGGCGGTAATTGAACTCTGACGCCAATGTTCTGTCCTGTTATGCTACTGTGTCACTCTTTAAAAGAGGAAAATGCATTGCCCAACATTCGGCATGTATAAACTACTTAAGGGAAGCATAGCAATAATTTAAACAATTATTTTACAAAATATCTGGCCTTTACATGGACTGATCCCACACCTTGCCTGATCTCATACCCGCCTACATACCTCCTCACTAAATGCCGCAGTGACTTTGCAAGGTACGTCATGCAGGAACATTTTAAAGTGGTTTTTTGTTAGGTCTATACAAATAAAATATTAACTCTTCCATTTCCTCACAGCTTCTGCTAACTTCTCAGTGTCAGTTTCCATTGTAGGGAGATTCTGGTTGCATTTTTAGTGGGGACACGAGATCACAGATCTAGATCAACACATAAAAGAATTTGAGGAGCTTGGTGCGTCAGGGAGATTGACAGTCAGCAGGGTAGAAGCTGTCCTTGAGCCAGATGGTATGTATTTTCAGGCTTTTGTAACCTCTGCCCAATGGCAGAGGGGAGAAGAGAAAATGTTCAGGGTGGGTGGGGTCTTTGACTATGCTGGCTGCTCTACTGAAGGCAGTAAAAAGCGTAGACAGTGTCCATGGAGGGAAAGCTGATTCCTGTGATGTTCTGAACTGCATCCACAACTCTCCACAGTTCCTTGTGGTCACGTGCAGAGCAGTTGCCATCCCAAGCCATTATGCATCCAGATAGGATGTGGTGCATCAATAAAAATGGGTGCGGGTCAGAGGGAACATGCTGAATATTCTTAGCCTTCCAATGAAGAAGAGGCGTTGGTGAGCTTTCTTAGCCATTGCATCAAAAATGGCATCTACGTAGGATGGTGATAAGGAGCTGGTGCAGAACATAGAACAGTATAGTATGGGCCCTCTGGTCCACAATGTTATGCCAACCTTTACACCTGCTCTAAGATCAATCTAACCCTTCCCTTCTAAAAAGCTGTCTAGTTTTCTATCATCCATGTGCCAATCTAAGTATTTCTTAAATTTCTCTAATATATTTGTCTGTGCCACCACTCCTGCCAGGGTGTTCCACACACTCATCACTCTCTGTATAAAAAAATTAACTCTGACATCCCTCCTATACTTCCCTCCAATCAGCTTAAAATGATGCTGCCTTATATTAGCCTGGGAAAAAGTGTCTTGCTATGCACCTGATATATGCCTCATATCATCTAATACATCCCTATCAAATCACCTCTCATCCTCTTTCGCTCCAAAGAAGAAAGCTCAAGCTCACTTAACCTATCCTCATAGGACATGCTTTCTAATCCATATTCCATATACTGTGTCCAGTTCTGGTCGCCTCACAATAGGAGGGATGTGGAAGCATTGGAAAGGGTACAGAGGAGATTTACCAGGGTGCTGCCTGGTTTAGAGAGTATACTTTATACTTTGTCACCAAACAATTGATACTAGAACATACTATCATCATAGTGATATTTGATTCTGCGCTTCCCGCTCCCTGGATTACAAATCGATAGTAAATATTAAAAATTTAAATTATAAATCATAAATAGAAAATAGAAAAATGGAAAGTAAGGTATGATCACAGATTAAGGGGGGTAGGGCTTTACTCTTTGGAGAGAAGAGGATGAGAGGAGACATGATAGAGGTGTACAAGATATTAAGAGGAATAGATAGAGCGGACAGCCAGTGCCTCTTCCCCAGGGCACCACTGCTCAATACAAGAGGACATGGCTTTAAGGTAAGGGGTGGGAAGTACAAGGGGGATATTAGAGGAAGGTTTTTTTTTACTCAGAGAATTGTTGGTGCATGGAATGCACTGCCTGAGTCAGTGGTGGAGGCAGATACACTAGTGAAATTTAAGAGACTACTAGACAGGTATATGGAGGAATTTAAGGTGGGGGGTTATATGGGAGGCAGGGTTTGAGGGTCGGCACAACATTGTGGACTGAAGGCCCTGTACTGTGCTGTACTATTCTATGTTCTATGTTCCCAGTAACTCTCCTCTGCGCCCTCTCTAAAGCTTCCACATCCTTCCTATAATGAGACGACCCAGAACTGAACGCAATATTCCAACACAAAGTGCTGGCGGAACTCAGCAGGTCAGGCAGCACCAAACAGAAACAAACAATCGACCTTTTGGGCTGAGATTCTTCATCAGGACTGGAAAGGAAGGGGGAAGAAGTATGGTGGGTGCCTGGATTGTGCTACCAGGGGTGGTGGCAAAGGCAGATACGATCGAGGCATTTAAGAGGCTGTTAGTTAGACTTATGAATATACAAGGAATGGAGGGATATAGTTTACGTGTAGGCAGAAGAGATTTAATTAAATTTGGCATAATGTTCAACAGAGCCATCATGGGCTGAAGGGCCTGTTCCTGTGCTTCATTGTTCTGTGTTCTGCATTCTAAGTTTTGTTAACCAGGGTCATTTAGGAATTTGGGAAAAGGTGGTGAGATGGAGACAGGTCACAGATTATGTTTTCCTTCAACATCAATAAGCTTGAAAGAGTACAGAGAAAATTTATAAGGATGCCACCGGGACTCGAGGGCCTGAGTTATAGGGAAAGGTTGAATAGGTTAGGATTTTATTCCCTGGAGCGTAGGCGAATGAGAGGAGATTTGAGAGAGGTATACTGAATTATATGGGGTATAGATTGGATGAATACAAGCAGGTTTTATCTGCTGAGGTTGGGTGAGACTACAGCTAGAGGCTATAGGTTAAGGATGAAGAGAGAAATATTTAAGGGGAACCTGAGGGGGGCAAGCTTCTTCACTTAGAAGGTAAAGGGAGCTGCCAGTGGTGGATGCAGGTTTGAATGTAACATTTAAGAGAAATTTTGGATAGGTACATGGATGGGAGGGGTGAGGAGGGCTATGGTCCAGATGCCGGTTGGTGGGTCTAGACAAAATAATGGTTCAATATGTATGAGATGGGCCGAAGGGCATGTTTCTGTGCTGCACTGCTCTGTGACTTTATAGGTCTGGCAGAGCCCCAGGCGGTGAAATCCCCTCCTGCTTTTGCATTTGTGTAAAAGTTCTCAGGAAGTGAATGCAGCTGTGGGATGGTTGATAGGATTAACAACATGCCCTTCTGCAGTTTCCTTACTACACTATCCACTTCCAAGATTTATAGCCTTGGAATCAAACAACCTGTTTTTTTTATATTAAATCTGTGGTTTAACATTACTGCAGCATTATCAGAGATATATTTGCTGAAATCCCTTGTTGTTCTTATTCACAGTAAATAATATTGATTCAAGGATCCCCACCCTCACAATCGCTGTAAGGGTTTGTTTGGTGCCTGACATCATGCTTAGCAGGCACCAGGATAGTCTCTGCATTATTGCGTGAGAGTGGCTGGGCACAAGTTGCCATGGACTAATACCATGTGAACCTCTGGTAAATGAAGCTGAGAACCCAACAGTACACAGTGAAATATTTTATGGAGGATAGCAAGAAGGGGAAATGTAAGCTCAGAATCAGATTATCACTGATGGCAATAATAAACCAGCAGGGTGGCTCAGTAGGACAGTGGTTAGTGTAATGCTTTACAGTGCCAGTGATCTGGGTTCAATTCCCATCGCTGACCATAAGCAGTTTGTATGACCGCATGGGTTTCCTCCTGGTGCTCCAGTTTCCTCCCACATTCCAAAGACTTATGGGCCAGGTTTAGTGAGCCGTGGGCATTCTATGGTGACACTTGCAGACTGCCCCCGGCACATCTTTGGACTGTGTTGGTTGTTGATACAAATGACACATTTCACTGTATGTCTCGATATTTCAACACACTTGTGACAAATAAAGCTAATCTTTAATCTTTAATGCAGTGAAACTTGCTGTTTTGCAGCAGCTATGTAGTGCAATGCATGGTAAGAATATTAAATTAGGCAGTGTTCTTGTGGACCGTTCATAAATCTGATCGTGGAAGAAGCTGTTCCTAAAGCCACAGATGCTCAGGCTCCTGTACCTGAGAAGAGGGCGTGTACTGAGTGGTGAGGGTCCTTCATGATGGATGCTGCCTTTCTGAGAATGTACTCGATGCTGAGGAGACTCGTGCCCACGATGGAGTGCCTGAGTCTACAACCCTCTGCAGCTTTTCCAATCCACATGGCGATGCAACTACTGTTGCTCTCCTTCTGCACAATCCATTTATTATATATAAATGGCAAAACTACAAATTCCATTGCATATGTAAGTAACATTAAATCTGATGCTGATACAATAACAACCTTCAAAAGGTACTTACATAAATCGGTACAAGATAGGAAAGGTTTAGAGGAATATGTTCCAAACATGAGCAAATAGATCTAGCTCAGGTAGGCCACTTGGTTGGCATGAATGAGTTGGGCTGAGGGGCCTGTTTCTGTGCTGTATGACCTTGACTAAGTTTTAGAGCTAAAGGGAAATAAGGGGAAATAGCAATATACTGTCATGATTCAGAATTTCAATCCAAAACATCAACAATTCCTTCTCCCCTCCACAGACACCAAGAGATTGTTTGTTGCTCCAGATTCCAGCATCAACAGTTTTGTTACGGTTTCTTTGGAAAATTTAAAACAATATTTGGATCGCTGGGCTGCTTCCAAAGTAAGAGATATTTTGTTTTTGGTTATTTGAGTTCAAGGCAGTGGAAAAAATACATTAGCGCCTTAATTAAAGGTGGGCTGGCATTCTTGGTGAGCGTGTGTTCTGACTGTGTAACTGTGGTATGAATAATTACATACTTAAGCATTTGAAATGACCTTTGGAAAAGTAAATATTCCAACAGCACATTCATAGGATGTCAACATAAAATATAAATGATATTTAACGGGAATGATGGCTTATGTTGTAATTTTGAACGCAAACAACAGGAATTCTGCAGATGCTGGAAATTCAAGCAACATACATCAAAGTTGCTGGTGAACGCAGCAGGCCAAGCAGCATCTGTAGGAAGAGGTGCAGTCGACGTTTCAGGCCGAGACCCTTCGTCAGGACTAACTGAAGGAAGAGTGAGTAAGGAAGTTCACCAGCAACTTTGATGTATGTTGCTTATGTTGTAATGGAGATTAAAGGAGATATTCTGTGGCAATGAACAATAATCTTTGAGACAGCAGTTTCTTCACAGCCTCAAGGAATTAAACATGTCAAATGCTTTAATATTGTTAACCCTGATGCTGCGGCAACCAAACTGCCTAGTGAAGGATAATTTGATAAACAGTGAACTAAAATTAAATTAGTAAAATGGTTTATTATTGTCACATGTATAGTGAAAAACTTGTCTTGCAGATCATTTCATTACAACAATTGAGGTAGTACACGGCGAAAACAAGAGAATACAGATTAAAGTGTAACAGTTATAGAGAAAGTGCAGTGCAGGCTGAGAATAAGGTGCAAGGTCATAATGAAATAGATTAAGTCAATAGTCTTATTACAGTGGGATAAAATCTTTGAATCCTTGAGCCTGCTGGTATGTACTTTCAGACTTTTGTATCTTCTGTCCAAGGGAGAGAGGAGAAGACATAATGTTCTGGTTGGGTTGGGTCTTTGATTACGCTGGCTGCTTTACTGATGCAGTGAGGTGTAGACAGAGTCCATGGAGGGGATGCTGGTTTCCGTGATGTGCGGAGACTTACCTTTGAAGCAAGATAGACAGAATGGTGAAGCACATCAATAGGGTAGATAACTGAAAACTATCCCCTACAGCAGAGACTGTACTCCTACTGGAGAACAGAGGTTTATGGGGAATAAGGTTCAGAGAGGAAATGGGGAATATTTTTATCACCTGGAAGATGGTTGGAGTCTGGAATGCACTGTCTGGGGGTGTGGTGAACGCACAGACTGTCATGACAGTTATGAAGTACTGACATGTCCTCTTGACCCATCGAGATCATAGTAGGGGACTATTGAAGGGTACAACACGGGAACAGACCCTTCAGCCCACAACATTGTGCCAAACCAATTAAATTAGTAATGAAATGGCCAAATAAATTAATCCCTTCTGCCTACACAATGTCCATATCTTTCCATTTCCATCTATACAAACTATCCTCTGTGTAAAAAACTTGCCTCTCACATCTCCTTTGAAATGACCCTCCCCCCCCCAACTTAAATACATGCTCCCAATTATTAGACATGTCAACCCTGGGGAAGAGATACTGCCTGAACACTGTCTACTAAATACCTCTCATAATCTTACAAACCTCTATCCGATCTCCCCTCAGCCTCCACCACTCCGGGGAAAACAACCTAGGCTTGTCCAACATCCTGTCACACCACATGCCCTCTTATCCAAGCAGCATCCTGGTAAACCTCATCTGCACCCTCTCCAAAGCCTTGACGTCTTTTCTATAATGGGGCTGGCCAGAACTGTAGACAATACTCCGGATATAGCCTAACTAGACTTTTATAAAGCACAACATAACTTCCTGACTTTTGAACTCAGTGCCTGAACTAATAAAGGTGAGCATGTCATATGCCTTCTTAACCACCCTATCGACCTGTGTAGCCACTTTCAAAGAGCCATGGACTTGGACCCCAAAATCCCTCAGCTCCTCAACGTAGTTAAGGGTCTTTCCCTTAACAGCATACTGTCTCTTTATATTTGGCCTACCAAAGTGCAACACTTCACATTTGGCTGGGTCAGACTCCATCTGCTATTTCTCCAACCATATCTCCATTTGATTTATACCCCACTGTACTCTTTCCCAATCTTCGACACAATCCACAACACCACCAATCTTCATATTATCTGCAAACTTACTAACCCACACATCTACATTTTCATCCAGGTCATTTATATACATCACAAATAGCAGACGTTCCAGTACAGGATACCTGCAGAACACTACTAATCATAGACCTCCAGCTAGAATAAGTTCCTTCCACCACTACCCTCTGTCTCGAATGGGCAAGTTAGTTCTGTATCCAAATGGCCAATTCATCACAGATCCCATGCATCTTAATCTTCTGGATGAGCCTCCCATGAGGAATCTTATCAAATGCCTTAATAAAATCTATCTAGGTGGAAAATATCCACAGCTCTAAATTCAATCACACATGTCACCTCATCAAAAACTTCAATCAAGTTAGCAAGACACAACTTGCCCTGCACAAAGCCAGAATGGCTCTCCCTAAATAGCCATGATTTTCCAAATGCTCATAAATTCTATCCCTAAGAATTCTGTCCAGTAACTTTCCTACCACTGATGTGATTCTCACTGGTCTATACTTTCCAGGATTATCCCTGGTTCACTTCTTGAATAATGAAACAATATTAGCTACTCGCCAGTTCTCCGGGACATATCTGTGGTGAGGGAGGTCATGAAGATATTGGTCAAGACCCCAACAATCTCATCTTTTGCTTCTTTCAATAACCTGGGGTATATCCTACCCCTCTTGAAATGCCCTGGCATATTAATACAAGTGGCAGTGATCTCCCTGTCCTCCAGGTCCTTCTCCTTGGTAATACTGATGTAAAATACTCATTAAGGATCTCAGCAACATCCTCCCTTTATCTTGAGTGGTTCCACCCTCTCCCTTGTTATCCTCTTGCTCTTGATGTATGTATATATACTGTAGAATGCCTTGAGATTCTCTTTAATCCTATTTGCCAAAGACATTTCATTGGCTCTTCCAGGCTTTCCTAATTCCTTTCTTCTGCAGTCCCAGTGAGGGGTCTCCACCTGAAACGCCGACTGTTTATTCATTTCCATAGATGCTGCCCGACCTGCTGAGTTCCTCCAGCATTTTGTGTGTATTGCTCTTAAATTCCTGTTAAATTTGCCTCCACCAGCACCCCTTTCACCCCATTCAACCACTCTCTGTGTAAAAATATTTGTCCTGCACATCTCCCTTTAACTTTTCCCCTCTCACTTTAAATGCATGCCCTCTATTATACAACATAGAATGTAGAACATTACAACATGGTACGGGCCCGTTGGCCCACAGTGTTGTGCCCACTTCTTAACCTACTCTTAGATCAATCTATCCCTTCCCTCCTACATAGTCCTCCATTTTTCTATCGTCCATCTGCCAATTTTAAGATTTTCTTAAATGCCCCTAATGTACCTGCCTCTACCACCGCCCCTGTCAGGCTGTTCTATCAATCCACTGCTCTCTGTGTAAAGAAAAATACCTCTGACACCCCCCCTATATTTGCCTCCAATGATCTTAAAATTAATAAGGCATCTGTTAGTCTTGCGCCTGGAAAGTCTTCACTCTCCAGAACACAGGCCTGGGCAAGGTTGTATGAAAGACCTGCAGTTGCCCATGCTGCAAGTCTCCCCTCTCCACGACACCGATGTTGTCCAAGGGAAGGGCATTAGGACCCATACAGCTTGGCACCAGTGTTGTCGCAGAGCAATGTGTGATTAAGTGCCTTGCTCAAGGATACAACATGTTCCCTCGGTTGGAGCTCGAACTCACGACCTTCAGGTAGCTAGCCCAATGCCTTAACCACTTGGCCATGTGCCCACACGTCTTAAAATTATGACCACTTATATTAGCCATTTCTGTCTTGCAAAAACACCTCTGGTTGTCCACTCTTTCTATAGCTCTTATTATCATGTATACTGTACCTCTGTCAAGTCACCTCTCATCCTCCTTTGCTCCAAAGAGAAAAGACCTAACTTGCTCAACCTATCTTCATGTGATAAATTCTCTAATCCAGACATTGTCCTGGCAAATCTCCCCTGCACCCTCTCTAAAGCTTCCACATCCTTCCTGTAATGAGGTGACCTGAACTGAACACAATACTCCATGTGTGGTTTAACCAGGGTTTTACAGGGATGCAACATTACCTCGAGGCTCTTGAACTCAGTCCCACAACTAACAAAGGCGAACATACCATTTACTTTCTTAGCTACCCTTATTAACATTTCAGCCCTGGGATAAAGATACTGGCTGTCTATCTATGCCTCTCATAATTTTATAAACATCAGTCTTTTGATGCCACCATTACATTGTTTTAGAGACGTGGTTACTCTATCAAGTGACTTTTCACTTTCATTCCACTTTCCTGCACCAATCCCAAAAACATACTGACCTACTAATCTACCTCCAGCTTCCCACTTCACCTGCCCCTCCCCCACCCATCTACCTTCCACCTCACCTGGCTTCACCTATCACCTTCTAGCTTGTACTCCTTCTCCTCCTTCCCCACCTTCTTATTCTGACTTTTACCCCCTCCTTTCCAGTTCTGATGAAGGGTCTCGGCCCAAAATGTTAGGTGTTTCTTCCTCTCCATGGATGCTGCCTGACCTACTGTGTTCCTCCAGCATTTTGTGCATGTTACTCTGGATCTCTCTGCAAAATCTTGAGTTTCTGATTCCTTCGTCCCTACACGGCTGGGTGGTGGTCTCCAAGGATTCACCATCCATGGGGTAAAAACATTTCTTCCCAACCTGTCCTTAGTTGTTGATTACGCTCGGTTACTGACATTACTCAAGACAGATGTTGGTAGATTACTACAGGTATCAAGGGAGATGGGAGGTGATGCAGTGGAAAGCGGTGCACATCAGTTAAGGGAGCAGGTGGAATCTTAAACATGAAGTTCTACTGATGCTAGAAACCTTGAGCAACACGCACAAAATGCTGGAGGGACTCAGCAGTTCAGGCAATATCTCTGGATGGAAATAAACGGCAGGATCACCCAGTGGCCGCCATTTTCAATTTCCCATTCCCATTCCAACATGTCAGTCCATGGCCTCCTCTATAGTCACATTGACGCCAAATTCAGGTTGGAGGAGCAATACTTCATATTCTGTCTAGGTAGTCTCCAACCTGATAGCATGAACATCAATTAATCCAGCTTCTGGTAAATTTTCCCTCCGTCTTCCTCTTCCATAAACACATGCATGATAGAAAAATAGAGGGAAAATTTAGATTGACCTTACAGTAGGTTAACAGGTTGGCACAACATTGTGGGTCAAGGGCCTGTACTGTGCCGAAATGTTCTATGTTCGGCATGGGTTTTGTGACACAGCAATATCCTGGATCACGCCAACTGTTACTCATCATTGGTTTGGCCCCCGCCGCTTACTCTTTCCACATAAATACTTAAGCACTTCCAATGTGCAATTTCCCATATTTGGAAGGGTTTGGTGTCAAAGAGTATTAGGAGCCAAAAGCTGGTTTTGTTGGAAGAAAAATAAAAAAAATTCCCTAAGAATGTGAAACACATCTGCTGTGGGAAGTGAGAGAGCGAAAGCTGACCGCGGTTCAGAGCGGAGTTACTGGTGTAGAACCGGACTGCCGTGTAGGCAGGTATCCACAGACCTTCCTGAACAGAGTCTCAAAACTAACTCTTCAAGTAGGAAGTGTTCATAGCAGTGAAGGCTCACGCCACGCCAAAGGAACATTCCTAGCAGATTAGGTCGAGGAATGTTCAATGTTATTGATTGTTGGTTTAGCTATTGCTGCAGGACTTGTACATGTCCAAGGCAAAGAAGTGCACAGGAAAAGTCATTGTGGACACTACCCACCCTCGAAACTACCATTTCCAAAAGCTCCCTCTGGAAAGTACTACAGGGCTATTAAAACAAAAACTTCATGTCATATTAAAAGTTTCTTTCCCCAGAGACTTTCATCTGATCAATCATTCTAGTTAGCCCCTCACTCACCCCCTTTCTCTATTAACCCATCACTGCACTGCACTGTAAACACTTCAAACCACTTTTGTAATGCAGTTCACATTGTAAATACATGCTGGTATTTATTTATTTATTTATTTATTTGTGCACACTTTATTCCATATCTCTCCTTAACCTCTAACTGTATTAGATTTTTAAAAACCAGTATAATAGACAGTATAATTCTTTATAATTATTGAATGTTGATGGTTTTTGTTGTATGTCACACCCTGACCAACACACCACAGTACATTTCTAATACGTGTAAATATGGTGAATGAAGTTGTTCCATGATCCTTATTGTCACATGTATCACTATACAGTGAAAGGTATATGTTTCCGTACATAAGTACATCGAGGTAGTACAAAAGAAAACAGAATGTAGGATAAAGTGTTACAGTTATAGAGAAGGTGCAGTGCAGGTAGTCAGTAAAGTGCAAGCCCATAATAAAGTAGATTCTGAGATCAAGAGTCCATCTTATTGTACTACATAGAATATAGAACATAGAACAGTGCAGCACAGAAACAGTCCACGATGTTGTGCTGAACCAACTAAAAAGTAAACAACCCCCCCCAAAATTAATCCCTCCTACCTACATAATGTCTACATCCTTGCATCTTCATGTGCCTATCTAAACATCTCTTCAAAGCTTCTAACATATTTGCACATCAGGCAAGTACATTAGACAGCATTTGAAGCACTGTGAGAAGTTTTGGGCCCCATCTCTACTAGGGAAACCTTCAGCAGTCTGATAACAGTGGGGTAGAAGCTGTCCTTAGGCTTGGTGATCTGACTTCAGGCTTACTGTGTATACCTTTTGCCCTCTGGGACAAGGGAGAAGAGAAAATGACCAGGAGGGAAGGGTTTTTGATTATAAGACCGTAAGACACAGGAGCAGAATTAGGCCATTTGGCCCATCGAGTCTGCTTCGCCATATTATCATGGCTGATCCAACTTTCCTCTTAGGTGAGTTGATGGAGGGGGTGGTTGAATTGTGTGATGGACAGGGCTGTGTTCATGACCCTCTGGAGCTTAGACACCAGAGAGTGCAGATGCTGAAATTGGAACAACGGACACTTTTCTGGAGGAACTCAGTGATTGAACAGCATCTGTGGGATGGTTCTTTGGGTTAAAGCCTTGAGGGAATTAATTCCCTCCCACAGATGCTGGTCAACCCACTGAGCTCCTCCGGCAGACTGATTGGTCTTCTCTGCAGTTTCTTGGTGAGGCTTTATAAGGCATTGATCCGACTGCATTTGAAGCACTGAGCAGCTTTGGGCCCCATATGTAAGAGAGAATGTGCTGGCATTAGAGAAGGTCCTGAAGAGATTCACGAGAATGAATGAAATGACCCCAGGTATGAGGAGTATTTGATGGCTTTGGGCCTGCACTCACTGGAGTTCTGAAGAGTGAGGGGGATCTCAATGAAACCTGTAGACTATTGAAAACCCTAGATAGAGTGGACATGGAGAAGATGTTTCCTATAGTGGAGGAACCAAAGGGCACAGCCTCAGAATACAAGGACGTCCCTTTAGGACAGAGATAAGGAGGAATTTCTTTAGCAAGGGGGTGGTGAATCTGTGGAATTCATTGCCACAGATGGCTATGGAGGCAAAGTCATTGGGTATATTTAAAGCAGAGTTTGATAGATTGTTGATTAGTAAGGGCATCAAAGCTTACAGGGAGAAGACAGGAGAATGAGGCTGAGAGAGATAGTAAATGGTGGAGCAGACTCAATCGGCAGAATGACTGAATTGTGCTCACATGTCCCATGGTCTTGGGCAGAGCAGTTACCATATCATCCATACAGTGATGAATCAGGATAGGATGCTTTATGTAAAAGCTGGTGAGATTGATGGGAGGGAGATGCTGTTCAGTGGATATCCTGTCCAACTGTTACACAATCAGATCACTGTCCTGTTTCTCATTCGCATCCCGGAGTCGAACTAGTGCTCTACCTGAAAGGGAGACCCCACTTCTTCTGTATTTCACTGGAAACTGCAGGCCTCTGCAGAGAGACCTGAAAGTGCAGCCGTCCCAATTCCAAGTGAGAGAGGGAGCCACTGAGGGCCTCAATGACATCAGGTTCAGATTCAGACTTATGTATCAAATGTTCATTGAAGCATGCAGTGAAATGTCATTTGCATCAACAACCTACACAGTCCGAATATGTCAGATTCAAATTCAAAGTCAGACTTTTTATCACACGTACATCGAAACATATAGTGAAATGCGTCATGTGCCAACACAAACTAAGGATGTGCTGAGCGCAGCCCACAAACGTTGCCACATACAGTAGCATGTTCAGTGTTCAGCAGAACAACACAAGCAGCAGCAACAACAAAACAAGTCTCTTTTCCACCCTTCTGCTCACGCACTCCCTGCGCTCACACATATGCACTGATAGGCCTCCAACCCAAGGACAGGCCTCATCCAGGCCTCCAGTCCTCAGGCCTGTAGATTTGGGCCTCCAACCACCAGTCCCCAGCCCGGACTTGCAGACAATTACATCCGTACTTGCTGATAATAGTCTTTGACCTCTGGATTCACTCAGCTCTGGACTTTGGCCCTAGGCTTTGCCCTCGGACGGTGAGAATTTAGAGGAACAATGTTTAAAGCTTTAAAAACATTAAACAGTACCACACAGTACAGACCCAGACATCCCACCCTGCAAAAACTCATTTCAGGGAGGTAGCATCATCAATTTGCGGGAGACTTCCGGAACTTCTGGGAGAGGTGGGATGTCTGCAATAGAGTAGCTCCTTAGCAGCTAGACAGCTGCTTTAAATAACGTTGAACAAATGACACCTGTTAAACTCACCTCAACATGTCTTTTACAGTCTTAACCCACCACGGGCAATAGAAAAGCCACTGTTGCAAACAGTGCAGTGAGCAACACTGTCATTATTTTTGACCCCTATTAGGCAGGGGTACACTTTAGGGTAGTCTGGGGTGACATACATTTTATATTTTCTTTTTTTTGGAACACTCTGCCATGGCGCTCTCTCACGTGCGCTCTCACTCTCTCGCGCGCACGCTCTCTCTCTCTCTCGCGCTCACTCTATCGCTCTCTCACTCGCGCTCTCCCTCTCTTGCTCTCTCTCTCTCTCTCTCGCTCTCAAAAAAATTGATTTCCGGGACATTGTATATAATTTGCGGGCATCAGGGAGTCGCTATTAATATGCGGGAGACTCCCAGAACTTCCGGGAGAGGTGGGACGTCTGCAGACCCTTCTGTCCACAATTTGTGACGGCCTTTTAACCTACTCTAAGATCTATCTAACCTCTCCATCCTGCATTTTTTATTCATCCATGTGCCTATCTAAGAGTCTCTGAAATGTCCCTAATGCATTTCAAGAAGTTAGATTAAAGATTCAAGATTTCAAGACTGAAGTTTATTTAACATGTGTACATGGAAGTATACAGTGATTAGCTGTTTCTGTTCTGGGAAAAAGTCTCTGATTTTGATAAGAAATAATTCACTGAGCATTAAGTCCCTGCTCGGCATTTGCTGGAAGTCCTTTTTAAGTAAACATTTTATGCAATCAGTGTAAAAATAAATTCATAGCTTAACCTCCTGCCTGTTTTAATGCACACTCACATTGTGAAATCACCATTGATGTAATCAAACTAAAAATTCACGTCTTATGCATGAACAACCGGAAGCAAGCTAATTGCAAATGTTTGGATTTGTATTAGAAGATTTGTCAGGACATGAGAACCTGATTTATAGCGAAGGGCTGAGTAGGTTAGGACTTCATTCCTTGGAACATAGGGGAATGAGGTATACGTAGAGTAAGTGCAAGTAGGCTTTTTCCACTGAGGTTGGGTAAGACTAGAACTAGAGGTCTGAGGTTAAGGGTGAAAAGTGTATTGTTTAAGGAGAACCTGAGGGTAAACTTCATTCAGAGGGTGCTGTGAGTGTGGAATGGGCTGCCAGCAGAAGTGGTGGATGGGGGTTCTTCTGCAAAATTTAGGAGAAGCTTAGGAGGGCTACTGGAGTCTTCCCCCTTCATTTCCAGTCCTGATGAAGGGTCTTCGCCCGAAACATCGACTGTTTATTTCCCTCCATAGGCGCTGCCAGACCAGCTGCGTTTCTCCAGCACTTGGTGTGTGTAGCTTTATTTATCACATGTAAACCGGAACTTGCAGTGAAATCATTGTTTTTTTTTGTCCACAACCAACACAGTCTGATGATGTGCTGGAGGTAGTTCACAACTGTCACCATGCTTCCAGCGCCAGCATAACATGCCCACAACTTACTAACTCTAACCTGTACATATTTGGAATGTGGGAGAAAACCAGGGCACCTGGAGGCAACTCACAGGGTCACAGGGAGAACATACAAGCCTCTTTCACATAGTGGTAGGAATTGAACCACGGTCGCTGTAAAGCCTTATGCTAATAGCCACTTTTCCGGGCCTCTCAGAGAGAACCAGGTTGAGAGCTAAGGGCTTTCATCATAACTCGGAAGGAGGGAAAACCGGTTTTCAGTAGCGGAGAAGGTGGGAATAGGACAGGTAATGTGAAGGGAAAGTCTCCTGTTCACCCTGATTAAGCAGACAGGACATGGAGCACCAGACACTAGAAGGTGTGAGGAGGAAACTTTAAAGGAGATGTGTGGGGAAAGATTTTTACATAGAGATTGGTGGATGCCTGAAATGCTTTGCCAGGGTGATGATGGAAGCAGATACAACCATGAGACCATAAAACATTAGGGGCAGAATTAGGCCATTCAGCCCATCGAGTCTACTCCATCATGGCTGATCCCAGATCCCACTCAACCCGATACATCTGCCTTCTCGCCATATTCTCTGATGCCCTGACCAATCAGGAAACTATCAGCTTCCGTTTTAAATATGCCCATGGACCTGGCCTCCACTGCAGCCTGTGGCAGAGCATTCCACAGGTTCACTACTCTCTGGCTAAAAAAAAAATCCTCCTTACCTCTGTTCTAAAAAGTTGCCCTTCAATTTGAGGCTGTGCGCTCTAGTGTTGGATACACCCACCACAGGAAACATCCTCTCCACATCCACCTTATCTAGTCCTTCCAACATTCAGTAGGTTTCAATGAGATACCCCCACATTCTTCTAAATTCCAGTGAGTACAGGCCCAAAGCTGCCAAATACTCCTCATATGTCAATCCCTTCATTATCGGAATCATCCTCGTGATCCTCCTCTGGAATCTCTCCTTTCTGAGATATGGAGCCCAAAACTGTTGACAATACTCCAAGTGTGGCCTGACTAGTATCTTATAAAGACCCAGCATTATCTCCTTGCTTCTATATTCAATTCTCTTTGAAATAAATGCTAACATAGCATTTGCCCTCTTTACCACAGACTCAACCTGTAAATTAACCTTCTAGGAGTCTTGCACAAGAACTCTTAAGACCCTCGGCACCTCTGATGTTTGAATTTTCTCCCTATTTAGGTAATAGTCTGCACTAATGTTCCTTTTACCAAACTGCATATCATACATTTCCCAACACTGTATTCCATCTGCCACTTTTTTGTCCATTCTTCCAATCTGTCTAAGTCCTGCGGTAGTTACATTGCTTCCTCAGCACGACCTACCTCCACCTACCTTCGTATCATCCACAGACTTTGCCACAGAGCCATCAATTCCATTATCCAAATCATGGACAAACAATGTGAAAGTTAGCAGTCCCAATACTGACCTCTGAGGAACACCACTGATCTCTGGCAGCCAACCAGAAAATGACCCCATTATTCCCACTTGCTGACTCCTGGCTGTCAGCCACTCCTCTATTGATGCCAGTATCTTTCCAGTAAGGACATACCATTTTATCTTGTTAGGCAGCCTCATGTGTGCCACCTTATCAAATGCCTTCTGAAAATCCAAGTAAATGACATCCATTGCCTCTCCGTTGTCCACCCTGCTGGTTACTTCCTCCAGGACCATGCCAGAATCAAGTGGTTCTTGAAAAATCATGACCAATGCATCCGTTATCTCTTCAGCAAACTATCTTAGGACTCTGGGGTGTAGTCCATCTGGTCCAGGTGACTTATCCACCTTCAGAACTTTATGTTTGCCTTGCACTTTCTTCTTTGTAATAGCAATGGCACTCACTTCTGCTTTGTGACACTCACGGACTTCTGGCACACTAGTAGTGTCTTCCACGGTGAAGACCGATGCAAAAGTACTTATTAAGTTCATTTGCCATTTCTTTGAACCCCATCACTACCTCATCAGCATCATTTTCCAGTGGTCTGATATCAACTCTCGCCTCGCTTTTGCTCTTTATATAACTGAACAAACTTTTAGTTTCCTGCTTTACATGATTGACTAATTTGCCCTCACATTTCACCTTTTCCCTTCTTACGGCTTTTCTAGTTGCCTTTTGTTGGATTTTAAAAGCTTCCCAATCATCCAACTTCTCACTCACTTTTGCTACCTTACATGCCCTTCCCTTGGCTTCTATGCAGTCCTTAACTTCCCTAGTCAGCCACGGATGCCTACTCCTGCCATTTGAGGACGACTTCTTTGGGACATATCTACCGTGCGCCTTGTGAACTATTCCCAGAAACCTCAGCCATCTCTGCTCTGCCGTCATCCCCACCAGTATCCAGCCCCAATCCACCTGGGCAAGCTTCTCTCACATGGCTCTGTAATTCCCTTTATTCCACTGTGATACCGATACATATGACTTATGCTACTTCCTCTCAAACTGCAGTATGAATTTAATCATTTTATGATCACTGCCTCCTAAGGGTTCCTTTACATTAACCTCCCTAACAGGCCCCAATCTAAGATAGCCTTTCCCCGAGTAGGCTCAAGCACAAGCTGCTCAAAAAAGCATCTCGTAGGCATTCAACAAATTCCCTCTCTTGCGCTCTGACACCAACCTGATTTTCCAATCCCCTTGCATATTGAAGTCCCCTATTACAATTGTGACATCACCCTTATTACATGCCTTTTCCAGCTCCCTTTGCAATCTCAACCCCACATCTTGGCTACTATTTGGAGGTCTATATATGACTCCCATTATGTTTTTTTTTACCCATGCTGTTTCTGAACTCCATCCACAAAGATTCAACATTCTCTGACCCTATGTCACCTCTTTCTAAAGATGTAATTCCATCTCCTACCAGCAGAGCCACACCACCGTCTATGCCTTTCCTGCCTGTCCTTTCGATTCAACTTTTACCCTTTGATGTTAAGCTCCTATCAATGGCCTTCCGTCAGTCACGACTCAGTGATGGCCACAATGCCATACTGACCAATCTCTAACTACGCGACGAGTTCGTCCACCTTATTCTGAATGCTACGCACATTAAGTACAGCACCTTCAGTACTGCATTCTTCGCCCTTTTGAACTTTGCCTCTGTAGTACAGTTTAACTCTTCGCTCTGTCTGCATTTGTACTCAATCATTGGCTTGTCCTTCCTTACGTTCGTGTTACACCCATCATCTACTTGTAAACCTGCTGGCTCGTCCTCATTTCTATCATACTGGCTCCCATCCCCCTGAAAATGACATTGGAGAAGCTCTTAGACAGACACATGAATATAGAATAAGCAGCATATGTAGAATATTATAGCATAGTACAGCCCATAATTTTGTGTCAAACTTTAGTTTTCTCTAAGATCAATCTAGCTCAATGCACTGTGTAATGATTTAATCTGTATAAAGAATATGCACAACAAGCCTTGTACTGTCTCTTGCTACAGTACTTGTGACAAATATAAATCAGTACCAATACCAGCACTTCCATTCAAAATGCTGCTATGCTCCTTTGGTTGACATCTTCTGGATATATAATGAAACCATATATTTCACTTCTTTTATGTCTGTTACGCTTGTTTTCCATCTTCGATGTGACTCTGAAACTGTTGGAGCCCATGATTTGCTGTTTGGAGACTGTTTAGATATTCTAAGAGAATTCTGCAGACTCCGAGAATTCTGGGAGGCAGAGGTGGCAAGTGCAGGCAAGCTGCGGGTCGCGGCCTGAGCTGATGTTCAACTCCAATTCACCGATTACCTCTTCCGTTGTTCGTTGATTAAATCGACAAGGGATACTGAAACATCGAGGTGAGTGTGGAAATTTGGAGATTGTTTGGGTGCTTCAGCACACTGCAGTCTCCAAGGGGATTCCAGGAGACAGAGGCAGTGTGCACAGACCTTGTGGTGGCTAGGCTGCGGGACAGGGTGCAAGCTGATGTTTGACTCAAGCTTCCATTGTGCACTGATTAAAGTGATGAGGGAGACTGAAGCATCGAGGTGAGAGTGGAGGATGAGCGCCGGCTGCCTGCCTTTCTGATCATTCCGCTAATGGAGACGGGAATGCCTGCCACTGTGCCCAGAGAGTGTTACCCAGGTTTTCTACGTTTTGGATGTGGACCTGAACTATAGACTTTTATTAGTCTTATAGTGTTTTATACAGTATTCTATGTTTTTCACCTGATCTTTCTTGTTTGTTTGTGCGGGAGGAGGGATTTGAGGATTGATGTGCCTGTTCCATTTCTTGTTTGTTTTTTTTTGTGCGGGAGGAGGGTTTTGGATGTTGATGATCATACTTCCTCTCTTGGTTCCATGGCTGCCCAGAGAAGAAGAATTTCAGAGTTGTAATTCTTTAATAATAAATGAAGCTTTGAATCTTTGAACTAAATATCAAAGGTTGAGAGGGATATGGGCCAAACCTGGGCGGATGGGGCTAGCTGAGATGGGCTTCTTGGTCAGTGTTTTGTGCTGTACGTCCCTATGACTTGCTACAAGGACCTTAAGTATGCTACATTGCCATCTTTATATCAGCCATTAGTGTCTGGTTCAGTGCAGCATCCTCTCACAATGTATACAAACTACAGTGAACTGCCATCTTGGCAGAAAAGGCCATTGGCTGCAGTCTACTATCAGTACAGGATTTGTATGTGTCCAGGGTAAAGAAGAGGGCAGGAAAAATCTGCAAGTGCCACCCACCTTGCAAGCTGCCTTTTCCAAAAGCACCATAGGGTTATTAAAACAAAAATTTCACTCCATCTTAAAAGTTTCTTTCCCCGAGAAGTTAATCTGATGAATCATTCTAGTTAGCCCCCCGCTACCCTCCTGTATCACTGTCATTGTACTGCCCTGTAAACAATTTAAACCACTTTTTTATAATGCTCTTTAAATTGTAAATATATGTTGGTATTTATGTACTTTTAAGGCACTTAATCACACATTGCTCTGCGACGACACTGGCGCCAAGCTGTATGGGTCCTTATGCCCTTCCCTTGGACAACATTGGCGTTGTGGAGAGGGGAGACTTGCAGCATGGGCAACTGCAGGTCTTCCATACAACCTTGTCCAGTCCTACGCCCTGGAGAGTGAAGACTTTCCAGGCGCAGATCCATGGTCTCGCAAGACTAACGGATGCCTTTATAATACAAAAAAAAGAGCAAAATTAGGACGTAGTGTTAATAGGTTCATTATCTGTCCAGAAATCTGGTGGTGGGTGAGAAGAAGCTGTTGTGCAGACTTTGGAGAAGGTGCAGAGGAGGTTCACCAGAACGCTACCTGCATCAGAGGGCATGAGTTATAAAGGGTGCTTGGACAGACTTGGGGTGTTTTCTCGGTGCTAGCAGAGGCTGGCGGGAGACCTGATAGAAGTTTATAAAATCATGAGAGCATAGATAGTGTAGACAGTCAGAACCACTTCCCTAGAGTTGAAATGTCAAATACTAGAGGTCATGCATTTAAGGTTGAGAGGGAGAAAAGTTTAAATAGGATGTGCGGGATAAGTTATTTTACACGGAGAGCGGTGGGTGCCTGGAACAGGCTGCCAGGGGTGGTATTACAAACAGATATCATAGAGCTGTTTAAGAATCTGTATGACACGTGAATGTGCAGTGAATGAAGGGATATGGATCGTGTACAGACAGGAGATTTAGTTTAATTTTGCCTCCTGCTTGGCACAGATATCGTGGGGGCAAAAGTGCCAGTGATCGGAAGAGTGGTGTTCAGTTCTCACTGTCTACACATTCTCCCTGTGGGTCTCTAAATTCCTCCCAGATCCCAAAGGTCTCCGTTGCTTCCAGAAATGAAAGGATTAACATGAGGTCTGATTGATGGCTCTGGGCCTGTACTTGCTGGAGTTTTGAAGAATAAGAGGGGATCTCATTGAAACCTAGAATGGATGAGTGGATAAAACGGATGGGGAGAACATGCTTCCTATAGAGGGTGATTCTAGAACCAGAGGGAACAGCTTCAGAATATAAGGATGTCCCTTTAGAACAGAGATGAGGAGGAACTGTTTTGCCCAAGGGTGATGAATCTATGGAAATCATTGCCACATTCAGCTGTGGAAGCCAAGTCATTGGGTATATTTAAAGCAGAAATTGTCTGGTTCTTGATTAATCAGGGTGTCAAAAGGTATGAGGAGAAGACAGGAGAGTGGGGTTGAGAAGGTTAATAAATCAGCCATCATGGAATGGTGGAGCAGACTCGATGGGGCACCTGGCCTAGTTCTGTATGTATGCCTTATGGTCTTTTGGGTGAGGGTTAGTGAGTTGTGGGCATGCTATGCTGGTGCAGGAAGTGTGGTGACACTTGTGGGCTGCCCCCAGCACTTCTTTGGACTGTGTTGATCATTTATGCTAATGATACATTTCACTGTATGTTTTAATGCCCATGTGACAAATAAAGCAAATCTTTAATTTCCTATAAATCTATGTGCCTGGGATACCACTGTAAGCATTTTTTTCCATTGTACCTTACGTCGCCGAACAAGGTGCGATACAATGAAGTCACTTCTCGCACCGTCACAGGTACGTACGTAAAGACAAGGGAGTTCGACTGTGCCCAATCGGTGTACAAGAGCATGAGAAAAGGCAACAATTTCACTTAGGTCCCCGGCTGAAGATTAAAAAATGCTGCACTTTGTGACAGTTTTTGGAGTTGGACTGTGCTCAATCAATGAACGGCTTCATTAGAAAGGGCGAATAAAAATAAGGCAGGGGCAACCCGAGCAGCCATTCTGTGAGTGGGCTATTGAAGGAGTGGCTTTGGCTCACCATGCTCAGGCAAGATCAGGATTGGCTGAGATAAGTATCTGGTAAATTTCTCCTTCTTTATTCTTCATTGCACATCTGTTAGAGCACCATTAGTGCAGTGAGAATGGATACAGAGGCTGTGGTTTGTTCACTGTGTGAGATGTGGAAAGTCTGAGAGACCTCCAGCCTCCCGAGTGCAGCGAGCTGCAGCTCCTCAGGGAATGTGTTAAGGGACTGAGTTGCTGCTCGATGACCTTCAGCTCATACGGGAGACTGAGGAAATGATTGATAGGAGCTACAGGGAGGTAGTCACCCCTTGGTTGCAGAAGACTGGTATTGAATCTGGCACTGTAGCTCAGAACAGAAGAGAGGTGACGAGGACTGCAGTAGTGATAGGAGATTCTACAGTCAGAAGAATAGTGATGAGATTCTGTGGACATGATGGAGACACCTGGATGGTATGTTACCTCCCAGGTGCCGGGGTCACGGATGTCTCAGATCCGGTTCACGACATTTTAAAGGAAGAGGATGAGCGGCCAGAAATCTTGATACATATTGTCATTAATGACATAGGTAGACAAGGTGAGGAGGCCCTGAAAAGAGATTATAGGGAACTAGGTAGAAAGCTGAAAAGCAGCACCTCCAGAGTAGTAATCTCTGGATTGCTACCTGTGCCATGCGCCAGTGCGGCTAAGTATAGGATGATTTGGTGGATGAATGCATGGCTGAGGAAATGGTGCAGGGGCAGGGGTTCAGATTTCTGTATTATTGGGATCTTTTCTAGGGCAGGTATGACCTATACAAACGGGATGAACTCAAGGGAGACCAATATCCTTGTGGGCAGATTTGCTAGAGCTTTTCGGGAGGATTTAAACTAATTTGGCAGGGGAATGGAAAATGGAAGCAGTGTGCCACTAGCAACGACAGGCTGCTGATAGGGCAAAGTTGCAAATGAGGGGATTTTGGCAAGACCTGTGGGATAATGAGCATAAGGGGCGACCCCTTTACAGAATACATAAAATTGATGGGAGAAGGGGGTAAAACAAGAAAGGAAGGAATTATATTGACTCGACTTAGAAGTGGACATACTGTGCTTTAATTATTCCTTGTCTCTTGTTGGAAAACATCACTCTGGGGTGTATAGCTTTTATCATCATTATGAAACAGTTGAACACATTCTTTTACAATGTGAAGCATTTAAGTTTGAAAGAAAGCAAATGTAGGCTGCACTACTATCTTTAGGGGTTGATAGATTTCATTTAGAAACTTTTCCAAGTCATGGAAGTGACTTACTTTAATTACATTCACAATATTGTCTTTCATTATTTACAATCTATGGGGCTTTTTGAGAAATTTTATTTTCAGTTGATAAAGAACTAGTAGGAGTTTTGCTTCCCAAATCTCTACACCACATTCTAGTCCAGTTGGTGGTGGTAATGCACCTTTAAGTTGGACTACCAACCACCATTAAAAATCAGAAGAAGAAGCTGCAATGTAAAAGGGGGACAAAATCAAATAGGGTGATGAATACAGAACTGAAGGTATTATATTTGAATGCATGCAGTATATGGAATAAGGTAATTGAACCCGTAGCACAGTTACAGATTGCATTAATGTCGGTGACCAGTGGTGTTTCGCAGGGATCTGTTCTGGGACCTCTCTTTATGATTTTTATAAATGACCTGGATGAGGAAGTGGAAGGGTGGGTTAGTAAGTTTGCTGATGACACAAAAGTTGGGGGTGTTGTGGATAATATGGAGGGTTGACAGAGGTTACAGTGGGACATCGATGGGATGCAGAAGTGGCAGATGGAGTTCAACCCAGGTAAGTGTGAAATGGTTCATTTGGTAGGTCAAATTTGAAGACAGAATACAGTATTAATAGTAAGACTCTTGGCAGTGTGGAGGATCAGAGAGACCTTGGGGTCCCAGTTCACAGGACACTCAAAGCTGCTGTGCAGGTTGACAGTTTTGTTAAGAAGTAGTATGGTGTATTGGCATTCATCAACCGTGGGATTGAGTTCAAAACCTGTGAGGTAATGTTACAGGTATATAAGACCTTGGTCAAAACCGATGTTCAGTTCTGTTCACCTCATTACAGGAAGGACATGGAAACCGTGGAAAGGATGCAGAGGATATTTACAAGGATGTTGCCTGGATTGAAGAGCATGCCTTATGAGAATAGGTTGAGTGAACTTGGCCTTTTCTCCTTGGAGCAATGGAGAATGAGAGGTGACCTGATAGAGGAATATAAGATGATGAGAAACATTGATTGTGTGGATAGCCAGAGGATTTTCCCAGGGCCGAAATGACTAATACAAGGGGGCATAGTTTTAAGGTGCTTGGAAGTAGGTACAGAGGAGATGTCAGGGGTAAGTTTTTCACACAAAGAGTGATGGGTGCGTGGAATGTACTGCTGGTGGCAGTGGTGGAGGTGGATACAATAGAGACTTTTATGTGACTTTTAGATAGGTACGTGGAGCTTAAAAAAATAGAGAGTTATATGGTAGGGTAAATCTAGGCAGTTTCTAGAGGAGGTTACATGGTCAGCACTACGTTGTGGGCTGAAGGGCCTGTAATGTGCTGTAGATTTCTTATCTATGCATGACATTGTGGGCATCACTGAATCGTGGTTGAAAGAAGATATAGCTGGGTGCTTAATGCCTGAGAATTTACATTGTATTGAAAAGTCAGGCAGGTAGGCAGAGAGGGTAGGGTGGCTCTATTGGTAAAAAAAAATGAAATTAAATTCATTAGAAAGAGATTACATAGGATCAGAAGGTATAGAGTCATTGTGGGTAGAGCTAAGAAGCAACAAAGGTAAAAAGACCCTGATGGGAGTGATATATATACCTCCACGCAGAAGCAAATATGCAGTCTACAAATCACAATGGAAGATAGAAAATGCATGTCAAAAGGGCAATGTTATGATATTCATGGGGATTTAATTTGCAGGAATATTGGGAAAATCAGTTTGGTGCTGGATCCCAAGAGGGAAAACTTGTAGAATGCCTATGAGATGGATTTTTTGAGCAGCTTGTGGTTGAGCCCACTAGGGAACCAGCTATTCTGGATTGGGAGTTGTGTAATCAACTAGAATTAATTAGCGAGTTTAAGGTAAAGGAACCATTAGGGGAAGAGTGATCATAATATGATAGAATCCACCCGGCAATTTGAGAAAGAGGAGCTAATGTCAGATGTATCACTGTTACAGTGGAGTAAAGGGAATTACAGAGGCATGAGAAAGGAGTTGGCCAAAATTGCTTAGAAGGGAAAACTAGAAGGGATGACAGCAAAACAGAAATTGCTAAAATTTCTGGGAGCAATTCAAAAGTCTCAGGATAAATACATCCAAAGAAGAAGAAGAAGAAGTATTCTAAAGGCAGGATGGCACAACTGTGGCTGACAAGATAAGTCAAAGCCAACATAAAATCCAAAGTCGGGGCTTAAAGTAGAGCAAAAAATATTGGGAATTAAGATTGCACAGCTTTTAAAAGCCAACAGAAAGTAACCAATAAGCCATAAAGAAGGAAAAGATGGAATACGGAGGTAAGTTAGCCAATAATACTAACGACGATACCAAAAGTTTCTTCAGATACATAAAGTGTAAAAGAGAGGTGAGAGTAGACATTGGACCACTGGAAAATGATGCTGGAGAGGTAGTAATGGGGGACAAGGAAATGGTGGAGAAACTGAATACGTATTTTGCATCAGTCTTCACTCTGGAGGACACTAGCAGTAAGCTGGAAGTTTGAGAGTGTCAGCGGGCAGAAGTGAGTGAAGTTACAATTACTATGGATAAGGTGCTTGGGAAACTGAAAGTCACCCGAACCAGATGATTGACACCCCAGGGTTCTGAAAGAGGTGGCTGAAGATTTCATGGAGGCATTTGTAATGATCCTTCAAGAATCAATAGATTCTGGCATCGTTCCAGAGGACTGGAAATTTGCAAATGTCACTCCACACTTCAAGAGAGAAAGGCAGAAGAAAGGAGGTTATAGGTTATTGGCTGCCAAGATGTTGAAATTGAATGTTTAGGATGTGGTTTTAGAGTACTTGAAGGTACATGATAATATAGGCCAAAGTTAGCTTAGTTTACTTAAGCAAAAATCTTGCTTGACAAATCTGTTGGATTTTTTGAAGAAATAACAAGCACTATAGACAAAGGAGAATCAGTGTATGTTGTGTACTTGGATTTTCAGAAGGCCTTTGACCAGGTGCCACACTTGGGGCTGCTTAACAAGTTAAGAGCCCATGGTATTACAGGTAAGATACTAGCATGGATAGAGCATTGATAGAGCAGGAGGCAAGGAATGGGAATAAAGAAGGCCTTTTCCGGTTGGCTGCTTGTGACTAGTGGTGCTCCACAGGGTTCTGTGCTGGGACTAATTCTTTTTACATTATATGTCAATGATTTGGATGATGAAATTGATGGCTCTGTGACCAAGTTTGCTGATGATACAAAGAGAGGTAAAGGGGCAGATAGTGTTAAGGAAGCAGAGAGACTACAGAAGGACATTGAAAGATTAAGAGAATAGGCAAAGAAGTGGCAGATGAAATACAGTGTCGGGATGTTTATGCTCATGCACTTTGGTAGAAGGGATGAAAAGGGGGACTATTTCCTAAATGGAGAAAAAATGCAAAAATCTGAGCTGCAAAGGGACTAAGGAGTCCTCGTGCAGGGTTCCCTAAAGGTTAATTTGCAAGTTGAGTCAGTGGTGTGGAAGGTAGATGCAATGTTAGCATTCATTTCAAGAGGACTAGAATATAAAAGCAAGGATATAATGTTGAGGCTTTATAAGGCACTGGTGAGGCCTCACTTGGAGTAATGTGAGCAGTTTTGGGCCCCTTATCTAAGAAAGGATGTGCTGATATTGAAGAGAGTTCAATGGAGATTTACGGAAATGATTTTGTTTCAAAAGGCTTATCATACGAGAAGCATTTGAAGACTCTGGGTCTCTACTCACTGGAATTCAGAAGAATGAGGAGGAGTCTCACGGAAACCTATCGAATGTTGAAAGACCTCAAAGAGTGGATCTGGGGAGAATATTTTCGATGGTGGGGGAGTCTGACTAGAGGACACAACCTCAGAGTAGAGGGACATCCATTTAGCAAGGGGATGAGGAGCAATTTCTTTTGACAGAGACTGATAAATCTATGAAATTAGTTGCTACAGGCTGCTGTGGAGGCCAAGTCATTTGGCAAACTTAAGGCAGTGTCACAGTCCTGATTGTTAATTCCCTATCCTTCTCCTAATTTCCTTTGATTGTGCTACAGTTCCTACTGTATATTTCCCAACATACATCAAAGTTGCTGGTGAATGCAGCAGGCCAAGCAGCATCTATAGGAAGAGGCGCAGTCGACGTTTCAGGCCGAGACCCTTCGTCAGGACTAACTGAAGGAAGAGTGAGTAAGGGATTTGAAAGTTGGAGGGGGAGGGGGAGATGCAAAATGATAGGAGAAGACAGGAGGGGGAGGGATAGAGCCGAGAGCTGGACAGGTGATAGGCAAAAGGGGATACGAGAGGATCATGGGACAGGAGGTCCGGGAAGAAAGACAAGGGGGGGGTGACCCAGAGGATGGGCAAGAGGTATATTCAGAGGGACAGAGGGAGAAAAAGGAGAGTGAGAGAAAGAATGTGTGCATAAAAATGAGTAACAGATGGGGTACGAGGGGGAGGTGGGGCCTTAGCGGAAGTTAGAGAAGTCGATGTTCATGCCATCAGGTTGGAGGCTACCCAGACGGAATATAAGGTGTTGATTCTCCAACCTGAGTGTGGCTTCATCTTTACAGTAGAGGAGGCCATGGATAGACATGTCAGAATGGGAATGGGATGTGGAATTAAACTGTGTGGCCACTGGGAGATCCTGCTTTCTCTGGCGGACAGAGCGTAGATGTTCAGCAAAGCGGTCTCCCAGTCTGCGTCGGGTCTCACCAATATATAAAAGGCCACATCGGGAGCACCGGACGCAGTATATCACCCCAGTCGACTCACAGGTGAAGTGATGCCTCACCTGGAAGGACTGTTTGGGGCCCTGAATGGTGGTAAGGGAGGAAGTGTAAGGGCATGTATAGCACTTGTTCCGCTTACACGGATAAGTGCCAGGAGGGAGATCAGTGGGGAGGGATGGGGGGGACGATTGGACAAGGGAGTTGTGTAGGGAGCGATCCCTGCGGAATGCAGGGGGGGGGCGGGGAGGGAAAGATGTGCTTAGTGGTGGAATCCCGTTGGAGGTGGCGGAAGTTACGGAGAATAATATGTTGGACCCGGAGGCTGGTGGGGTGGTAGGTGAGGACCAGGGGAACCCTATTCCTAGTGGGGTGGTGGGAGGATGGAGTGAGAGCAGATGTACGTGAAATGGGGGAGATGCGTTTAAGAGCAGAGCTGATAGTGGAGGAAGGGAAGCCCCTTTCTTTAAAAAATGAAGACATCTCCCTCGTCCTAGAATGAAAAGCCTCATCCTGAGAGCAGATGCGGCGGAGACGGAGGAATTGCGAGAAGGGGATGGCGTTTTTGCAAGAGACAGGGTGAGAAGAGGAATAGTCCAGATAGCTGTGAGAGTCAGTAGGCTTATAGTAGACATCAGTGGATAAGCTGTCTCCAGAGACAGAGACAGAAAGATCTAGAAAGGGGAGGGAGGTGTCGGAAATGGACCAGGTAAACTTGAGGGCAGGGTGAAAGTTGGAGGCAAAGTTAGTAAAGTCAATGAGTTCTGCATGCGTGCAGGAAGCAGCGCCAAAGCAGTCGTTGATGTAGCGAAGGAAAAGTGGGGGACAGATACCAGAATAGGCACGGAACATAGATTGTTCCACAAAGCCAACAAAAAGGCAGGCGTAGCTAGGACCCATACGGGTGCCCATAGCTACACCTTTAGTTTGGAGGAAATGGGAGGAGCAAAAGGAGAAATTATTAAGAGTAAGGACTAATTCCGCTAGACGGAGCAGAGTGGTGGTAGAGGGGAACTGATTAGGTCTGGAATCCAAAAAGAAGCGTAGAGCTTTGAGACCTTCCTGATGGGGGATGGAAGTATATAAGGACTGGACATCCATGGTGAAAATAAAGCGGTGGGGGCCAGGGAACTTAAAATCATCGAAAAGTTTAAGAGCGTGAGAAGTGTCACGAACATAGGTCGGAAGGGATTGAACAAGGGGTGATAAAACAGTGTCGAGGTATGCAGAAACGAGTTCCGTGGGGCAGGAGCAAGCTGAGACAATAGGTCGGCCAGGACAGGCAGGTTTGTGGATCTTGGGTAGGAGGTAGAAACGGGAAGTGCGGGGTGTGGGAACTATAAGGTTGGTAGCAGTGGATGGGAGATCCCCTGAGCGGATAAAGTCGGTGATGGTGTGGGAGACAATGGCCTGGTGCTCCTTAGAGGGGTCATGATCGAGGGGTAAATAAGAGGAGGTATCCGCGAGTTGTCGCTGCGCCTCGGCAAGGTAGAGGTCAGTACGCTAGACTACAACAGCACCCCCCTGATCAGCGGGTTTAATAATAAGGTTAGGATTAGTGCGGAGGGAGTGGAGAGCAGAGCGTTCCGAAGGAGTGAGGACAAGGTGCGGTGAAGTCGAGACGGTTGATGTCCCGTCGGCAGTTAGCAATAAAGAGATCCAGAGCAGGCAGAAGACCAGAGCGGGGTGTCCATGAAGAAGAGGAGGGTTGAAGACGGGAGAAGGGGGTCATCGGTGGGGGTGGAAGAGTCCTTGCCGAAGAAGTAGGCTCGGAGACGGAGACGGCGGAAGAAAAGTTCTGCATCATGGCGAACACGGAACTCACTGAGGTGTGGGAGAAGGGGGACAAAGGTGAGGCCCTTACTGAGGACAGAGCGCTCTGCCTCCGACAGTTGAAGGTCGGAGGGGATGATAAAGACCCGGCACGGATGAGAGCTGGGTCAGAGGGGGGAGGGGGGAGGCTGGAGGTGTCAGTGGAGAGGGGAGGGTTGGGGTGAGAGGAAGATGGAGCCTCTGAGGGCCCAGGAGTTGACGGTGGGATCTGAGGAAGACGGGGCTGCGGAGTGGTGGTGGGGGAAGGGGAGACGGGAGTCACAACAGCAGCACATAAAGACCCAGCCTGGAGTTCAAGGCTGGAGTTGCAGTTGGTGGTTGCGCAATCACTTCGAATGTGTCCATGGTCGTTGCTGGAGTCCGGGTTTTGAATATGTCCTGAGGTGTTGGAGCCGCCGAGATCAATGGCAGGGGCCGCAATTGAAAGTTCATGCCTGCTAGCGTCGGGGCCGGCAGGCTCTGGAGTCCGTAGATGTAGGATCTTGCGATCTTTGCCTAACATGACAAAGTCAAAAAAACGGCGATTGCAGGCGTGAATCCGACGGAGGATGAAATAACGGGTAGGACCATTACAGACGGCGAAGAAAGTGTCCCGAAGGTGTGGAAGGGTCTGGGATAGGGACACCAAGTACCTCCTCATGGCGGAGAGCGTCGCCTTCAGAGCTTGACGGGAGAAGCGGCGAGAGGCAGAGTCAATAAAATGTGAGTACCTGGGATCCTCAGAAGGTCCAAATTGAGAGGCTTGGAAACGAATCCTAAAGCCAACTGGAGTAAGTTGGCGACGGAGGCACGTTCCAAGAAAGGATATATGGCTGTGATAGCGAGTTTGAGTCAAAGTGTGGTCGAAAAGTTGAAGAGCCGAAGAAATTACAGATGGGGAGCAGTGAGAGATGGTTTCACTGAACTCCCGTCGAAGAGAGGATCTAAACTTCTTCGGTGTAGGCATCACCGGAAGAGGCTTCGCTGTAGTGAATTTAAACACAAACAACAGGAGTTCTGCAGATGCTGGAAATTCAAGCAACATACATCAAATTTGCTGGTGAACGCAGCAGGCCAAGCAGCATCTATAGGAAGAGGCGCAGTCGACGTTTCGGGCCGAGACCCTTCGTCAGGACTAACTGAAGGAAGAGTGAGTAAGGGATTTGAAAGTTGGAGGGGGAGGGGGAGATCCAAAATGATAGGAGAAGACAGGAGGGGGAGGGATAGAGCCGAGAGCTGGACAGGTGATAGGCAAAAGGGGATACGAGAGGATCATGGGACAGGAGGTCCGGGAAGAAAGACGGGGGGGGGGGCGACCCAGAGGATGGGCAAGAGGTATATTCAGAGGGACAGAGGGAGAAAAAGGAGAGTGAGAGAAAGAATGTGTGCATAAAAATGAGTAACAGATGGGGTACGAGGGGGAGGTGGGGCCTTAGCGGAAGTTAGAGAAGTCGATGTTCATGCCATCAGGTTGGAGGCTACCCAGACGGAATATAAGGTGTTGTTCCTCCAACCTGAGTGTGGCTTCATCTTTACAGTAGAGGAGGCCGTGGATAGACATGTCAGAATGGGAATGGGATGTGGAATTAAAATGTGTGGCCACTGGGAGATCCTGCTTTCTCTGGCGGACAGAGCATAGGTGTTCAGCAAAGCAGTCTCCCAGTCTGCGTCGGGTCTCGCCAATATATAAAAGGCCACATTGGGAGCACCGGACGCAGTATATCACCCCAGCCGAGTCACAGGTGAAGTGTTGCCTCACCTGGAAGGACTGTTTGATGCCCTGAATGGTGGTAAGGGAGGAAGTGTAAGGGCATGTGTAGCACTTGTTCTGCTTACACGGATAAGTGCCAGGAGGGAGATCAGTGGGGAGGGATGGGGGGGAGGAATGGACAAGAGAGTCGCGTAGGGAGTGATCCCTGCGGAAAGCGGGGGGGGGAGAAGAGGGAAAGATGTGCTTAGTGGTGGGATCCCGTTGGAGGTGGCGGAAGTCACGGAGAATAATATATTGGACCCGGAGGCTGGTGGGGTGGTAGGTGAGGACCAGGGGAACCCTATTCCTAGTGGGGTGGCGGGAGGATGGAGTGAGAGCAGATGTACGTGAAATGGGGGAGATGCGTTTAAGAGCAGAGTTGATAGTGGAGGAAGGGAAGCCCCTTTCTTTAAAAAAGGAAGACATCTCCCTCGTCCTAGAATGAAAAGCCTCATCCTGAGAGCAGATGCGGCGGAGACGGAGGAATTGCGAGAAGGGGATGGCGTTTTTGCAAGAGACAGGGAGAAGAGGAATAGTCCAGATAGCTGTGAGAGTCAGTAGGCTTATAGTAGACATCAGTGGATAAGCTGTCTCCAGAGACAGAGACAGAAAGATCCCACCACTAAGCACATCTTTCCCTCCCCCCCTCTCTCTGCATTCCGCAGGGATCGCTCCCTACACAAATCCCTTGTCCATTCGTCCCCCCCCATCCCTCCCCACTGATCACCCTCCTGGCACTTATCCGTGTAAGCGGAACAAGTGCTACACATGCCCTTACACTTCCTCCCTTACCACCATTCAGAGCCCCAAACAGGCCTTCCAGGTGAGGCATCACTTCACCTGTAAGTCGGCTGGGGTGATATACTGCGTCCGGTGCTCCCGATGTGGCCTTTTATATATTGGTGAGACCCGACGCAGACTGGGAGACCGCTTTGCTGAACATCTACGCTCTGTCCGCCAGAGAAAGCAGGATCTCCCAGTGGCCACACATTTTAATTCCACATCCCAGTTCCATTCTGACATGTCTACCTACGGCCTCCTCTACTGTAAAGATGAAGCCACACTCAGGTTGGAGGAACAACACCTTATATTCCGTCTGGGTAGCCTCCAACCTGATGGCATGAACATCGACTTCTCTAACTTCCGCTAAGGCCCCACCTCCCCCTCGTACCCCATCTGTTACTCATTTTTATGCACGCATTCTTTCTCTCACTCTCCTTTTTCTCCCTTGTCCCTCTGAATATACCTCTTGCCCATCCTCAGGGTCACCCCCCCCTTGTCTTTCTTCCCGGACCTCCTGTCCCATGATCCTCTCGTATCCCCTTTTGCCTATCACCTGTCCAGCTCTCGGCTCTATCCCTCCCCCTCCTGTCTTCTCCTATCATTTTGCATCTCCCCCACCCCCTCCAGCTTTCAAATCCCTTACTCACTCTTCCTTCAGTTAGTCCTGACGAAGGGTCTCGGCCTGAAATGGCGACTGCGCCTCTTCCTATAGATGCTGCTTGGCCTGCTGCGTTCACCAGCAACTTTGATGTATGTTGCTTGAATTTCCAGCATCTGCAGAATTCCTGTTGTTTGTGTATATTTCCCAGTTGCTTCTAATTCTCTTTGATGAAGGCACACCTGGTTTCCATCAAGACCTGCAGCATAAGAACCCCGGCGTTACAACCACTAGTCGCCAGATCGTTGGTTTTGCCTGTGTGGTAATTAACGTTTCCCGGCCGCCTAGGACCATGTGCTCTAAGTTTTGCCCCAGTTTCAAGGTTTACCTATGAAACTCCGTCTCTCTGTGTCAAGGCTCCGTGCCAAGATCCCTCCTGTTAACTGTTCAATGTTCACATCCGCGTAAGCATCCTAACACAATCTCCGTGCCTGTGTCCAGCACTTGGGTTCACTTCCTTCGCTCATTGCAACAGGCAGAGGTTGATAGATTCTTGATTAGTCAGGGTGTGAAGGGGTACTGGAGAAGACGGATGATTAGGGCTGAGAGGGAAATGGAGCAGCCATGGTGAAATGGTGGAGCAGACTCAATGAGCCAAATTCTGCCCCTATATCTCATGGTCTTACAATGCACATGACAGAAATGATATACGATTTATACATAAAATCTAACCATACAGTGTAAAACTAAGGCATACAAAAGCAAGATCTCAATGCAAATGACCCAACTGAAGACCTGGCAGAGCTGAATAAGATGATAACAGGTATAGATAGGGTGGATAGCCAGAAATATTTTCCCAGGGCAGAAATGGCTAATACAACGGGGCATAATTTTAAGGTAATTGGAGGAAAGTATAGGGGGATGTTAGAAGTAGGTTTGATACACGGAGAGTGGTGGGTGGCGGTAGAGGCAGATACATTAGGGGCATTTAAGATAAGCACGTGGATGACAGAAAATGAAGGGCTTTTGATCTTAGAGTAGATTAAAAGGTCAGAACAACATCGTGAGCCGAATGTCCGATACTGTACCACTGTACTATAATGTCCTGTGTTCTCTGTTCTATAAACCCGACTTCATGGAAACTTGGAATTTCCCCAAATGACAACTCCTCCGTCGCTAATTTACTTTACGAACAGCTCTGACGGTTGTTTGTACAGCGGCTCTGTTGAACTAGTGAGATGTCAGGCACACTCATCCAAACCACTTACAGACCGGCGGAGGGCGAGAAGAGCGCTTCCGCTTTTAAATAGTTGAATGATGATAGAGCACTGTGTTCGCGCCCCACCAGGACGAAGGATTTAAAGGCGCGGCGGCGGCTGAGCTGGCCTCAAAAGCAGACTCGGCTGAGGCGGGGTGCGCAGCGCTATCAGAGTCAAAGACTTCATCCGCACCAGAGGCTCCAGTGCCAATCTTGGGACGTCCCGCGAAAAGGAGGAAGAGGGCTGCACCTCTACGCACGGTGAGATGCTATCAATGATTAGGAGTCTGTCCATGCGTCAAGGGGGACCAATGACCCCGAATGTCCCGGACATCTCGATGAAGGGTCACTGCCCCGATTGGATTGTTCTGGTTTCTATGCCCTTCCTTTCCAGTCCTTAAATAGGGTCTCGGCCGGAAACGTCGGCTGTTTATTCCCCTCCACAGGTGCTGTCTGATGTGCTGAGTTCTTCCAACCTGTTGTGGGGGAACTCAGCAGGTCAGACAGCATCTCTGGATTTCCAGCACCTGCAGTCTTTTGTGTCCCTGATTGTATTGACCCCACCATCACGTTTCCTGTGCCAGCACCGCGGCACTCCCAAACTTGACTCTCCAACGCAGAGGGCGAACCAGGGTCGATTCTGGCATAGGTGAGGAAGAGTTCTTTCCCTCTGAGGTCTGGACTACTGAGGGATGGATACAGCGGGGACGAGCTACTGACTTACGGGCTAGGGAAATATGATAGTGCCGGGGAGCAACATGCACAAGATGCCCGAGGAATTCAGCAAGTAAGTCAGCATCAATAGAGGAGAATAAACAGTCGTGCCCAGAGCATTGGTGAGGATGCTTCATTAGTACGGGAACAGAGTTCACCCGCCTTCCCATTCCCCACTCCCGGGACAATGTGTGAGTCTGAATCAGAATCAGGTTTATTATCACTCTCTTATATGACATGAAATTTGTTCTCTTGTGGCAGCATTATAGTGCAAAGCATTTAAACAAAAACTGAGGAACAATAAATATAAATAGTGCAAAAAAAAATAGCGAGGTAGTTCATAGGTATAGGCCGTCGACAGAGTCCCCCGTCCTAGGTTAGTCCTACAAGCTGTCCTCAGCTGTAGTACCTCTTTGAAGACCCCTCCTCTCCCAAAGATAAGGTTGCAGCCGGGTTTGGGATTGTCTACGGCAGAGTTCATGGACTGTACCGAAATCTGATGGCAGAAGGGAAGAATCACTGAGTGAATCTTAAAAAAAAACAATCTTAACATCCATGTACACCGGATATCGTTTGGTAGATGGGCTCAGGTTACAAAACCATTTTCTCTCGCAAAACCTGACTTTAGAATTAAACTGTTATTTTTTTTTAAACTCTCTCCAAATCGCAGTTGTGTCACAAAGCGGCCCGTGGGTTTGAGTCAGGATTAGTGGCTCT
Source organism: Mobula hypostoma (assembly GCF_963921235.1). NCBI lineage: Eukaryota > Metazoa > Chordata > Chondrichthyes > Myliobatiformes > Myliobatidae > Mobula > Mobula hypostoma. The sequence goes on along the minus strand of NC_086097.1, from coordinate 30,020,541 downwards.
CACAGAGCCGGCAGCATTTGACAGGAAGTGTGTTCAGAGCAAGATCCCACTCGGAGGAGCGGATCTAACATTTGTTTTCAATAGGGTTACTCGAGGGCCGAAGGGCTTGATTCCGTGTTGTACTGTTCCGTGTTCTCTGAATATAGTGCCGGGAATTCTCCTCAGATGGTCCGGTTGCGCGGGGACGGTGGGGGGGGGGGGGTGAAAGCGGGAGTGAAAGGACTTCAATCCCAAATTCCAGCCGCTCGCTCCTGTCAAGTCCCCATCATCCAGGTCTGGCTCTCTTCTCGCTACTACCACGGGGCAGGAGATACAGCGGCCTTAAGGCCCCACACCACCAGGTTCAGGAACAGCTATTTCCCTCGACCATCAAGCCCTTGAACCAGCGCGGATAATTTCAATCACCACCACTCTCAACTGATTCCACGACCTACAGACTCACTTTCAAGAACTCTTTGCAACTCTTTTTTTATATGCACAATTTATCGTCTTTTGAACACTAATTGTCAGTCATGTCTTTTTCGTAAATTTTATTGTATTACTTTATTTTTTTCTACAAGAAAATAAATCTTAAGGTTGTATATGGTAACATGTACTTTAATAATAAAGTCACTGTGAACTTTGAAAGATATCCATGGCTAAAACAAATTTGGATAATTGTATTTAAAGCGGAGGTTGAAAAGGGGGTCAAGGTCATGCGGAGAATGGGGTTGAGGGGATAATAAATCAGCCATGATCGAATAGAGGAACAGACTCAGTGGGCCGAATTGCCCAAATCTGTTCCAATGTTTTAAGGTCTTGTGGTTTTATAAATTGACGGAGGAACTCAGCGGATCGGATGGAGGGAAATGGACCGTCCATGTTCTGGCGCAAAGACCCTTCATAAATGCTGCCTGATTTGCTGAGTTCCTACAGCATTTTGTGTGTGTTGCTTTGGATTTCCAGCAGCTGCAGATTCTCTTGTGTTGGAGCATTTCGTGTCGTTCTGGTCGCCCCATTACGGAAAGAGTGTGCGGGTGCCGGATTAGTTAATCGGCATGTCGCTTGGTTTAGAGGGCGTGTGCTAAAAGGAGCGGTCGGATAAACCTGGGTTGTTTTCTCCGGGGAGGCGGAGGGGTTAACTCTGCTAGGATATAAAATTATGAGAGACACGGATAAGCACAGTCCAAGGTAGCCTATTTGACTGCAGAGTTACAGGAAACGGCATACACTAGAATCTGGAGTAACAAACCATCTTAGTTTTCAGCGTTCCAGGGTTCAGACGGGATAGGCGGGAGGGGTAACGTGACTAATCGGGGAAAATGTCACGGCAGTGATCAGAGAACTCGCTTACTTGAGTTATACGGGTGAAACTGAGGAATAAGAAAGATATGGCCACGTTAATAGGATTCTATTATTGACCACCCAACAGCGAGCGGGATTTAGAGGGACAAGTTTGTAGAGAGATCACAGGCTGTTGCAAGAAACTTAAGCTTGTGATAGGTGGTTTTAACTTTCCACATATTGACTAGGACTCTCAAAGATGAAATGAAGTTTGTCAAATGTGTTCAGGAAAATTTCCTTAATCAATGCAGAAGTCCCAACTAGAGAGAGTACAATACTAGATCTCCTATTAAGGAAGGAGGCACGGCAGGTGACAGCCGTTTGTGTAGGGGAACACTTTGAACCCAATAATCATAATGCCGTTAGTTTGAAGATAATTATGAAGGAGGATAGGTTTGGTGCTCGGTTTGAGATTCTAAGTTGGAGAAAGGCCAATTTTAATGGTATCAGAAAGGATCTGGCACGTGTGGATTGGGACAGGTTGTTTTCTGGTAAGTGGGAAAGTGAAATTTTGAGCGTACGGAGTTTGTATGTTCCTGATGAGTCTCGGCTCAATACGCTGCCTGTTTTCTTTTTCCGATAGATACTGCCTGGCCTGCTGAGTTCCTCCGGCATTTTGGCTGCTGCTCTGTATGTTTCTGTCAGAATAAAGGCAAGGATAACAAGTTTGGGTAGCCTTGGTTTTGGAGTGGTATTGTGTAGGGTAATACAATGAATGACAGATGACACACATTATTCACTTTGAGAAACGGGGTCTGACGTAATGCCGTCAGTGTAAGAAACGGTCGAGGCTGCATTGAGGTTGGCGCTTAGCGTTCGTGCAGAAGAGTCCACGGTTAAAACACAAGACCGGTGTTGTCGGGTTCGGAGCCGCATTTTTTTTTTGTAATTCAAATTTTTATTAAAAAGGCATCCGTTAGTCTTGCGAGACCATGGATCTGCGCCTGGAAAGTCTTCACTCTCCAGGGCGCAGGACTGGACAAGGTTGTATGGAAGACCAGCAGTTGCCCATGCTGCAAGTCTCCCCTCTCCACGACACCAATGTTGTCCAAGGGAAGGTCATTAGGACCCGTACAGCTTGGCACCAGTGTCGCCGCAGAGCAACGTGTGATTAAGTGCCTTGCTGAAGGACACAACACGTTGCCTCGGCTGGGGCTCGAACTCAAGACCTTCAGATCGCTGGTCGGATGCCTTAACCACTTGGCCACGTGACCACACGTCAAATTTTTATTATTATTTAACAAAGCAGATCGGCATATCAGAGCAGCTAGGGTACAGCACTTTTACACAGCCATCCCATGACAGGAAAACAAGTAAAACTTAGAAACAGAAAGTAGTTCTAATTTAAGTTTAAATTAACATACAACCAAAATCGATCCCACGTGCCTTGCACTTTTCCCTCACTGTTAGTTCTTCTCAACATGTGTTCATATGATGAAATCTTAATCATTTCCTCAGTCCATTCCTTCACAGTGGGACATCTGGGTTTTTCCCCCAGTTTTGCAATATAATTCTTGCAGCTGTGATGAGACCCACCTTTAAAATAGTGAACTTGGCATTGTTTACATTAGGTTTCATTGTCCTATCACTCAGGAGACAAAGTCATGGGCCCAAGGGCAGTGTGGAACCCGACCAACTCCCCAAATCAAGAACTTTACACCAAAATGGACGAACCATGGAACCCTCCCAAATCACGTGAAAATATATGCCCACCTCACTTTTACATTTCCAGCATAAATTATCAACAAACCCGATTTTGTAGCGTCTAGTTGATGTCCAATAATATGTGTACTATCTTATATGGAATAAATTTCCCTCTCGCTTCCCTAATATGTCTACCCACATTTGATAAAATATTTGACCACTATCTTCAATATCGCTTCCAAGATCTTTCTGCCATACCGCTTTGAGATTGTTACACGATTCACCCACAGAATGCTTGAACATTTTATAAAACACTGGTGCTTTATGAACTTCCTGTGGTAATGTAAAGTATTCAGTTAAAGGGTTACTTTGTGCATCATCGTTCTTGAATATGCGGAGCCGCATTCTTGAGTAAGATGGACGCACTGCTGTCAGGACTTAAATGAGGTCTTTCATGTGAGCTAGGGCTACGCGAACTTGATTAGGCATTTGTTGCATAATGAGCTCTTTAAAAATAAAGGATATTAATTGCCCAGGAGAAATAGCACTTTGGGTTTTGTTCGTAATGGAAGAAAAGGGCTGCGGCTTTAGTGAAGCACACATTTATCTACAAAAGCTACGCTGGTGACCCCAATGCTCTCGGACGATACCGGAGTCACTGAACGACACGTCGAACAACGCAGTCGTTTTCAAGCCGCCGGAGATTTGGGAGCCGCGCTACCGCGTGGTTCACACAGGCGGAAGCCCAGCCCAGTTCGCGCTGCGAGAAATCACCGTGGACAATACCAAATTCTATCAAGCCGTAGCATAGCTAAGAAGTTCCACTGCAGCCAGAGTGACTCTACTAGAATACCCGCTTGTACGTGATAAATATGTGACTCAGAAAACTCACCTAGTACAGAGTTTTGGACTGTCGGAGTTTGAGCAGCAGAACTGTTGCTCCCTTGTCCGCCCCAGGTGATGCTAGGCATTCAGAGCTAATGGGCCACGTGCTATCTCTCCTGGGCAATTAGTATCCTTGCTTTATTTTTAAAGAGCTCATTATTCAACAAATGCTAAATCAAGGGGCCAGCTGGTCGGGCTGGTCCCGGAGTTCTGCCTGCAGTGTTTTACTTTGGATTTATGCTGGTTCTTCGGAGGATGATAGTGATTGGCTAAACAACTAGACTGCGAATGGACGGGGGAATGGCAGGAGGAAGTGACAATTCGGGAAGTGAGTTAGAGATGGAAGATGGAGGGAAAGAGGAATAGAGTGTAAGGAGTAAGAAAAGAAAACAGGTATGAGCAGTCAAATTCTGAGGGGTCGGGGATGATCGAAAAAAGCTAGCAAAAGAATGGAAAGAAGATGAGATTAAAGCAATTATAAAACTGTACGAAGACGGGGCATCTTTCGGGGATTGGAACCCGATTCATTTGACGAAGGTAATCAACAAATTTATAGGCGAAGTCAAAAGAGCCAAGATATTACGAAATGGACCGCTATTAGTGATATCGCAAACACGAGGAAATCTGCAGATGACGGATCTCCCCCTCCCCCTCGCACTTTCAAATCTCTTACCATCTCTTCTTTCAGTTAGTCCTGACGAAGGGTCTCGGCCTGAAACGTCGACTGTACCTCTTCCTAGAGATGCTGCCTGGCCTGCTGCGTTCACTAGCAATTTTTATGTGTATTGCTATTAGCGATATGTCGGGATAGTGCTCAGCAAAGCAAAGTGATAAGATTAAATAAAATAGATGGCAAAAAAAGTACAGTGCTCAATACTCGACAATAGAAAGTGGACGAGTTATTTCGGGGATACCAACAAAAGTTACAATGGGTGAAATTAAACAGAACGTAAAAGGAGAAAAGATTATTGAGGCCAAACGTTCGGAAGTTACAAGAGATGGAAAACAAGTGTGATAGTTTATCAGTGATGATTAACTTTGATGAAGAGAGATTGCCGACTAAAGTTTATTTAGGGTATATGTGTTATGAGGTCAGAATATATATACCACCGCCTTTAAGATGTTTTAAATGTCAGAAATTTGGGCACATTGCGGTGGTCTGCAGAGGGGGAAAAAGATGTGGGAGATGCGCTGGAGAACATGAATACGGGAAGTGTGAGGCGGGAGCTAGGCTGAAATGCTGCAATTGCGGCGAGGAACACAGCGCAGCTTAACGAGGGTGCATTATTAGCAAGAAGCCAGCTGAGATACAATATGTTAAAGTAACTCAAGGGATTAGTTACGCTGAGGCAGTGAAAGGTTTTGCTGAAAAGGAGGAAGCTACTAAGCAAACAAATACAGGGAATAATAAACCGCTGAACTGTGAGGGCTGTAATAAGATAAATAAGGATACACTAATAATGAATAGAAAAGATTTCGTACTGTTTATGGTAGATTCAATTAACTGTTCAGCGCAAACAGACAAAAGAACAGAAAAAAATTAAAATTATAGTCAAGTCTGCAGAAAAATATCTTGGTATTACAGGGCTTAGGTGGGAAGCAGTTGAAAAAACACTGAATGGAGGATCAAACAGATCACAGGCAGGGGAGGCGGGATCTTAATAGCAATATATATACTGCAATGGAATGCAAGGAGTCTTATCGCAAATGGTCAAGAATTTAAGAAATATGTATCAGAACTTAAGGAAAAACCTCTTGTGTATACAAGGAACATGGTTGAAACCACAATTAGATTTTGTTTTACAAGGATGTACAGCTATTAGGAGGGATAGAAGCAATAGCAATGGTGGAGTAGTAGTAATATTTATAGCCAGTGGGATGAGATATAATATAGTCAACATAGGGCAGAAGTATGAATCAATAATAGTCAAAATATGGATAGGCAGAGAAAGCTTGGTAATAATAAATTATTATAATCCATGTAGAAGACGAAGCAAAGATACATTAAACGAAGTGGGTGGTAGGATGCAAGGGAAAATAATATAGTGTGGGGATTTCAATGGACACAGTACACTATGGGGATGTAAAAATGTGGATGAAAATGGATTAGTGATAGAAGAATTTCTAGATGATGAAAAACTGGTATGTATAAATAATGGAGAAGGTATGAGATATATCCCGGAATATAATATATTTTCTACTTACAAATATAACTGCAATAGACTTAACATTTGTAAGTAGAGAATTAGCAGGGATCAGTACTTGGAACATATTGAAACAAACTACAGTAGGAAGTGATCACTATCCCTTACTCACAAGGATTCAGGTTAAAATGGAACAAAATGTAGGATCGAAAGTGTCAAGGTGGAAAATAAATAAGGCAGAGTGGGAGACATTTCAAACAAGAAGTGAAGTAAGATGCACTAAGATTTTAGATGAAAATATATCAGATACAGAAGAAATGAATTATAAATTGGTCACAGCAATTATAAATCCAGCAGAAGAAACAATTTTGAAAAGTAAAGGTACAGGAAACAGGAAAATGTTCCATGGTGGAATTGTGAATGTAGTAGAAGTATAAAAGCAAGAAATAAAGCATTTAAAATGTTAAAAAGACAACATTTGGTAGAAACACTAATGTAATACAAAAGAAAACAATCAGAAGTTTGGAAAACAATCGGACAAGTAAAGCGAGCATTTTGGAGACAGTATTGTAACAAAATTGGAAGAGAAACTCAGCTATCCGAAATAGGGGGCATGATAAGGAAAGTGAATGGTATAAGTAGTAAAGAGATTCCTGTGCTAAAAAGTAAGAACAAAATGGCAATTAACAATGTAGAAAAAGCAGCAATATTGGCAAAAACTTTTGTAAACATACATAGCTCGGAGAATTTGATGGTCAAGGCTAGACAGCAAAGGGAGGAGAGGCTTAAGCAAAATTCAGGAATTACAGACAAAAGAACAACATCTGAAGAAGTGCTGGATACACCTATTAGTGTAACAGAAAGAGAAAGAGCCATTATGAATGACTGGCCATCTTCTCCTGGGAAGGATCAAGTATGGGGTATAATGCTGAAGCATTTATCAAAAAGTGTACTTCTAGTTCTACAGAGACTGTTTAATAAAATATGGGAAATAGGTAAACTACCAACTGCATAGAAACATTCTGTTATTGTTCCAGTATTAAAACCTGGTAAAGATTCATCAGACCCAACAAATTATAGACCAATTGCACTAACTTCACAACTAGGTAAACTTATGGAACGAATAATAACTGATAGACTTACATACTTTCTAGAAAAAAGAAATCTTATTTCTCCCTACCAAAGTGGTTTTCGTAAAGGAAGAACTACAGTAGATTCAATACTTAGCTTGGAATCTGAAATTAGGAAGGCTCAAACAAATAAAGTTTGTTGGGTCCTGGCGGTATTTTTTGACATAGAAAAGGCATATGACATGCTCTGGAAAGAGGGAGTGTTAATCAAATTGAAAGAACTAGGGGTGGAAGGAAAATTATATAATTGGGTTCTAGACTTTCTTTTTGGTCGAACAATTCAAGTCAAGGTGGAAACAGAGTACTCCAGGACATATTTGGTTGAAAACAGAACACCACAAGGTAGTGACTGCAGTCCATTACTATTTTCCATAGTGATAAATGACATATTTGCGCAAGTTAAACATAGTGTGGGGAAATCCTTATATGCAGATAATGGGGCTTTATGGGTGAGGGGAAGAAATTTAATTTATATACAAAGAAAAATGCAAGATGCAATAAATAAAGTGGAGGAGTGGGCAAATAAATGGGGTTTCAAATTGTCTATAAGTTGCAAGTGATATGTTTCTCAAGAAGTCACAAACCAATTTCCATGAAATTATATGAACAAAAATTAGAGCAGGTAAAGGTAATTCGGTTCCTTGGTTTGTTATTTGATGAGAAACTTACATGGAAAAAGCAAATTGAGAAAATTACAAACAAATGTAAAAAAAACAACTTATTGAGGGGCCTTGCTGCGCAGGACTGGGGTGCGAGCAGGATATCGCTATTAAATATTTATCAAGCTCTAATGAGGGCTACATTGGATGATGGAAGTGTAGCTTACATGTCAGCTGCAGACAGTAATTTAAAAATGCTGGATGATGAGCAAGCCCAGGCCCTCAGGATATGTAGTGGTGCATTCAGAACATCACCTATATCAGCTCGTCAAGTTGAAATGGGGGAAATACCATTAAGACTTAGAAGAATAAAGCCAATGCTACATTATTGGGTTAACATCATGGGGCATAACTACTCACATCCAGCTAAAGCTATATTAGACTGCTGGGAACATAATAAGTCAAGTTATAATAACTTTGGATGGATCGGTTATGCAGCAGCACAAAAATAAGGTCTACACGAAAATGGAATATAGCCCTACAGTTCCAATATCTGATGTTCCTCCATGGCTCTTTACAATGCATACAGTGGATAAAAACCTGCAACAACTTTTAAAAAAGAAGTCTAACTATGGAATCAAACAGATAGTACAAGAATATATAGACTCGCATTTTAGAAATGAACTTGTAATATCTACGGATGGATCAAAAGACCCTAGCTCTGGCCACACAGGTATTGCAAACTACATTCCTCAGTGCAAAACTAGTATCAGGAAAAGAACATCAAACCATTTATCAGTGTATACAACAGAATGAATGGCAATTTTGTGTGCATTATCTTGGATAGAAGAATAGTTAAAAATACACTTGGACTAAGATGTTAACTGTCCTGTGCTATCACCAGTGGGATCATCAGTTGATCTGCCACCGGTCTTCAGGAGTTTTGGCCCACTTATGATCAAGACTCCCTCGAGGTGGTGGGCTAGCAGTGCTAAAGCACCACCTCCCACTGGTGAGCTTAAAAACTTGGCATCTGCCTCTATCAGAGTTGTTGGTCACTTCCATCCAACAGATAGTCTGCTCTTCAGGTGTCTATGCAACTACTGAAGGGTTTGCAAGATATGTATATACTGTCTGACTATCTGCCCCTCTGGACATACTTGGTCCACACCCATGCTGATCCTTTTTCTGCTGCCTTAGCTACAGCCCTGCTGGTTGACTTGATCTCTCTTCTAGTGAAGCCAAGGTCACGCAGCCACTTCTGGAGAGTGAACGCAATAAACCCACGGCAGCCTACTTCGAATGGATAGCATGAGACCTTCCACCCTCTGTCTCTGCACTCTGATTTTAATTCTGCATACTTGGTTAACTTGTGCTCATGGGCTTCATCGATGTTGTCTTCCCAGGGGACTGTGAGTTCATCAATAACCACTTCTTTACTGGTGTCAGACCATACGATTATATCTGGACGCAATGTGGTGAAAGCTAATTGCTCCGGGAAACTGCCTTTCCCGTCCAGGTCGGTCTTGACACACCAGTCATTGACTGAAGAAAGTATGCTTGATCGTGAGCCTGTGCTGTACACCCTTGACTTGGAGCCTTCTTTCACAAATTATATGCCATGTTCTGTGCAGCATGGGGCACGAGAGAAGTTGTGCTGCAGTACTCTCTGCTCAACTGCTTCTGTTACAACTTTGAAAATAATATCAAAAAGGCTGCAATCTGTTCAGACAGTTTATCTGCATTAACCTCGATAAAATCAAGAAAATCAGAAAGTAGACAGGATATTTTATTGGAGATTTTATGCAAGTTATATACACTGACCAAAAATGGGGTAGAAGTAAGCTTTCTTTGGGTTCCTGCTCATTGTGGAGTGGAGGATAATGAAAAGGTGGATAATATAGCCAGACAATCACTCAAATTGTCTATAATAGAGGTCCAGATCCCTCCAAGCAAAGGAGAAGTCAAAAGCATTATAAAAACACGTGCAGTATTGAGGAGACATGGCAGAAGCACTGGGATGAGAGTGAAACAGGGAGGCAACTGTACAAAATACAGAGGCAAGTCAGATACAAAAGATTGTCAAGTGGATATAGAAAGACAGAAGTGATCATCAATCGTTTAAGAATTGGACACACAAGTCTTAATTACACATTACATAAAATAAGGAAACATCCAACTGGGTTGTGTGAACAGTGTAATCAACCAGAAACAGTTGAACAGGTATTGATAAAATGTAAGAAGTACCAACGAGAAAGAGTGAAGATGATAGGAGCGCTTAAGATAAACAAAAAAACTGCTGTGGGTATAGAAGATATTTTAAGTGGGAATTCAAGAGAAATACAGATCCGTATCATGAAGTATCTGAAAGACTCGGGTTTATTATACGGAATATAGGGAATGCAATTCTTTTCCCTTCTCCTGTTTATCCAACGATCCACACTCCAGTCTAGCAGGTGGCGGTAATGCACCTTAAAGCTGGTTTGCCAACCGCCATAAAACAACACAAGAAGAAGAAGAAATGCCTAATCAAGTTCGCGTAGCCCTCGCTCTCATGGCCCTTGAAAGACAGCAGGTCAGCCAGGCCTCAGTAAGCCCTGACGGCAGAGCGTCCATCTTACTCAAGAATGCGGCTCCGAACCAGACCACGCCGGTCTTGTGTTTTTAACCGTGGACTCTTCGGCACGAACGCCGAGGACCGACCTCATTGCAGCCTCGACAGTGCCAGCGCATCGGGATATCAGAGGTCTGTGAACAGCGTGGGTTCAAGTTACCGGGGTCGTCGTCTATTCATTACGGACACCCTATCAGGGTGTAATGCTTCCGGTGCTCAAGTCAGGGTGCTGCCATTATTATGAGGCAAAGAGCTTGCTGGAGGCCGCCAGCGGCGGCGGGATCCAAATTATAGGACTCTACGGGCCACACTCTGCTTCGATGGACCACACCACACGAGGACCTTGTCTTGGCTAACGATGCTAGACCTTTGTTCGGCAGAACTGCCGGCTTGTGCATGCAAAAGGACTTTTGGGTCGTTACCCTGTGCCCTCTGCCTGCTGGGCAAATTCCCAAACCTCATCAAGCCCACATTTTCCACAACTGGCTCGCCAGTCCACGTTGGGCTCAGAAAAGCTGGCCAGCACGAAGGCTGGGCTTGCCGGCATTGAAATGCTCAAAGCTCTACGCTTCTTTTTGGATTCCAGACCTAATCAGTTCCCCTCTACCACCACTCTGCTCCATCTAGCGGAATTAGTCCTTACTCTTAATAATTTCTCCTTTGGCTCCCCCCACTTCCTCCAAACTAAAGGTGTAGCTATGGGCACCCGTATGGGTCCTAGCTATGCCTGCCTTTTTGTTGGCTTTGTGGAACAATCTATGTTCCGTGCCTATTCTGGTATCTGTCCCCCACTTTTCCTTCGCTACATCGATGACTGCATTGGCGCTGCTTCCTGCACACATGCAGAACTCGTTGACTTTATTAACTTTGCCTCCAACTTTCACCCTGCCCTCAAGTTTACCTGGTCCATTTCCGACACCTCCCTCCCCTTTCTAGATCTTTCTGTCTCTGTCTCTGGAGACAGCTTATCCACTGATATCTACTATAAGCCTACTGACTCTCACAGCTATCTGGACTATTCCTCTTCTCACCCTGTCTCTTGCAAAAACGCCATCCCCTTCTCGCAATTCCTCCGTCTCCGCCGCATCTGCTCTCAGGATGAAGCTTTTCATTCTAGGACGAGGGAGATGTCTTCATTTTTTAAAGAAAGGGGCTTCCCTTCCTCCACTATCAACTCTGCTCTTAAACGCATCTCCCCCATTTCACGTACATCTGCTCTCACTCCATCCTCCCACCACCCCACTAGGAATAGGGTTCCCCTGGTCCTCACCTACCACCCCACCAGCCTCCGGGTCCAAAATATTATTCTCCGTAACTTCCGCCACCTCCAACGGGATTCCACCACTAAGCACATCTTTCCCTCCCCGCCCCCCCCCTGCATTCCGCAGGGATTGCTCCCTACACAACTCCCTTGTCCATTCGTCCCCCCCATCCCTCCCCACTGATCTCCCTCCTGGCACCTATCGGTGTAAGCGGAACAAGTGCTACACATGCCCTTACACTTCCTCCCTTACCACCATTCAGGGCCCCAAACAGTCCTTCCAGGTGAGGCAACACTTCACCTGTGAGTCGACTGGGGTGATATACTGTGTCCGGTGCTCCCGATGTGGCCTTTTATATATTGGTGAGACCCGACGCAGACTGGGAGACCGCTTTGCTGAACATCTACGCTCTGTCTGCCAGAGAAAGCAGGATCTCCCAGTGGCCACACATTTTAATTCCACATCCCATTCGCATTCTGACATGTCTATCCACGGCTTCCTCTACTGTAAAGATGAAGCCACACTCAGGTTGGAGGAACAACACCTTATATTCCGTCTGGGTAGCCTCCAACCTGATGGCATGAACATCGACTTCTCTAACTTCCGCTAAGGCCCCACCTCCCCCTCGTACCCCATCTGTTACTCATTTTTATGCACACATTCTTTCTCTCACTCTCCTTTTTCTCCCTCTGTCCCTCTGAATATACCTCTTGCCCATCCTCTGGGTCACCCCCCCCCTTGTCTTTCTTCCCGGACCTCCTGTCCTATGATCCTCTCGTATCCCCTTTTGCCTATCACCTGTCCAGCTCTCGGCTCTATCCCTCCCCCTCCTGTCTTCTCCTATCATTTTGGATCTCCCCCTCCCCCTCCAACTTTCAAATCCCTTACTCACTCTTCCTTCAGTTAGTCCTGACGAAGGGTCTCGGCCCGAAACGTCGACTGCGCCTCTTCCTATAGATGCTGCTTGGCCTGCTGCGTTCACCAGCAACTTTGATGTATGTTGCTTGAAATGTTTGGCATTGTATGCAGGTCAAATAGCACTTGGGCTTCACCCCTCCACGTGGTCTCTCAACCCGATGGTGATTGCTGTCCATGAGGCGATTACCGCCTCCCTAACGAAGCCAGCACCCCGATCGTCACCCGGTCCCACGTATTCAAGACATTTCGGCACGTTTAGCCGGGGAGATTTTTTTTTCTAAAGTGGACTTAGTCGGCTACTATCAGCTGCCTCAGTGCAAGAGGACGTTCCAGAAACTGCTTTGAAAACCCCGTAGGACCTATCGTTTGGGCTGAAAAATGCAGCACAAGACTTTCCAGCAACTAATTGACTCTTTTTAAAAAAAGAAACTTGAGATTTTCTTTTTGTTTACCTGAGTGACAGGGCATCTAAAAGCAATCACACATCACATCTCCGCACACTTTCCAAGCGCTTAAGCCAACGTGGGCTGATTATTAACCCAGCTAAACGCCAGTCTGCGTACAGCAGCACCATATGGCCTACATTTCGGAATTCGTGACTGACATTCAGCACGTCGAAGGGGAAAATAATGCTGTGGCTGATTGCCTCTCACAGCCTGCTGTCGGTGCCGTACACATCGGGGTTGACTGCTGGTACGGTAACCAACCGAACAGGCAACCCGAAACTCCAGGCTCACAGGACAGCAGTCACGGGCCTGCAGGCGGCTGACGTCGAGTTTGGGGACACAAGAGCTTCTCTCCTGTGCAACGTGTTAACAGGTTGCCCTTGCCCCATAGCCCCTGCAAACCGGAGGCGTACTCCTTTTAACTCAATTCACGGGCCTCCTGCATCCGGACGGGAAGGCTTTACAGAAATTGGTTGCTTTAAAGTTTCAAACAAAAGAAAATCTGCAGGTGCTGGTGTTACGTACCCCGTAACTGGGTTGCCAAACCAGCAGAAATGGATCACTCAGTTGGAGTCTGGAGTACTAGAACTAAGAAAGTTTTATTAAAGAAACAAGCAACACAGTAATCGAAAGGATAATAAATGCAACAGTTCAGCGATGATAAACGCACATGTGCACATAATTAAGATAACAGCATCAATCAAGCTCTATCGTTGTCTAGGGGTAAATGACCAATTTCAAAATGACTCAAAGTTCAGTCCAGTTCAGTTTGCAGTAATCGTTGCCATGGCGATGGACCAGGTAGGGGAAGAGAGACAGAGAGAACAGGAACAACTGATCATTCAGAACACTGCTTCACTCACAGACCGGCGAGATTGCTCACAAGCAACTTTTGGGCGGGTCCTCTGTGATGTCACCTGAGGTCACCGACTGTGACCCCTTCTCCAGATGCGGTCGATCCTCTGCAGTGAACCCGGCACCCAGGCAAGGGCGGACACACACCGGGTTCCCGCTGATCGTACCTTTCCACCCTGGTCGTTGTCTGATACTTCTCACCCACTCGTGAGAGGCGCACCGCTTCCAGGGTCTCGTTACCTCGGGTGGCGTGTGTGTCCCTGTCTTAGCGAACCTGTCCCTTTTTATCCCCCTGCTGGGGTATCGCCTGTCCATCACTTCAAACAGTTCAGGGTTCAAAGGGGGGGAGCCGCTCCAGACAGCTCTCTCTCCCACGTCCCTTCATTACACATCTCCAGACGCTGCTCCATTGTTCCTTATCTCTCCTTCCCCTGAGGGCAGGTGGCAGACCAACTGCTGATGCCACTGATGCTAGCCCAGGCCAGCAAACATCTTAATTTTATGTGTATTCTCGTAACACTGGAAATCCGGAACCACACACACAAAATGCATGTCGATATGGATCTGGTTGGTTCTTCCCACTCCCCACCGTCTGGTGATTTCACACATCTCGTTATCATGGTGGACCATACCACCAAGTGGCCAGATGTTGTCTCTTTAGCATCGACGATGGCTGTGGATGTGGCTCAGGTGTTCATCAATATCTGGGTTGCTTGGGTTGGCACCCCATCCGATATTTCTTCTGACCACAATTCCCAATTCATGTCAGACCTCTGGGCTCCAATGGCCCAGAACCTCGGCATCGCAACACAGCATATGACTCGCAGTCCAATGGCCTGTGTGAGCCGTTCCACCATTCCTTAAAGGTTGCTCTGAGGGCCTCCCTGATAGACGAGTCCTGGCATGATAGTCTCCCCTGGGTCCTGTTCGGGCTCAGAGCAGCTCCAAAAGAGGACCTCCAGTCCTCCGCAGCTGAGATGGTGTATGGGCAGACACCACGGGTGCTGGGTGATTTTGTTCTTGATGCCACAACTGCCTGGTCAGTGCCTCAGTAACGTTCTGCCCTCAATAAGCTCACCTATTCCTACGTCCCATTGTGGCAATGCAGCACTCTTGGGTTCCAGATGACCTACGTTCTACCCCGTTTGCTTTGTCCACCATAGTGCATATCAACACACCCTTAAGCCTCCTGACGATGGCCCATTCCAGGTTTTGGAACAGAGCAAAAAGACTATTTTTGTAGATAGGAAGGGTAAATACAGATTGCCTTAAGCTGGCCGAGCAAGACTTGGATGGTTCCACTACCATACTCCCTGCTTCACAACTTGACCAAGTGTGTGTCAGCACACCCCCGGATGAGCCAGAGTCGCCTGCTGTTACTCCAACCAAAGCACATAGGGCCTCAGCTGCATGGCTTCTACAAGCTCCAGATTCTCCATGCTGGTTTTGGTGAACTCTGGGGTGGGGTGGAGGGGAGCCTGTGTCGGGTAATGGATGACCGATGACATATATTGTTCATAATAGAATCTGTTCTACATCATTCATAAACACAGTCATTGAGTTGTGTTCTCTTTAAGAGACGGGATCTGACACGACAGCCTTGGGGAGCTTAAGGTAAAAGAACCCTTTGGAGAAAGTGATCATAATATGACAATTCACCCTAAAATTTGAGAAGAAACTAAGGTGAGATATGTCAGTAATACAGTGGAGTAAAGGGAATTCCAAAGGTATGAGAGCAGAACTGATTGGAAAAGAACACTGGCAGGGATGATGGCAGAGCAGCAATGGCTGGAATTTCTGGAAGCAATTTGGAAGGCATAGGATATGTACATCCCAAAGAGGAAGAAGTTTCTAAAGAAAAGATGACACAACCGTGGCTAACAAGAAGTCAAAGCCAACATTAACATCAAAGAGAGCATGTAATAGAGCAAAAATTAGTGGGATGTTAGAGGATTGGGTCGCTTTTAAAGACATAGAAGGCAATCAAAAAGTCATTAAGAAGGCAAGGATGGAAAACAAACACAAGCGAGCCAATAATATTAAAGAGGATACCAAAAGTTTCTTCAGTTACATAAAGTGCAAAAGAGAGGTGAGAGTGGATATTGGACTGCTGGAAAACAATGCTGGAGAGGTAGTACTAAGGGACAGGAAATGGCAGATGAATTGAAGAAGTATTTTGCATCAGTCTTCTCTGTGGAAGACAGGCAGTATGGTGGAAGTTCCAGGGGTGATGAAGTGTGTGAAGTTACCATTTCTAGAGAGAAACTTCTTGGGAAAGTGAAAGAGTGTGCTGAAACTGAGGGTTCAAAGGAAGTTCATGAAAATAGTTGAGGATTAAATGGCTTGTCATATGAAAAGCATTTGTTGGCTCTGGGCCTGTATTCACTAAAATTCAGAAGAATGAGGGGTAACCTCATTGAAATCTATCAAATAGTGAAAGGCCTTGATAGAGTGACTGTGGAGAGAATGTTTCCTATGGTGGGCGAGTCTAAGACCAGAGGACACAGCCTCAGAACAGAGGGACATCCTTTCAGAACAGAGATGAGGAGGGATTTCTTTAGCCAGAGAGTGGTGAATCTGTGGAATTTGTTGTCACAGGCAGCTGTGGAGGCCAAGTCTGTAAGTATATTTAATGCAGAAGTTGATAGATTCTTGACTGGTCAGAGCATGAGGGGAGACAAGGGGAAGGCAGGAGATTGGGGGTGAAAGGAAAATTAGATCAGCCTTGATGAAATGGCAGAACAGACTAAATGGGCCAAATGGCCTAATTCTGCTCCTGTATCTTATGGTGTAAGGTTACTGCTTTTAGAAACATAGAAAAACTACAGTACAATACAGGACCTTTGGCCCACAATGCTGTGCCAAACATGTACTTATTTTAGAAATTACCTAGGGTTACCCATAGCCGTCTATTTTTCTAAGCTCCATGTACCTATCCGGGAGTCTCTTAAAAAACTCTATTGTATCCACCTCCACCACCGTTGCCGGCAGCCTATTCCACGGACTCACCACTCTCTGCATTAAAAAAACTTGCCCCTGACATCTCCTCTGTACCTACTTCCAAGCATTTTAAAACTGTGCCATCTCGTGATAGCCATTTCTGCCCTGGGAAAAAGCCTCTGACTACCCACACGATCAATGTCTCTCATCATCTTATACATCTCTGTCAGGTCATTTCTCCTCCTCCATCGCTCCAAGGAGAAAAGGCCAAGTTCACTCAACCTATTCACATGAGGCATGCTCCCCAATCCAGGCAACATCCTTGTAAATCTCCTCTGCACCCTTTCTATAGTTTCCACATCCTTCCTGGAGTGAGGTGATCAGAACTGAGCACAGTACTCCAAGTGGGGTCGGACCAGAGTCCTATATAGCTGTAACATTACCTCTTGGCTCTTGAACTCAATCCCATTGTTGATGAAGGCCAATGCACCATATGCCTTCTTAACCACAGAGTCAACCTGCGCAGCAGCTTTAAGTGTCCTATGGACTCAGACCCCAAGATTCCTCTGATCCTCTACACTGCCAAGAGTCTTACCATTAATACTATATTCTGTCATCATATTTGACCTACCAAAATGAACCACCTCACACTTATCTGGGTTGAACTCCATCTGCCACTTCTCAGCCCAGTTTTGCATCCTATCGATGTCCTGCTGTAACCTCTACAGCCCTCCACACTATCCACAACCCCCGCAACCTTTGTGTCATCAGCAAATTTATGAACCCATCCCTCTACTTCCTCATCCAGGTCATTTATAAAATTCACAATGAGTGGGGGTCCCAGAACAGATCCCTGAGGCACACCACTGGTCACCGACCTCCATGCAGAAAATGACGCATCTACAACCACTCTGCCTTCTGCAGGCAAGCAAATTCTGGATCCACAAAGCAAGGTCCCCTTGGATCCCATGCCTCCTTACTTTCTCAATAAGCCTTGTGTAGGGTACCTTATCAAATGCCTTGCTGAAATTCATATACACTACATCTACTGCTCTTCCTTCATCAATGTGTTTAGTCACATGCTCAAAAAAATTCAATCAGGCTCGTAAGGCACGACCTGTCTTTGACAAAGCCGTGCTGACTATTCCTAATCATATTATGCCTCTCCAAATGTTCATAAGTCCTGCCTCTCAGGATCTTTTCCATCAACTTACCAACCACTGAAGTAAGACTGACTGGTCTATAATTTCCTGGGCTATCTCCACTCCCTTTCTTGAATAAGGGAACAACATCTGCAACCCTCCAATCCTCCGGAACCTCTCCCATCCCCATTGATGATGCAAAGATCATTGCCAGAGGCTCAGCAATCTCCTCCCTCACCTCCCACAGTAGCCTGGGGTATATCTTGTCAGGTCCCAGTGACTTATCCAACTTGATGCTTTCCAAAAGCCCCAGCACATCCTCTTTCTTAATGTCTATTTGCTCAAGCTTCTCCATCTACTGTAAGTCATCCCTACAATTGCCAAGATCCTTTTCTGTAGTGATTTTGTCCGTATTAGAAGTAAAGGGCTGCGGCTTTTGTTAAACACAGAAAATGACTCTCACATGTTTTACTCACAAAATCTTACAGATGCAGAGCCAATCTAGGCAGGAGGGAATAAATGAGGTACTTGAGTACAAAAAATACAAGAGAACATTTAAGAAGGGAATCAGGAAGTCTCTAGCAGGGAAGGTGTAGGAAAATCCCAAGAGCTTCTGTAGATCCAGTACATTAAAAGCAAAAGGATAGCGGGGGACAAAAGTGGTCCTCTGGAAGATCAGTGTGGCCATCTTTACGTGGAGCCGAAAGTGAGCAGTTTGGCCCCTAATCTAAGAAAAGATGTGCATCGGAGTGGGTCCAGAGGGGGTTCATGAGAATAATTCCAGGAATGTAGGGGCTGTATGAAGGGTATGAGAACCGTTGAATGATTTTGGGCCTGTACTCACTGGAGATTTGAATGATGAAAGTGGCAGTTGGGGGGCGGGGTGGTGGAATCTCACTGAAATCTATTCAATATTGAAAAGGAAAGGACAAAATTAGTCCTCTTGTAGTTCAGAGTGGTCATTTACGCGAAAGAAACGGGGGAGATTTTAAATGGATATTTTGAATCTACTTGGGAGATGGGCACAGAGTCTGTAGAACAACTCTAAGGTAAAACAACAAGGAGGTCGTGGACCATATACAGATTACAGAAGAGGAGGTTTTTGCTGTCTTGAGGCAAATTGGGGTGGGTCAAGGTGTTGACCCAGGGCTTGCAAGGTGTTCTCTTGGACTTTGTAGGTGGCTAGTGCAGGAACTGTAGGGGCTCTAACGGATATTTAAAATGCTCTTAGCAACAGGTGAGGTGCCGGACAATTAGATGATAGCTAATGTTCTGCGGTTAAAGAAAGTCTCTTAAGAACAAGCTGAAAAATTATAGGCCAGTGAGCCTAACATCAGTAGTGGGAAAGTTATTGGATGGTATTCTAAGGGACTGGATTTGTAAATATTTGGACAGACGGGGACTGGTTAGGGATTGTCAACATGACTTTGTGTGTGGTAACTAACCTTACAGAATTTTTCAAGGAAGTTACCAGGAAGGTCGATGAAGACAAGGCAGTGGATGTTGTCAACATGGACTTTAGCAAGGCATTTGACAATGGGAGGTTGGTCAAGTAGGTTCAGACATTTGGCATTCATGATGAGGTAGCACATTGGATTAGACAATGGGAGATGCCAGAGGGTGGTAGTAGATACCACCCCTGACTGGAGGCCTGTGACTAGAGTGCTGCAAGGATCAGTGCTGGCTCTCTTGTTGTTTGTCAACTAGATGATAATGTAGGAAACTGGATCAGCATATTTGCAAGTGACACCAAGACTGAGGCATAGTGGACAAAGAGGAAGGCTATCAAAGCTTGGACTGGGATCTGGAAAAATGGCAGACAGAACTTACTGCAGACAAGTGTGAGGTGTTGTATTTTTGGAGAACAAACCAGGGAAGGGCACTGAGGAGTGCAGTAGAACAGGGATCTGGGAATACAGATCCATAATTCCTTGAAAGAAGCATCACAGATAGATAGGGTCGCAAACAAAGCTTTTGGCATATTGACTTCCATAAATCAAAGTACTGGGTACAGGAGTTGAGATGTTATGTTGAAGCTGATAAGACATTAGTTAGTTACTGCCTGTTATGTCACTGGCATTTAGGGCAGCTATGAAGATCCTCCATCTCTGTACGTTCATAGCATCGCACACACTTTTAGAAGGACTCTTCATTGCTGTTTCGGTAACTATTTTTTTGACCAGTCTGGGTTGTTAGTCCTGAGCTGAACCCCCAAACCTGGAGGACTGGTGGACCTCTCTTAGTCTAGCCTCTACCCTTTGACCTGTTTGGCAATGGTGACCCCCATCAAGAGCCAAAGCACAAAGCCCTGACTCCAGTTAACATAGCTCTCCGGGTCATTGAGGCATACCAGCCTCCAAAGCCTATGCGACAAGATTGTGGTCCTCTAGGAGGTGTAGAAGACTTTGGTGAGGCCTAATTTGGAGTGTTGTGTGCAGTTCTGGTCACCTAGCTGCAGGAATGGTGTCACTAGAGATCATAGGTTAAAGGGTGAAAGGTGAAATATTTAAGTGGAGTATGAGAGGGATCCTTTTCACTCAAAGGATGGTGAGAATGTGGAATGAACCACCAGCAGAAGTGGTAGATGTGGGCTCTATTTCAACATTTAAAAGAAATTTGGTTAGGCACATTGATGGGAGGAGTACAGAGGGCTATGGTCTAGCTGCAAGTTGATGGGACTAGGCAGATTAATAGTTGGCATGGACTAGATGGGCCAAAGGGCCTGTTTATGAGCTGTCGTTTTCTATGACACTATCTGCTGGGGGAACTCAGCAGGTTTAGAAGTATCTTAAGGCGGGGGGGGGGGCGTGAAAGAAATTGTTAACATTTCTCAAGGTCCTGTATCCTAATACACTATTTTGACCTGAAACGTTGATGGTTTCTTCCCTCTATATTTGCCTGTTTTTGTTCTCAGGTCCCTCTCCTGGGGTGAAAAGACCATGACTATCCAAATTATCTATACCTCCGTATCTCTGGATAACTTTCCAGGTGGCCATGCCTCTATATACAAATGGACTGCCTGCCTCTGTCCCTATGTAGCTATGTATCCAAATTCCCATTTGCCTTGATACTCAAGAACTAGGAGCTGGAGTCGGCCACCTGGCTGTTCGAGTCCGCTCCACCATTCAGTAAGATCATGGGTGATCTGGCTGTGGAGTTCACTCCACCTCCCTGCCTTTTCTCCATTACTCTTACTGCAAAAAGAAACTATTTAACTGTGCCTTAAAAATATTTAATTGTGTAGCCTGTACTGCTTCCTTGGGCAGAGAATTCCACAGATTCATCACTCTCTGGTAATTCCTCCTCATCTCCGCCCTAAACCTACTCCCCTGAATCTTGAGGCCATGTCCCTTAGTTCTAGTCTCAGCTACCAGTGGAAACAACATTGCTGCCTCTCATTCTTCCGATTACCAGAGAACAGAATTCCATGCGACTCGATCTCTCCTCATTCTCTCTCCCAGAGCGATTTGGCTTTCACCTCGCAACAGGTGCGTCTCTCGTGCCTCCCAGCTTCCCTTCCACCCCTCCAAAGGAGTGACCCGTTTCTTGCTTCCCCCACAGAACTCCCATCACAATGATCTGCCTTGATCAATCTGCATCCCACCCCCACACCACTGTACTGATCTGTCTCTCAACCAACTCTTCCTCCCTTTAGTGATCCGTCTCTCACGCACCCACCTGAGCGATCTGTGATGTTACACCCCCCACCCCCACCGGATATCGCTGGAGAACATAGCATTTAGACCATCTCTCTGCTGCTATTAGGCAGGAGACACAGGAGCTTTAAGTCCCACACCACCAGGTTCAGGAACAGTTATTACTTAACCATCAGGCTACCGAACCAGCGTGGATAACTTCACTCACCACAATTCTTGACTGATTCCACAACCTATGGGCCCAATTTGAAGAAATTCACAACTCACATTCTCAGTATTATTTATCTATCTATCAACCTATTTACTTACCTATCTATTTATTATTTTATTTTCATTTTTGCAGTTTGTCTTCTTTTGAACATTGGTTGTTTGTCAGTCTTTGTGTGTAGTTTTTCATTGAATCTATTGCATTTCTTTGTTATACTGTGAATGCCTGTTAGAAAATGAATCTCAAGGTGGGATATAGTAACATATACGTACTTTGGTATTGATAATAAATGAACTTTGGATCATGGATTTCATATGTTACTATTCTCCTCTCTCCCCGCAGGCATCTCCGCAAAGAGACAACTGGTCCTGCCTCCAATGGCATCCTACAACCTCAGCGTAGCCAGCAGCCTCACAAACTCCAGCTCCTGCCCTGATGGCATCTTCTGGGACTGGCTGTATTCCTTCCTGCCCGTCTACATCATGGTGGTGTGCATCTTTGGCCTAGTGGGCAACAGCTTCGTCCTCCTGGTCTTCTGCCTACACCGGGGCCGACGCACAGTGCCCGAGATCTACCTGGGGAACCTGGCGGGTGCTGACCTCCTGCTGCTGAGTTGCCTCCCGTTCTGGGCGGCCAACATTGCCGAGCGCTTTGCCTGGCCCTTCGGCCAGTTCCTCTGTCGCTTCGTCAACCTCACAATGTACATGAACCTCTGGAGCAGCATCTACCTGCTGGTGATGGTCAGCATAGATCGGTACCTCGCCCTGGTGAGGGTCTTCAATCCTGGGCGTATCCGCACAGTCTTCTGCGCCAAGGTTAACTGCGGCCTGATCTGGGCCTTCAGCCTGCTGATGAGCAGCCATGCCTTCCTGTTCCGCCGCGTGGTCTTCCGGCAGGACCTCAACATGTCTGCCTGCCTGCTTCAGTACCCTCAGCAGGACTGGGAGTTCAAGATCAACATCGTCTTCATTGTCGGCGTCTTCGTCATCCCCGGAGCTGTCCTCAGCTTCTGCACTGCCAAGATCCTCAGCGTCCTCCGCAACAACCGCCTGCAGCGCTTCACGCTGGTGCGCAAGGAAAGCAAGGCAGCTGGCCTGATCCTCATTGTCCTCTTGGCCTTCTTGGTCTGCTGGGTGCCCTTCCAGATCTTCCGGGTGCTGAAGTTCTTCCACGATGCGGGCCTGCTGACTGGCTGTGCCTGGAATGAGGCTCTCAATAATGGCAACCAGATCGTCACCTTCTTTGGATGTACCAACAGTTGCATCAACCCCATCCTCTACGTTATGGTGGGGAAGCAGTTCCGCAGCAAGGTCAAGCAGCTCTACACCCAGTCTGTGGCCAGGAGGAAGTCGTCGCTGACATCATTCCAGGACTCCACAGTGACCCACAACACACTCATCTCCACTCTGGAGAGGTTAGACCGCTGAGCTGGGAAGGGTGAGAGATCCTCTCCTGTGGAGCCACCTTTAACATGCCATTTCCTTGCCTTTCTACATTCTCTTCAATGATAGGACGTCCTGTCAGTCTGTGGACACAGAAGCTCAGGAAAATGGGAGCAGGTAGTAGGCCTTAAGCCTGCCCCGCTGTTCACTATGACCATGATTGATCGATGCTGGCCTCAACTCCTCTTCTGCACCAATTCCCCCGTATTACAACAAAATAATCTATCTCCACTTTAGATACCCGCAGTTGTCCAACTCCAATAAACCTCCTAGAGGTTCACTGCCCTCTGCAAGAAGAAATGTTTATGTACTTTAGTGGGACTAGCTGAGATGGACATCTTCGTCAGCACAGACGAGTTGGGCCAAAGAGCCTTTTCCCTGCTGTATTATTCTATAACTCTAAATGACTGGCTCTTTAGTTTGAAACTGTGCCCCCTTGTCTGACATTCTCTGACTAACATCTCAGCATCAGCCTCCCTTCAGGATCCTCCATATATTGAGAAATTACCCCTCATTTTCTAAACTACAAGAAATACAGAACCAAGCCTCTCTTGATCGGGCAACCAAGAATTTCAGATTGTATATTGTATACATTCTCTGATAGGAAATGGAACTATTGAACTATTGACTCTCCTCCTGGCAATGTTCCTGATGAACTTCTCCTGGACTGTCTCCAATGATGTGCAGGTTACTCTTTATTGTCTGGCATCCTTGGGACCCGAACTGGTGTCTGACCACAGAACTGCCCGCAATTTGCTGGAGAGCTGATCTTTCTAAGTATAGTCACATCAGGGTCATGCAAAGGCTCCAAGAACTGTCTGTAAACCAAAGTTTCCAGAAGTTAGAAATGCAGGTGAATTGGTAAATTATTGACACACATACAGATCATTTCATCACATAGGTACATCAAGGTAATACAAGGGAAAACAGTAACAGTATGCAGAATAAAGTATTACGGAGAAAATGCAGTGCAGTCAAATGAGACTCCTCAAGTAGGCAACTTGGTTGGCAAAGATCAATTGAGCCTAAGAGCTTAGCTACTGTCAAAGTAGTTACTGTATTACCATCACTAGCAGTGGACTTTGGAAGCAATAACAACGTACAGATGCCGATATCTCCATGGTTTACTTTGTACATCTGAATATGCATTTATATCTGTTAACTTTCAGTGTGCATCAAGTCTAGAGGTTTGTTATATCATTACTGGAGTGAGCTTTGAAAAGGTATAGATGCAAAGTAAAGGGTGGTGAGAAAGTGGAACGAGTTCCAGCGGGAGTGGTGGATGTGGGTTTGATTGCGACATTTAACAGAAGTTTGGATAAGTACATGGATGGGAGGAATAAGGAGGGATATGATCTAGTTGCAGGTCGAAAGACCTGTTTCTGTTCAATGTTGCTCTATTTATCAGTGACTGCTACAGAGAAAGAGGTGGTGTATTAGTATGTGGAACTATAATTGGAGCTGGATTTGGAATTGGTTTATTATTGACATATGTAGCAAGATACCATGAAAAAGTTGTCTTGCACACTGTTTCTATAGATCAAATTATTACATCAGTGCATTGAGGTAGTACAGGTGCAGGGAGACAGTAAGTGCGAGGTCACAATGAGATTGATTGTGTGGTCAAGAGTTCATCTTAAAGTACAAGAGATCTGTCCAATAATCTTATAACAGTGGTTTTGGCTGAGATTGCAAAAGTTACTGAGATGTTAACTAGCCACTGATTGGTACAGATCTTTGTTAATTTAAGATCTTGGTTAGAAGTGATTAATTAGTGCATACCTGTACTTGCAGAGTCAAAACTTACCGGACAATGGGAGCAGCCAAACTGGAGAGTTTCATCCTGAGGTGATGGAACAATTTGTCAATAAGAGAATAATCAAATAAATCAGCAGAGTCTCTGGGACTCTGCGGAGGGCTATTGACAGAGCCCAAAGCATGTCTAATGGCCAATAAGATACTTTAACCTCAACCATGTGAATTTATGTAGCATCTCTAAGATGGAATTTGTTCCTAAGAGGCAGCAAGAGAATGTTATTTGGATACTCAGATGACCTAAATGTTGGTGATGGGGAAGGAAGGTTCTTTAAGACTGTAGTGGAGAACCAAGGGGGAGATGTCTGGGCTATCCCACCTGGGGGCAAAGGGAGTTTAAAAACAAGGATGGAAAGTTGGGTGGGGTGTTGACTCCCATATTGTTCATGTAGGTCAATTCATTACACAGCACATTGAGATAGCACAAGGGAAAACAATGACAGAATGCAGAATAAAATGTAACAGTTACAGAGAAAGTGCAGTGCAGGCAGACAGTAAGGTGCAAGTTCATAATGATTGTGAGGTCAAGAGACCATCTTATCGTACTAGGAAACCATTCAATAGTCTTAGAACAATAGGATGGAAGCTGTCCTTGAGCCTAACGTTACATGCATTCAGGCCTTTGTATCTTCTGCCTGATGAAAGAGGGGAGAAGAGAGAATATATAGGGTGGGCAAAATTCAAGAATATTATTGCTAAATGTAGCTAATTATTGGAAATTTGTAAGTCATGCACAGAACCTAATAGCAACCTGTATTAAATATCTGGAAGGGTTTATGATCTGACTTCACAAAGAGATTCAAACATAGATCAGTGTTATAAAAGAGGATGGAGAGGGAATTTCAGAGTTTGGGACTGTGGCAGTGGACACCACGGGTGCCAGTGAATTACCGACGGAAAACACTGATACTGAAGAAGTCAATGGAAAGTGCACTGGCATGGCAGTGAAATCACCCTGAAAACCACATAATGTTTCACCAGGCTTGTTAGTTTTGAGTTGATGTGATGCACTTAAATTATGTACTCCACAAGCAAGTGAAATATGCATTGGGTAACTGTCACAATGATATTAATTGTGTTACCATGAACAAGGTTAATAAATTAATGATCATTCTTCTGCTTTCCGGGTGTGTCTGACTGACTGAAAGAAACAAATCCACTTATGCTGAGTAACACACACAAAACGCTGGAGGAACTCAGCAGGCCAGGCAGCATCTATGGAAAAGAGTACCATTGATGTTTTGAGCCAAAACCCTTCGGCAGGACTGGAGAAAAAATGCTGAGGAGTAGAGTTAAAGGGGGGAGGGGGCAGGGGAGAGAGAACCACCGGGTGAAAGGTGGAACCTGAAGGGGGAAGGATGGAGTAAAGAACTGGGAAATTGATCAGCGAAAGAGACAGAAGGCAATGGAAATAAGAAAAGGGGGGGGGTGGAACGCTAGTGGGAGGTGATGGGGCGTGGACAAGGAGATAAGGTGAGAGAGGGAAAAGGGGGGGGGCATTACCATAAGTTCGAGAAATCGATGTTCAAGCCATCAGGTTGGAAGCTACCCAAATGGGATACAAGGTGTTGTTCTTCCACCCTAAGTGTGGCGTCGTCATGACAGTGGAGGAGGCCATGGATGGACATATCAGAATGGGAATGGGAAGTGGAATTAAAATGAGTGGCCGCTGGGAGATCCTGCTTTTTCTGGCGGATTGAGCGTAGGTGGTCGGCGAAGTGGTCTCCCAATCTACATCAGGTTTTACCAATATTTAAGCAGCCACACCCGGAGCACCAGACATAGTATATGACCCCAACAGACTCACAGGTGAAGTGTTGCCTCACCTGGAAGGACTGTTTAGGGTCCTGAATGGTAGTGTGGGAGGAGGTGAAAGGGGCAGGTGTAGAACTGACCTCTGCCTTGCTGAGGCCCAGCACCAACTCTCAGACACCTTTTACTTACCCCTCGAACAGGATGCACTAACGAACACCAATTCATTGTCTCTCACACCATCACCAATCTTATTGACTCTATGAATCTCCCATCCACTGCCAGCAACCTCATAGCTCCTGCATCCCGCACCTCCCTTTTCTGCCTCCTACCCAAGATCCACAAACCCGCTTGTCCAGGTAGTTCCTGCCCCACCAAACTTGTATCTGCATACCTTGACTCTGTTTTATCCCCCCTATTTCAGTCCCTTCCCACCTACATCTGTGACACCTCACACACTCTGGATGTTTTAAATGATTTTGGATTTCCCCTGATCATCTTATTTTCACTATGGATGTCCAGTCCCTATACACCTCCATCCCTCACCAGAAAGGCCTCAAAGTTTTTTTCTGGACACAAGACCTAATCAGTTCCCCTCCATCACCACTCTCCTCTGCCTAGAAGAACTTATTTTCTCCTTTGGCTCCTCCCACTTCCTTCAAACAAAAGGGATAGCCATGGGTCCCAGCTATGCCTGCCTGTTTGTCAGTGAAGTGGAACAGTCTATGTTCCAAGCCTACACTGGTGATCATCCTGCACTTTTCCTATGCTATATCAACGACTGCATTGGTGCTGCTTCCTGCACCCATGTAGAACTCGTCAACTTCATCCACTTCGCCTCCAACTTCCACCCTGCCTTCAAATTTACCTGGTCAATTTCTGACACCTTCCTCCCTTTCTCGATCTACTGCCTCTATCTCTGGAGACAGCTCATCTATGGATGTCTAATATAAACCCACAGACTTTCACAGCTAGCTGGACTATACCTCTTCCCACTTCGTTACTTGTAAACACACAATCCCCTTCTCTCAATTCCTCCGTCTCTGCTGCATCTGCTCTCAGGATGAGGCTTTTCATTCTAGAACAAAGGAGGTGTCCTCCTTTAGCAAAGAAAGGGCTTCCCTTCCTCCATCATCAATGTTGCCCTCAACTGCATCTCTTCAATTTCACGCACGTCTGCTCTTACCTATCCTTCTGCCATCTGCTAGGGATAGGGTTCCTCTTGTTCTCAGCTACTACCCCACCAGCCTCTGCGTCCAGCACATAATTCTCCGAAACTTCCGTCATCTCCAATGGGATCCCACCACCAAGCACATTCTACCTCCCAACTTTGCGCTTTCCATAGTGATTGCTCCCTACCCGACTCCCTTGTCCATCCTTCCCTCCCCGCAGATCCCTCTCCTGGCACTATCCTTGCAAGTGGAACAAGAGCTACACCTGCCCCTACACCTCCTCCCTCACTACCATTCAGGGCCCCAAACAGTCCTTCCAGGTGAGATGACATTTCACCTGCGAGTCTGTAGGGATCATATACTGTGTCCAGTGCTTCCAGTGTGGCCTCCTGTGTATTGGTGAGACTGACACGAATTGGGAGACCGCTTCGCCGAGCACCTACACTCAGTCCACCAGAAAAAGTAGGATCTCCCAGTGGCCACCCATTTTAGTTCCACTTCCCATTCAAAGGTTTCAAAGGTACATTTAATGTCAGAGAAATGTGTACTGTATACATCCTGAAATACTTTTTCTTTGCAACCATCTGCAAAAACCCTAAGTGCCCCAACGAATGAATGACAGTTAAATGTTAGAACCACAAAGCCCCCCTCCTCCCACGCGTAAGCAGCAGCAAAGCAAAAATCCCCTCTCCCCCACCGGCAAAAAAAAGCATCGACACACCCCACCGAGCACTCAAATATGCAGCAAAGCATCAATAAAGACACAGACTTGCAGTACTCCAAAGACTACTTGTTCGCCCAGTAATTTGACATACCACAGGCTCTCTCTCTCTCTCTAATAAGGGAAAAAGAGGTGTCCCCGTTTCACAGTGAAGAAGAGACATAACAAACAACTCGCTGATTCTGACGTTAAAAGTCCGTTGCGTCGCTTTTTCCGAGTTCTGTGCCCAAAGAACTTGGGTCTCTGGTGAGGTGGAGATCTTCTGTCTCCCTCAACACACCGATTTCCTGGAGAGGCACCTACCTCAAGTCTGCCCCCCTCCAGAGCCACAAAATCTTGAAACTCTGAAGGCGACCTAATCTTCTAGGCTGTGTCTGTGGCATATTGAATAATGGCCAGTCGTGAGACCCCGAGAGCGGATCCCATTACAGTGAAGAACCAAAGTCATCATGTAACTCCAGGTCAGGGTCTTCAAAAGAACCCTGAAAGGGAAAAATAGAGATATTAAAGATAGAAATAGAGCTGTTTCTGAAGATGCAAGCAGAGGAGTTGTTGTTAGGTACTATTGTCATTCCGATATGTCTATCCATGGCCTCCCCCACTGTCGTGATGAGGCCACACTCAGGTTGGAGGAACAACACCTCATATTCCATTTGGGTAACCTCCATCCTGATGGCATGAACATTGATTGCTCAAACTTGCGGAAACGCCCCCAACTACCCCTCTCCTTCTCTGTTTCCCATCCCCTTTTCCCTCTCTCACCTTATCTCCTTGCCCACCCAACACCTCTCTCTGGTGCATTTTCTTTCTTCAATTGCCTTCTGTTCCTTTCACCAATCAGCTTCCCAGCTCTTTACTTCATCCCCCCCCCTCCAGGTTTCACCCATCACTTAGTGTTTCTCCCTCCCCTCCTCCCATCTCACCTTTTAAATTACTCCTCAGCTTTTTTTTCTCCAGTCCTGTCAAAGGGTTTTGGCCTGAAACATCGACTGTGCTCTTTTCCATCGATGCTGCCTGGCCTGCTGAGTTGCTCCAGCATTTTGTGTGTGTTGCTCGGATTTCCAGCGTCTCCAGATGTTCTCTTGTCTGTGACCCATTCATGCTGAAGTGTGCTCCTCACTCATGGTGCTTTAGACTGGGGATGCTCACCATTTTAGGGGGACGAGGGAATAAACCTTGAGGTGAGGTGACAAAGAGATGTCTGATACCTGAATGGTTGGCGCTCCATTTCACAGAAGGGCACCTGAAATCTGAGCTGCTGGGGGCTGCTGGTTCCTGCTGTACTGGTCTGGACCGAGGGCGGCAGCTCTTTCTTGACTTGGCACACAGGACATAGGATGGTACAGCACAAGAACAGGCCCTTTGGCCCATCATACCTGTGCTGACCATGATGGCAATTAAAACTTCACATCTGTCTGTCAGTGGTCCATACCCCTCCATTCGTTGTCCGTCCGTGTGTCTAACAGCCTCGTGAACACCTCTGTCACAGCTGCTTCCACATCCATCACTGGTAGCTCATCCCAGGCACCCACCACTCGCTGTGTAGAATAAACTTGCCGCAAACGTCACATTTAAACTTCCATCCTCTCACTTGTGAGAGTGACTGTGTCAGAGCCATGTGTGTGCATGTGAGTGTGGGAGAGAGTGAGTGTTAGAGACCAAAAACAGAGAACACTGCACTACAGTACAGGCACTTCGGCCCACAATGTTGTGCCAACCTTTACGCTACTCTAAGATCAATATAACCTTTCCCTCCTATATAGCTCTGCATTTTTCTATTCTCCATGTATATCGAAGAGTTTCCTAAATGCCTCTGATGTATCAGGCTCTAACACCGCCCTGTGGCAGCACAGTCCATGCACCACCAGCCGCTGTGCTCTAAGAAAAACAAATCACAGGCACCAACCACCCTTTTACTTTCTTCCAATCGCCTTAAAATTATGCCCCTCTTTAGACAGTTAATGTGTGAGAGTCAATAAGTGTAAATGAGTCACTGTCTGTGAGAGACTGAGTCAGTGAGTGTGGAGTGTATGAGACAGAGTGTGTGTGTGTGTGTGTGTGAGGGAGTGTGTGTCAGAGAGAGACTGGGGTGAGACTGAGTCAGTGAGTGTGGAGTGTGTGTGAGACACAGTGTGTGTGTGAGGGAGTGTGTGTGTGTGAGGGACTGGGGGAGACTGAGTCAGTGAGTGTGGAGCGTGTGTGACAGAGTGTGTGTGTGAGGGAGTGTGTGTCAGAGAGAGACTGGGGGGAGACTGAGTCAGTGAGTGTGGAGTGTGTGAGACAGAGTGTGTGTGTCTGTGTGTGAGGGAGTGTATGTGTGAGAGAGACTGGGGGAGACTGAGTCAGTGAGTGTGGAGTGTGTGTGAGACAGAGTGTGTGTGCGTGTGTAAGGGAGTGTATGTGTGAGAGAGACTGGGGGAGACTGAGTCAGTGAGTGTGGAGTGTGTGTGAGACAGAGTGTGTGTGTGAGGGAGTGTGTGTGTGTGAGGGACTGGGGGAGACTGAGTCAGTGAGTGTGGAGTGTGTGTGACAGAGTGTGTGTGTGAGAGGGACTGGGGAGACTGAGTCAGTGAGTGTGGAGTGTGTGTGAGGGAGTGTGTGTGTGAGAGGGACTGGGGGAGACTGAGTCAGTGAGTGTGGAGTGTGTGTGACAGAGTGTGTGTGTGTGTGAGGGAGTGTGTGTGTGAGGGACTGGGGGAGACTGAGTCAGTGAGTGTGGAGTGTGTGTGAGGGAGTGTGTGTGTGAGGGACTGGGGGAGACTGAGTCAGTGAGTGTGGAGTGTGTGTGACAGAGTGTGTGTGTGTGAGGGAGTGTGTGTGTGAGGGACTGGGGGAGACTGAGTCAGTGAGTGTGGAGTGTATGAGACAGAGTGTGTGTGTGTGTGTGTGTGAGGGAGTGTGTGTCAGAGAGAGACTGGGGTGAGACTGAGTCAGTGAGTGTGGAGTGTGTGTGAGACACAGTGTGTGTGTGAGGGAGTGTGTGTGTGTGAGGGACTGGGGGAGACTGAGTCAGTGAGTGTGGAGCGTGTGTGACAGAGTGTGTGTGTGAGGGAGTGTGTGTCAGAGAGAGACTGGGGGGAGACTGAGTCAGTGAGTGTGGAGTGTGTGAGACAGAGTGTGTGTGTCTGTGTGTGAGGGAGTGTATGTGTGAGAGAGACTGGGGGAGACTGAGTCAGTGAGTGTGGAGTGTGTGTGAGACAGAGTGTGTGTGCGTGTGTAAGGGAGTGTATGTGTGAGAGAGACTGGGGGAGACTGAGTCAGTGAGTGTGGAGTGTGTGTGAGACAGAGTGTGTGTGTGAGGGAGTGTGTGTGTGTGAGGGACTGGGGGAGACTGAGTCAGTGAGTGTGGAGTGTGTGTGACAGAGTGTGTGTGTGAGAGGGACTGGGGAGACTGAGTCAGTGAGTGTGGAGTGTGTGTGAGGGAGTGTGTGTGTGAGAGGGACTGGGGGAGACTGAGTCAGTGAGTGTGGAGTGTGTGTGACAGAGTGTGTGTGTGTGTGAGGGAGTGTGTGTGTGAGGGACTGGGGGAGACTGAGTCAGTGAGTGTGGAGTGTGTGTGAGGGAGTGTGTGTGTGAGGGACTGGGGGAGACTGAGTCAGTGAGTGTGGAGTGTGTGTGACAGAGTGTGTGTGTGTGAGGGAGTGTGTGTGTGAGGGACTGGGGGAGACTGAGTCAGTGAGTGTGGAGTGTGTGTGACAGAGTGTGTGTGTGTGAGGGAGTGTGTGTGTGAGGGACTGGGGGAGACTGAGTCAGTGAGTGTGGAGTGTGTGTGACAGAGTGTGTGTGTGAGGGAGTGTGTGTCAGAGAGAGACTTGGGGGGAGACTGAGTCAGTGAGTGTGGGTGTGGTAAACCATATATATATGTTGTAACTGGGTTACCTGTCTGGACACGCCCCTCTGCTGACTGCTCCTGTGGCTCCTCCCACAGTCCCCTGAATAAAGGTGATTGTGCCACTGCTCCTCCTTCAGTCCGGGGCAGATACTCAGCATGGACGGTGGTTCATTTACTGTTAATAAAAGCCTTTCAGTATTTACTCGACTTCCAATCTTTTGGAGTAATTGCTAGCGCATCAGTGGGAGTGTGTGTCTGTGAGAGAGACTGGGGGAGACTGAGTCAGTGAGTGTGGAGTGTGTGTGAGACAGAGTGTGCGTGTGTGTGAGGGAGTGTGTGTGTGAGAGAGACTGGGGGAGACTGAGTCAGTGAGTGTGGAGTGTGTGTGAGACAGAGTGTGTGTGTGTGTGAGGGAGTGTGTGTGTGAGAGACTGGGGGAGACTGAGTCAGTGAGTGTGGAGTGTGTGTGAGGGAGTGTGTGTGTGAGAGAGACTGGGGGAGACTGAGTCAGTGAGTGTGGAGTGTGTGTGAGACAGAGTGTGTGTGTGTGTGTGAGGGAGTGTGTGTGTGAGAGAGACTGGGGGAGACTGAGTCAGTGAGTGTGGAGTGTGTGTGAGGGAGTGTGTGTGTGAGAGGGACTGGGGGAGACTGAGTCAGTGAGTGTGGAGTGTGTGTGAGACAGAGTGTGTGTGTGTGTGAGGGAGTGTGTGTGTGAGAGGGACTGGGGGAGACTGAGTCAGTGAGTGTGGAGTGTGTGTGAGACAGAGTGTGTGTGTGTGTGAGGGAGTGTGTGTGTGAGAGAGACTGGGGGAGACTGAGTCAGTGAGTGTGGAGTGTGTGTGAGGGAGTGTGTGTGTGAGAGAGACTGGGGGAGACTGAGTCAGTGAGTGTGGAGTGTGTGTGAGACAGAGTGTGTGTGTGAGGGAGTGTGTGTGTGAGAGGGACTGGGGGAGACTGAGTCAGTGAGTGTGGAGTGTGTGTGAGACAGAGTGTGTGTGTGAGACAGAGTCTGTGTGTGTGAGGGAGTGTGTCTGTGAGAGAGACTGGGGGAGACTAAGTCAGTGAGTGTGGAGTGTGTGTGTGAGACAGAGTGTGTGTGTGTGAGGGAGTGTGTGTGTGAGAGAGACTGGGGGAGACTGAGTCAGTGAGTGTGGAGTGTGTGTGAGGGAGTGTGTGTGTGAGAGGGACTGGGGGAGACTGAGTCAGTGAGTGTGGAGTGTGTGTGAGACAGAGTGTGTGTGTGTGTGAGGGAGTGTGTGTGTGAGAGGGACTGGGGGAGACTGAGTCAGTGAGTGTGGAGTGTGTGTGAGACAGAGTGTGTGTGTGTGTGTGAGGGAGTGTGTGTGTGAGAGGGACTGGGGGAGACTGAGTCAGTGAGTGTGGAGTGTGTGTGAGACAGAGTGTGTGTGTGTGTGAGGGAGTGTGTGTGTGAGAGGGACTGGGGGAGACTAAGTCAGTGAGTGTGGAGTGTGTGTGAGACAGAGTGTGTGTGTGTGTGAGGGAGTGTGTGTGTGAGAGAGACTGGGGGAGACTGAGTCAGTGAGTGTGGAGTGTGTGTGAGACAGAGTGTGTGTGTGTGAGGGAGTGTGTGTGTGAGAGAGACTGGGGGAGACTGAGTCAGTGAGTGTGGAGTGTGTGTGAGACAGAGTGTGTGTGTGTGAGGGAGTGTGTGTGTGAGAGAGACTGGGGGAGACTGAGTCAGTGAGTGTGGAGTGTGTGTCAGACAGAGTGTGTGTGTGTGAGGGAGTGTGTGTGTGAGAGAGACTGGGGGAGACTAAGTCAGTGAGTGTGGAGTGTGTGTGAGACAGAATGTGTGTGTGTGAGGGAGTGTGTGTGTGAGAGAGACTGGGTGAGACTGAGTCAGTGAGTGTGGAGTGTGTGTGAGACAGAGTGTGTGTGTGAGGGACTGTGTGTGTGAGAGGGACTGGGTGAGACTAAGTCAGTGAGTGTGGAGAGGGTATGTGGGAGTGTGTGTGAGGGAGACTGGGGGAGACTGAGTCAGTGAGAGTGGAGAGGGTTATGTGGGAGAGTCAGTGTGGGTGTGAGACAGTATGTGTGACAGAGACAGTGAATGGCTAAGAGTCTCTTAGATGCCCTTAATGTATCTGCCTCCACCACTACCTCTGGCGAGGCATCCCTGCACCCATCACTCACTGTAAAAAAGCTACTCTGACATCCTCCTATACTTTCTTCCAATCACCTTAAAATTATGCCCATTTGTAATAGCCATTTAGCCATCACACTGGTTAGACAGTGAGTGTGGAGTGCGTGTGTGAGAGAGTGTAAGAGTGACAGTGACTGTGGGGAGTGTGTGTGTGAGAGAGACAGTGTGTGTGAGGCTGTGAGAGACACAATGTGAGAGTGACAGTGACTGTGGGGAGTGTGTGCGAGAGCCAGTGAATGGGATACAGTGAGTGTATGCACCCGAGAGATACTAACGTGCAGGGGACATGGAGAATCAGCCAGAGACAGAGAGGCAGGACTGTGCGTGAAAATCAATGTTAGAGATTATTCGTGTGAGAGATACTGACGTGTAGGGAGGGAGAAAGAAGGGCCCACTGACAGTTCAAGCTGTAAGCCTGCACCGGAGACCGAAAGTGGAATGCAGAATATACAGGGATTCGCGTTCCGCCCTCAGACACCGCGGCGCTTTCCCATTACACTACCAAGCACTGAAACTGTTCTTATTTGTAAGAAGCAAGTTCTCCAACACAACATCCGTTCATTGGGGGTTTAGGGCAGTAACTCAGGTCTGCCAGATGCTTCCCCTGATGCCTGCCGACATTTCCCACTGCCGAGGACCAACTTCCCTTATGCGGTCATTGTGGAAGTTCTAATCTGCGTTCCAGATCTGCTCAGGCTGTGGCTTTTAAAGACATGTACGGTTATACAGCACAGAAACAGGCCCCTCAGGCCCACTGTGCCATTTGCCCACTTCTCTCTCAACCTTTCCTCTTCACATACCCCTCCAAATGCTCCTTGTATTTTGTCATGGTGCACACCTCAGCCATAAGACATTGGGGCGGAATTAGGCCATTTGGCCCATCATGTCTGCTCCACCATTAGACTAGGGCTGATTTATTATTCCTGTCATAAGACCATAAGATACAGGACCAGAAGTAGGCCATTTGGCCCATCGAATCTGCATTGCCATTCAATCATAGGCTGATCCAATTCTTCCAGTCATCCCCACTCCCCTGCCTTCACCCTATACCCTTTGATGCCCTGGCTAATCAAGAACCTATCTATCTCTGCGTTAAATACACCCAATGATTTGGCTTCCACAGCTGCTTGTGGCAATAAATTCCACAGATTTACCACCCTCTGACTAATGTAATTTCTCCACATCTCTGTCCTAAATGGACGCCCTTCAATCCTGAAGTCGTGCCCTCTTGTCCTAGAATCCCCCACCATGGGAAATAACTTTGCCATATCTAATCTGTTCAGGTCTTTTAACATTTGGAATGTTTCTATCAGATCCCCCCTCATTCTCCTGAACTCCAGGGAATACAGCCCATAGCTGCCAGACATTCCTCATCCCCTTTCATTCCTGGAATCATTCTTGTGAATCTTCTCGAAACCCTCTCCAACATCAGCATATTGTTTCTAAAATAAGGAGCCCAAAACTGCACACAATACTCCAAGTGTGGTCTCACAAGTGCCTTATACAGCCTCAACATAACATCCCTGCTCTTACATTCTATATATCTTGAAATGAATGCTAACATTGCATTCACCTTCTTCACAACTGACTCAACACCGGCCCCTGTGGAACTCCACTGGTAACCGGCAGCCAGCCAGAATAGGATCCCTTTATTCCCACTCTGTTTTCTGCTGACTAGCCAATGCTCCACCTATGCCAGTAACTTTCCTGTAATTTTACAAGCTCTTATTTTGCTAAGCAGCCTCACGTGTGGCACCTTGTCAAAGGCCTTCTGAAAATCCAAGTATACCACGTCTACTGCATCTCTTTTTTCTACCCTGCTTGTAATTTTCTCAAGAATTGCAGTAGGTCTGTCAGGTAGGATTTTCCTTTTTTTTTGGTTTTCTTTTCAGAAAACCATGCTGGCTTTTGGCCTATCTTGTCATGTGCTTCCAGGTATTCCATAATCTCATCCCTAATAATTGATTCCAACAACTAACCAGACTGTCTCCACCCAGCTTACTGGAATCACCTGCTACTCATTTCCAACAACACCAGCAGCCTGTTTAAACCCTGCTTGCATCGCCAGCATGTTTCATTCCTTCAGACCATCCAGCCTCAATCTTGAATCCAGTAATTCTGCTTTGCCTTTAACAAACCCAAATCTCCGACCAGGTCATATAAATCAGAGCATTGAGTATAGGAGTTGGGATGTAATGTTAAAATTGCACAAGGCATTGGTAAGGCCAAATTTGGAGTATTGTGTACAGTTCTGGTCACCAAATTATAGGAAAGATGTCAACAAAATAGAGAGAGTACAGAGAAGATTTACTAGAATGTTACCTGGATTTCAGCACCTAAGTTACAGAGAAAGGTTGTACAAGTCGGGTCTTTATTCTTTGGAGCGTAGAAGGTTGAGGGGGGACTTGAGAGGTATTTAAAATTATGAGGGGGATAGATAGAGTTGATGTGGATAGGCTTTATCCATTGAGAATAGGGGAGATTCAAACAAGAGGACATGAGTTGAGAGTTAGGGGGCAAAAGTTTAAGGGTAACATGAGGGGTAACTTCTTTACTCAGAGGGGTGGCTGTGTGGAACGAGCTTCCAGCAGAAGTGGTAGAGGTAGGTCTGATATTGTCATTTAAAGTAACATTGGATAGCTATATGGACAAGAAGGAAATGGAGGGTTATGGGCTGAGTGCAGGTGGGTGAGACTAGGTGAGAGTAAGCGTTCGGCATGGACTAGGCAGGCCGAAATGGCCTGTTTCTGTACTGTAATTGTTATATGGTTATATGGTCATTTAACTCCGATAGAGTTATCGGATAAGGCTCACTTGACTTAGAGGGTTCAAAATCATTTTCCATTCCTGACTCATGCATCATGACATCTTTGCCTGCTTCCTCTAGACTCCATGTCTCTTGTGGCCTTGGCCTTGGCTTTGGTACTATCGTCATGCGGCACGGGTCTCATGGCTGAAGGGAAATTCGGGTATTCAGTGGGTTTCTTGGTTTTAACTGAGTAACCAGACACACTGGCCAGACAGAATAGCAGTCTGTCACATGATCCTTCTGCTCTCGCCACATCATCAGGACAGTGAATCATTTCCAAGGACCTCTGAGCCAAGCTCTAAGATCGACAGTATGTGTTGCACAACAAGTGATTTGTCTTGGTTGTCAATTTTACAGTCAAAGTAGAGCTCATTGGCTTTCTTAAAAAGAGGAGTCCTTGAGATTTAAGTGTATACTTGCCAAAAATATAACAGCAAGTTGCAACAGTAGCGAGACATTTTGCTATCACAAATACTCCTGAAAATAAAATTACTTTATAACATTGAGTACACACTATATGCCCGGCCAAGATAGAAATCTTTGCAGCTTACATCGTGGGCACCATTTTAACTGACTTGAATTATGAATTGAAATAACAAATACAGGCGATTTTTAAAAAAATGGTGCATGAGAGGGAAATTTCATGGTGATTTTCATGATCAGCAGTCCAAAATCCATAAGATACCCCCAGAAGTATCCAGGAAGCAAAATCTTTGTTGTCCCGTGTTATCGCTCACTGCTGCTCTGTGTTTGGACCAAGCCTCTTCCGCATTTCCGAACAGGACGAGTGAATCGCTTATGGACCCAGCAGAGTAAAGGAAGTCGTCCATCAACATGAACACACAATCCAGAAGCAGCAGGAAGCAATTGACCATCCCCGTGCCACTCTCAGCCAACCCTCCATCTTATGACCGCAACCTCCTTCCTTGGAGCCTCTGATTCCAGTGCCCAAACACTTCGATGGATCCCCAATCTGATGCTGTAACTTCCTGTCCCAGTGCGTCCTACACTTCCAGCTGTAGCCATCGAAGTATGTCAGGGACTGAGTCAAGATTGCCTTCATCATTTCTCTCTTGACTGGGCGAGCTCTGATCTGGGCTGTTGCTAACTGGGGCAATAAAACTCCCATTTTCAACCAACATTGAGACGCGCTGAGTTATGGACCATCCTGGAGGTGTAATGGAAGCAGTGGATCGGATACTTTGCTTGTGTTACAGTTCATGCTTGGTGCTAGATTACACTGTGGAATTCAGGACCCTTGCGGCACAGTGCGGTTGGTATGCAGAAGCGCTGTTGGCCCGTCACCATCACGGCCTCTCAGAGCACCTGAAAGATGAGCTGTCCATCCGGGAGACGCTCACTAACCTCAAAAGCCTCATCACTCTGGCCCTCCGCATTGACAAGCCTGATATGTAACAACCCTCCAGATCAACAGCCCCAACCCCAGTTCCGTTCCCAGAACTATTACAGGCTGCAGGACCCTCATATCAATGCCTCTGGAAGCACACTGTTAGAGTGAGCTCCCTTAACCACCCTCCCAGCTCCCCCTCCCCACCAAGAATGCAAATGTCAGTGGAGAAGCAACTTGTGATCATTCATGCATCCAACACCCACTACATCTGGGAAGACAGCACCACCAGGTAGAGACGAAGGGCCTTCCCCTGGTCCCTCGTTCCAGCACCATAGCCTGACTCATGTTCTCTGTCCCCCTCCACACACTGATGGCCTTATGCACGCCCAGGGCTCTGCTGGATTCCGGCTCAACAAGCAACTTTCTGGACCAGCTACTCCCTACCTTGTATGGGTTGGACTCCCTACCAAGCCCATCTCTCACCCTTTCTCCATCACGGACATTGACAGACGTCCCTTGGGGTTTGCGATGGT
Organism: Mobula hypostoma; assembly: GCF_963921235.1. NCBI lineage: Eukaryota > Metazoa > Chordata > Chondrichthyes > Myliobatiformes > Myliobatidae > Mobula > Mobula hypostoma. Next base: position 29,981,184 of record NC_086097.1, on the reverse strand, counting down.
ATGGCCTGTGCATATAAGCACTGGAGAGCACCACGAATCCATCCAATTCCTCCTGATCTCTAATCTTGGGTTACTGCTAGCTACCCACTCTCGACCCTCACTTCACACGGTCACCCAGTTCACTGTTGAGTTGGGGACCACCTGCCTGCAACCTGAGTTGACCTCACCTTGTAAATCTGAGGAGACCCTTGACCTCTCCAATCTCCCACTGGAGTATCACGACTTAGTTTATCACCTTCGGTAAAAGGAAAGCCAGCACCCTGCCACCTCACAGAGCACATAACTTTGTGGTTGACCTCCTCCCGGGCACCACCCCTCCCCGAAGTTGTCTGTTCTTCCTCTCCCCTCCTGAAATCCAAGCCATGAATGACGACATCACCAAAGTGCTTTGTTAGACCATCCCAGTCCCCAGCCAGAGCAGGATTCTTCTTTGTTAATAGAAAATTGGGTGTCTTTGTTCCTGCATCAACAATAGTGGACTCAACAAAATCACCAGAAAGAACCAATACTGTCTCCGCTGATGGATAGTTATTTGAAACGCTCCGCAGGGCCCAGATCTTCACCAAACGGGATCTACAGAGCATGTAACCCTGATCCATGAAAGACTATTGTTTTACCCACTGGCCGCTGTGAATACTTGGTGATGCCTTTTATACTTCCCAACAGCCCGGCTGTTTTCCAAGCCTTCATCAACGGGAGCCTCCAAGATATGCTACACAGGTATGTGTGTGTCTACCTCAACATCCTCATCTTCTCCAAGGACCCTCAGGACCATGTCTGTCATGTCCATTCAGTCCTTCAGCATTTCCTCAGACCAATGGTGCTACAAGTTAGAGAAATGCCAGTTCTACACTCTAGTCAATCCTTCTCTGCGTTACTTACTTCCACTCCATTGCACTTCTTGTTTAAGATGGCCCTGGTGAACCTCAGTGAGTTCTAGCTAGTGGATAATGAAACAAGGAAAACAACTAAATACTTTGTCAATCACACTTTTTCTGGTAAGTGATCACTGCAAGTAAAAGTCTGTAATTTCCTTTTGGCCTTGAAGGGAATTCGATGTGGCAGAACCGAGGCAAGGCGAGGCAGCTCAGAGTGAGACAGACCTAAGGTTCAATCATTTTAAGTGCCTTGCTGAAGGTTAAATCAAGGCAGCGAGGTCCAGGCACCTTAGCGTACCGAATCAACTGAACTTGATGCTTGGACAGACGTAAGCACGGGGCCAAATCGGAAAGTGCAGGTACAGGCCGAATTGGGGCGGTAGGGTCCAGGCACCAGAGGGGATCGGGGTGACTCAACTCCATGTTTGGGTGCGCATTTAAGTGCTGTACTGGATATGAAAGGTCAGCTATAGGCTGAATCGAGGCAGTGGGGTCCTGGCCCCAGTGTGTGTGTCGAGGTGATGAACCTGATGCTTGGATGGTGATTCAGGCACTGGGACACATTGAAAAGGTCAGGGGGTTGGGGCCCAAGGCCCGAGGCGAGGGATGGGTTCAGATCGTGGCTCCTTGACTTGACTCTGCGCTGATCTATGGGACTCTCTTTGTGGACTTCAGATCAGAACGCTATTTGCTTACTGTTACTGTTTGCATGGTGTGTTCTTTTTCTCTGCACATTGGGTGCTCAACAGTCTTCTTTATTTTTATGTGTTTTTTCCAAATGGGCATGATGCTTTTTTCTCTCTGCACATTGGGTGTTTGATGGTCTTTTTTATATGGGTTCTTTTGGCCTTCTTTGTTTCGTGGCTGCCCATTAGGAGACGAATCTCAAGGTTGTATAATGTGTACATACTTTGATAATAAATGCACTTTGAACCTTGAATCATGGAGCCAGAGGAAGTGCACACCACTGTTGAATGGCACTGACCACACTCCCTCAAGCAGCTACAGTGCCTCTTGGGTTTCTCCAACTTCTAGCACTGTTCCATCAGAAACTACAGCCAAATCACCACTCCTCACCTCCCCAAGTCTAATGGATAACCTGGGACCACGCTTTCAAGGAGTTCAAGAGATGCTTTACACCTGCTCTCATTCTCCACCAGCCGAACCCCTCCGGAACTTTTGTGGTAGAGGAGGATGCATCTGGCACGGGCATCAGGGCCATCCTCCCCCAGTGAGGTCCGGACGGGAAGACTTCTTCTCATGCAAGTTCCACTCTATATAGCGGAGTTATGGAGAAGGACATAGGAAACTACTTGCCACTAAATTGACTGTGGAGGAATGGAGACATTGGCTGATGGGATACTGAGTCTTTCCTAATCTGGGCTGACCACCAGAACCCCATATCCGTACAAGACCTGCCAACTCAACCCATGTCAGGCTCGCTGGGTCCTCTTCTTCAAGCAATTCAGCTTCATCTCCTCCCCGCCTGCCTCAATTAACACTAAAGGGCATGCCCTGTCATGACAGTTTGATCCAGTTGAAATGGAGATCGACCCTCAACCCATCATTTCAGCCTCCCCCCCCCCACCCCCCGATCATCTGGGACCTTGAAAACCAAACCCTTACGGCATGAGCCTGTTCTGGCTGACACACCAGACAGCCGCATGTATGTGCCGGTGGCCATGCGCTCTGAGGCACTGCCACTGCAGTGGGCCCACTCTTCATCCCTCTGGCCATTCAGGTGCACAATAGTCTCTGGATTTTCTGTAACACTGGTTTTGGTGTCCCACCATGATCACAGACGCTTGTCTGTTGGTTGCTCCATGCCCAGTCCAATTCCTCTGGGCTCCTGTGGGCCCTACTGGTCCCTCTATGCCCATGGTACCACATCGCCATTGATTTCATCACGGGTTTGTCACCTTCCGATGGGACCATGGTGATCTTGACAGTGGTGGACCGGTTCTCCAGGCAGCCCCCTCCCTACCCAAATGGCAGACCTGGTTCTTTAACATGTAGTTCGCCTCCACAGCTTCTCCTGGGACATTATGTCGGACTGGGGTTCACAATTCATCTCCGGCTTCTGCACGCTCTTCTGCACTTCAGTGCGTTTGTCCTCTGGCTATCATCCACAGACCAATGGACAGTCAGAAAGAGAATATTAGTAAGTGAAGGAGTTTCTGCGATGCTTCACCACCTCTAACCCTCCCACCTAGAAGTATCTGCTCTGGGCCAGACTCTCCCAAAACATACACACCTCCTCTGCCACAGGTATGTCACTCTTTGAAGTGCTTCATGGCTACCAACCCCCATTGTTGCCCATGGAGGACCCAACAGTGGAGGATCCTGTCCACCAGGGCCTGGTTTTCCGCTGCTGGAAAGCTTGGAAGAGTGCTTGGGGGGGCATCCAAGCTGCTACCCAGGCCTACCGCCAGCTGTGCCTAGGCAGACTATTCCAGCCTGGGGACTGTGTCTGGCTGTCCACCCTAGAACTGCCTCTGCACATTGATTCCCTCTAGCTCTCACCCCAGTTCATTGGCCCCTTCAAAATTACCCATCACATTAATCCAATAAGTTGCCATCTTCAGCCACCACTGTCCCTCAGGATCACACCTACCTTCCACATGCCTTGCCTCAAGCCTGCTGAGACAGCACCTCTAGAGGCCAGGATGGCGGAGGGTGGTCCAGTGTACCCAGTTCGCTGGTTGATGGATTCACAACTTCACGGACGGAGTGTGCAGTACCTAATCACCTGGGAAGGGTACGACCCGGAGGAGAGGTCTTGGGTGCTGTCCAATTTCTTCTTGGATCCATCACTTATCGAGGAGTTCCAGTGGACATATCCGGATAGCCCTGGTCTGTGAGGTGCCGGCTGTAGGAGTGGGAGTTCTGTTAGGTATGCACAGGCAGGCACCTCCCAGTCTCCATCCAGCTAACGTGAATCACCTGCCACTTGTTTTCAACTCATCACCTGCAGCCCATTTAAACCTAGCTCTAATCCACGGTCCTTGTTCCACTCATATGAACCACCTCCTAACCTTCAGTTACCTTGTTGAGTTAACCATCTATTCTCTTTGGTTTTGAGGACCCTTGTGGTTTATTGTTTGCAGTTGCTTGTTAAAGTTATGGCCCACTGTTAAATCGTCTCTGCTGCTCTGTGTTTGGGTTAAGCCTCCTCTACACCTCCTGACAAGAATCCCCCACTATAGGAGACATCCTCTCCATGTTCACTCAATCTAAGACTTTCAATGTTTGATAGGTTTCAAAGAAATCTCCCTTTATTTTTCTAAACTCCAGGCCCAGATGCACTGTCTCTAGCAGCACGTTCCAAAAAAAAACACCTCTATGTGAAGAATTTGTCCCTCCAGTTCATTTTAATACTCTCTCTCACCTTTAACCTCTGTCCATTAATTCATGATTCCCTTTCCCTGGGGGAAAAAATTCTTGATGTCCCTACCTCAAATACTTCCTCTGGCAGCTCATTTCATATATGGACTACAGATCACGTTGTGTGTGAAAATGTTGCCCCTCAGGTTCCTATCAAATCTCCTTGGATTCTATGTTCTTATGCCCTTAAGTTCTTGATTCGCCAGCCTCTCCCTGTAACTCTGGCCCTCTAGTCCAGGGAATATCCTTGTAAATACCATCATTCCCACAATCCTAATTGAGAAGTTGCAGAACCTGGGCCTCTGTAATTGGATCCTCGACTTCCTAACCAGAAGACCACAGTCTGTGCTGGTTGGTGATAACATATCCTCTTCACTGCCAATCAACACTGGCGCACCTCAGGGGTGTGTGCTTAGCCCACTGCTCTACTCTCTGTATACACATGACTGTGTGGCTAGGCATAGCTCAAGCACCATCTACAAATTTGCTGACGATAAAACCATTGTTGGTAGAATCTCAGGTGGTGATGAGAGGGCGTACAGGAGTGAGATATACCAACGAGTGGAGTGGTGCCACAGCAGTAACCTGGCACTCAACGTCAGCAAGACGAAAGAGCTGATTGTAGACTTCAGGAAGGGTAAGACGAAGGTACACAAACCAATCCTTATAGAGGAATCAGAAGTGGAGAGAATGAGCAGCTTCAAGTTCCTGGGTGTCAAGATCTCTGAGGATCTAACCTGGTCCCAGCATATTGATATAGTTATAAAGAAGGCAAGACAGCGGCTATACTTTATTAGGAGTTTGAAGCGATTTAGCATGTCAACAAATACGCTCAAAAACTTCTGTAGTTGTACTGTGGAGAGCATTCTGACAGGCTGCATCACTGTCTGGTATGGAGGGGCTACTGCTCAGGACCGAAAGAAGCTGCAGAAGGTTGTAAATCTAGTCAGCTCCATCTTGGGTACCTAGCCTACAGAGTATCCAGGACATCTTTAGGAAGCGGTGTCTCAGAAAGGCAGCGTCCATTATTAAGGACGTCCAGCACCCAGGGCATGCACTTTCCTCACTGTTACATCAGGTAGGAGGTACAGAAGCCTGAAGGCACACACTCAGCGATTCAGGAACAGCTTCTTCCCCTCTGCCATCCGATTCCTAAATGGACATTGAAGCTTTGGACACTCTCTCACTTTTTAAAAAAATATACAGTATTTCTGTTTTTGCACTTTTTTAAATAATCTACTTTGATTTACTTATTATGTTTTATTTTATTTATTATTTTTTTCTCTCTCTGTGCTAGATTATGTATTGCATTGAAATGCTGCTGCTGCTAAGTTAACAAATTTCACGTCACATGCCGGTGATGATAAACCTAAACCATTGCTTCCTGACAAGGGAAATTGCCACAGACGGCTGTGGAGACCAAGTAACTTAAAGCAGAGGTAGATAAGGCTCGCTATTAGTAAGGGTGTAAAAGGTTACAGGAGAAGGCAGGGGAATGAGGCTGAGAGGGGTAATAAATCCCCAGGCTGTGAGACTTCAGAACATCCTGCTACCACCCAGTACACACTATTAGTGACAGCACCAGTAGCATTATACTGTTGTATATTTAACTATATGTCATATACGCATTTTGTGTCCACTTGTACATCCACATAATACGTTTTTAAAATCTGTTAATATTACTGTGCTAACATTATTTTATGAGGTGTATGTGATAAATGTACTGTGCTTTGTACCTTGGTCCCTGAGGAACATTGTTTTGTTTAGATGTGCGCACATGTGCGGTTGAATGACGATAAATTGACCTTGAGCTTGAAATCAGCCGTGATTGAACAGTAGAGAAGGCTCTGCACCGAATAGTCCGTTTCTGGTCCTATGTCATTTTCTCTGCACTCTTTCCAGTTTAACCACATTTTTCCTATCACAGGAGGTGACCTGAACTGGGCACTGTATTCCAAGTGTGGCCTCAACAAGGAATTAAGAAACTGCAACATAATGTCCCAACTGCTGTAGAGTCAGAGAGTTATAGAGAAGTACAGCACAGAAACAGGCCCTTCTGCACACCTAGCCCATGCCAAAACTACTTAAACTGCTTACCCCCATCGACCTGCACTGGGACCATAGCCCTACATACCCCTCCCATCCATGTTCCTTTCCAAACCTCTTAAACATTGAGCTCACATGCACCATTTACCCCGGGATCTCATTCCACTCTCTTATGATCCTCTGAGTGAAGACATTTCCCTTCATGTTCCCCTTAAACTTCTCACCTTTCTCCCTTAACCTATGACCTCTAATTCTAGTCCCACCCAACCTCAGTGGAAAAAGCTTGCTTGCATTTAACCTATCTATACCCCTCATTATTTTGTATACTCTATCAAATCTCCTCTCAATCTTCTATGTTCTAAGGAATACAGTCCTAACCTATTCAATCTTTCCTTATAACTCAGGTCCTCCAGACTCAGCAACATCTTAGTAAATTTTATCTGCACCCTTTCAACCTTGGTTACCTATTTCCTGTAGGTAGGTGACTAAATCTGCACACAATACTCCAAATTAGGCCTCACCAATATCTTTTATAACTTCAATATAACATCCCATCTCCAGTATTCAATACAGTGATTTATGAAGGCCAATGCGCCAAAAGCTTTCTTTACGATCCTATCTACCTGTGACACCACTTTAAATGAATTATGGACCTGTATTCCCAGATCCCTTTGTTCTACCACACTCCTCAGTGATCTACCATTCACTGTGCAAGACCCTTCTGGTTGATCCTACCGAAGGGCAAAACCTCGCACTTGTCTGCATCAAATTTCGTCTGCCATTTTTCACCCATTTTTTTAGCTGATGCAGATCCCTCTGCAAGCCGTGATAGCCTTCCTCACTGTCCACTACATCCCCAGTCATGGTGTCATCTACAAATTTGCTGATACAGTTAATCACATTATCATTCAGATCATTGATACAGGTGACAAACAACAAAGGACCCAGCACTGATCCCTGCGGCACATTCTCAACCCCACTCAAGACTCGCCCAGAACATATTATTCTTTCATTCCAAATTTAGAGACCATAAGACCATAAGGCATAGGAGCAGAATCAGGCTGATCCTTTTTTCCCCTCCTTTGTCCCACTCCCAGGCCTTCTCCCCATAACCATTGATGCCGTGTCCGATCAGGAACCTATCAAGCTCGACCTTAAATACTCCCAGTGACCTGGTATCCAGAGCTGCCTGTGGTAATAAATTCCACAAATTCACCACCCTCTGGCTGAAGAAATTTCTCCGCATCCCTGTTTTAAATTTTAGGATCCTTCTCTGGTGAAAAGTCACCTCTCCACCAATCGTGTCAAGAGGCTCTCAGACCTCAAACCTCTTCACACAGCCACCTATAACGTGAACCCCCTGCGCGAGAGTCGGTGAAAGGAAGCCACCTCACGATGAATGTAAACATTTTAATATCACTCTGTGTAGCTGTATAAGAGAAGAAAGGTTCTGGAATCCTAGCTGGTGTGACGTTCAACAACTCCATCCCTCTGTAAAAGATCTATAACGAGTTTGTGCTTCACGTTGTCTTGGAATATTCTCATTGCCTCCTGGCAGCAGGACCTTTTAGCTGCTTAGGAAAGAAGAGGATCCATCAATGTAATGAATTTACACGGAATAGAATCGTCCCCCTGGAAGGGCCTAGGTAGAATGGATGTGGTCAGGATGTTTCCTATTGTGGGAGAATCTATGACCAGAGCACACAGGCTCAGAACAGAAGAATGTCCCTTTAGAACAAAGATGAGGAGAAATTTCTTTAGCCAGAGGGTGGTGAATCTCTGGAATTCATTGCCACAGACGGCTGTGGAGGCCAAGTCACTGGGCATATTTAAAGTGTAGGTTGGTAGGTTTCTGACTAATAAGGGTGTTAAATATAACAGGGAGAAGCCAGGAGAATGGGGCTAAGAGGGATTATATATCAGCCACAATTGGATGGTGGAGCAGACTTGATGGGCCAAATGTCTTATTGCTGCTCCCATGTCTTATGATTTCATTCTGTGTGACGATTAATTCATTCCATGTCACTAAATTCTAAACTTTCTCTGAGAGCTGTGTGGTAGGTAGACAGATTCAGGCATCAAGGGGATTGACTGAATTAATTGGCACAGAGAAGCAGGTGGGAAAATGAGAAGTTAGACCATAAGACCATAAGACAAAGGAGCAGAAGTCGGCCATTCAGCCCATTGAGTCTGCTCCGCCATTTTATCATGAGCTGATCCATTCTCCCATTTAGTCCCACTCCCCCACCTTCTCACCATAACCTTTGATGCCCTAGCTACTCAGATACCTATCAATCTCTGCCTTAAATACACCCAATGACTTGGCCTCCACTGCTGCCCCTGGCAACAAATTCCATAGATTCACCACCCTCTGACTAAAAAAATCCCTTCACATCTCTGTTCTGAATGGGCGCCCTTCAATCCTTAAGTCATGCCCTCTCGTACTAGACTCCCCCATCATGGGAAACAACTTTGCCACATCCACTCTGTCCATGTCTTTCAACATTCGAAATGTTTCTATGAGGTCTCCCCTCATTCTTCTAAACTCCAAGGAATACAGACCAAGAGCGGACAACCATTCCTCATATGTTAACCCTCTCATTCCCGGAACCATTCTAGTGAATCTTCTCTGTACCCTCTCCAACGTCAGCACATCCTTTCTTAAATAAGGAGACCAAAACTGCCCACAGTACTCCAAGTGAGGTCTCACCAGCGCCTTATAGAGCCCATCACACTCCTGCTCCTATACTCTAGAAATGAATGCCAACATTGCATTCGCCTTCTTCACCACCGACTCAACCTGGAGGTTAACCTTAAGGATATCCTGTATGAGGACTCCCAAGTCCCGTTGCACCTCAGAACTTTGAATTCTTTCCCCATTTAAATAATAGTCTGCCCATTTATTTCTTCTGCCAAAGTGCATAACCATACACTTTCCAACATTGTATTTCATTTGCCACTTCTTTGCCCATTCTTACAATTTATCCAAGTCTCTCTGCAGACTCTCTGTTTCCTCAACACTATCGACACTCCACCTATCTTCGTATCGTCAGCAAACTTAGCCACAAAGCCATCTATTCCATAATTCAAATCGTTGATGTACAATGTAAAAAGAAGTGGCCCCAACACGGACCCCTGTGGAACACCACTGGTAACCGGCAGCCAACCAGAATAAGATCCCTTTATTCCCACTCTCTGTTTCCTACCAATCAGCCAACGCTCTATCCACGTATGTAACTTTCCCATAATTCCATGGGCTCCTATCTTGTTAAGTAGCCTCATGTGTGGCACCTTGTCAAAGGCCTTCTGAAAATCCAAATATACAACATCCACTGCATCTCCCTTGTCTAGCCTACTGGTAATTTCCTCAAAAAATTGTAATAGGTTTGTCAGGCAGGATTTTCCTTTAGGGAATCCAGGCTGAGTTCTGCCTATCTTGTCATATGCCTCCAGGTACTCTGTAACCTCATTCTTGACAATCAACTCCAACAACTTCCCAACCACCGATGTCAAGCTAACAGGTCTATAATTTTCTTTTTGCTTCCTTGCCCCCTTCTTAAATAGCGGAGTGACATTTGCAATCTTCCAGTCTTCCGGAACCATGCCAGAATCTATCGACTTTTGAAAGATCATCGCTAACGCCTCCGCAATCTCCACAGCTACTTCCTTCAGAACACAAGGGTGCATTCCATCTGGTCCGGGAGATTTATCTACCTTTAGACTATTCAGCTTCCTGAGTACTTTCTCTGTCATAATTGTGACTGCGCACACTTCTCTTCCCTGCCATCCCTGAATGTCTGGTATACTGCTGATGTCTTCCTCAGTGAAGACTGATGCAAAATACTTGTTCAGTTCCTCCGCCATCTCCTGATCTCCCAATCTCCCATTACAATTTCTTCAGCATCATTTTCTATCGGTCCTATATCTACTGTCACCTGTTTTTTTACTCTTTATATACTTGAAAAAGCTTTTAGTATCCTCCTTGATATTATTTGCTAACTTCCTTTCATAGTTAATCTTTTCCCTCTTAATGACCTTCTTAGCTTCCTTTTGTAAGGTTTTAAAAACTTCCCAATCTTCTGTTTTCCCACTAATTTTTGCTTCCTTGTATGCCCTCTCCTTTGCTTTAACTTTGGCTTGACTTCTCTTGTCAACGATGGTTGCATCCTTTTTCCATTCGAAAATTTCTTCTTTTTTGGAATATACTTGTCTTGCACCTTCCTCACTTCTCACATAAACTCCAGCCACTGCTGCTCTGCCGTCCTTCCCGCCAGCGTCCCTTTCAGTCAACTTTGGCCAGTTCCTCTCTCATGCCACTGTAATTTCCTTTACTCCACTGAAATACCGACACATCAGATTTCGGCTGCTCTTTTTCAAATTTCACAGTGAACTCAATCATGTTATGATCACTGCCTCCTAAGGGTTCCTTCACCTCAATCTCTCTAATCACCACCAGTTCATTACACAATACCCAATCCAGTACAGCCAATCCCCTAGTGGGCTCAACAACAAGCTGTTCTAAAAAGCCATCTCGCAGACATTCTACAAATTCTCTCTCTTGAGATCCAGTGCCGACCTGATTTTCCCAATCCACTCGCATGTTAAAATCCCCCACAATTACCATAACACTGCCTTTCTGACAAGCCTTTTCTATTTCCTGTTGTAATTTGTAGTCCACATTACTGCAGCTGTTTGGAGGCCTGTATATAACTGCCATTAGGGTCCTTTTACCCCTGCGATTTCTTAGCTCAACCCATAAAGATTCTGCACCTTCCGATCCTATATCAATTCTTTCTAATGATTTAATATCATTTCTTACTAATAAAGCCACGCCTCCCCCTCTGCCTACCTTCCTGTCCTTCCGATACATCGTGTTGCTAGTTGCTAGTAAGCTGTAAACTAGAGTCTTGGAGAAGTTGCTACCAGAAAGTGCAGTAGAAACAGGGACTGGAACATTCAGAATAGAGAAATTCAAAAGGGTGTAGGGAGAGTGGGATTAATTGGAGACCCTTTTTCAAGGTTTTGGGAGAGATAAACAAGCTCAGCCATGCCCCTAGTGTGGAGAGAGCTTCACTCTGTCTCATCCCATGAGTGTGTGATAGCACAGTGTAGAGGGAGATTCATGCTGTGTCTGACCCTGGAAGTGTATGATAGGACAGTGTAAAGGGAGCTTCACCTTGTACCTGATCCTGGGAGTGAATGATAGGACAGTATAGAGGAAGCTTTACTCTGCATCTGATCCCAGGTGCATGTGATGGGACAGTGTAGAGGGAGCTTCACCCTGTCTGTGAGTGCATGATGGGACAGTGCAGAGGGAACTTCACTCAATGTCTGACCCTGGGAGTGTGTGTTGGGACAGTGCAGAGGGAACTTCACTCAATGTCTGACCCTGGGAGTGTGTGATGGGACAGTGTAGAGGAAACTTCACTCAGTGTCTGACCCTGGGAGTGTGTGATGGGACAGTGCAGAGGGAACTTCACTCAGTGTCTGACCCTGGGAGTGTGTGATGGGACAGTGTAGAGGGAACTTCACTCAGTGTCTGACCCTGGGAGTGTGTGATGGGACAGTGCAGAGGGAACTTCACTCAGTGTCTGACCCTGGGAGTGTGTGATGGGACAGTGTAGAGGGAACTTCACTCAGTGTCTGACCCTGGGAGTGTGTGAAGGGACAGTGCAGAGGGAACTTTACTCAGTGCCCCTTAGTGCCTGACCCCTGGGAGTGTGTGATGGGATAGTACAGAGGGAGCTTCACTGTGCTGAGGTCCTGGTATTGGTTCTGCAATCAGGAACTGATAATCATACTCTACTATCTCACCTAAAGAAGCAAAAACAACAAAAGAGCATCAACTTACTTTTCCAGCATGTTTCCCTTGAGAAGATGGGAGGTGTGATTTGCCACCATCTGCAGTAGTTGAGCCAGCTGCTTCTTCTTCACAGTGGTCTCTTTTGATAGATCCTGAGAGGTCAGAACAAACTCTGCCCTCCGTTCTTTGTGGAGCTTAGTGTTAAGTGAGTCTGTTACAAAATCATGTTCTGCGAAATAATGAAAAGAAGATGAGTTGGGAGTAGGCAGCCAAAATCTCACAAATCAGAAGATACTGGTCAATAAATCTTACTCTGGCTGGAGGTCTGTGACCAGAGCTGTTCTGCAGGGATCCATACAGGGACCTCTGCTATTTAAGATCTGGATGAAAATGTGGATGAGTGTATTAGTAAATTTGCAGTTGACAAAAGGATTGTTGACTTTCCGGATGGTGTAGATAGGCAAATATTCAGCATGATATATCTGTACACTCAGTGACCACTTTACTAAGTACCCCTGCATCTAATAAAGTGGCCACTGAGTGTATGTTTGTGGTCTTCTGCTGCTGTAGCCCATCCACTTCAAGGTTCAACATGTTGTGTGCTTGGAGATGCTCTTCTGCACACCACTGTTGTAACACGTCGTTATTTGAGTTACTGTCACCTTCATGTCAGCTTGAGCCAGCCTGGCCATTCTCGTCTGACCACTCTCATTGACAAGGTGTTTCTGCCCACAGGTTGGCTGCACACTGGATTTTTTTTGTTTGTCTTTAGCATCACTCTCTATAAATTAGAGACTGTTGTGAAAACCCCAGCAGACTGTGAGATACTTAAATCACCCCGTCTGGCACCAACAATCATTCCACAGTCGAAGTCACTTAAATCACATGTTTTCCCCCATTCTGATGTTTGGTCTAAACAACAACTCAACCTCTTGACCATGTCTGCATGCTTTTAAGCATCGAGTTGCTGCCACATGATTGGCTGATTAGATATTTGCATTATTGAGCAGAAGAACAAGTGTACCTAAGAAAGTGGACACTGAATGCATGCTTGCCTTTATTAATTGAAGGTACTAAGTTCAAAGCATCAGGAAGTATGTTGCAGCTTTACAATATTCCTCCACATCTAAGTTTTAAAGGGGTGTCCTGTTATTCTGAGGCTTCTATCCATTCTCCATATTTGCACCTATTTCTGGGATGTTACTTATATCTTCAACAATGGTAAGTCTTGCAAAATAGTTGTTTAAATCAACACAGTCTCTTTGTTTTTGATTATCTATTCCACAAGACCAACCCTCTGTAAACTCTGCTATATTCTGTGGAAACTCTTTCTACCTCATGCCATATTTCTGGCATAATTTATTTCTACTAGTTAAATCAGGGATTTCTCCATACCAGCAGGAAGTTTCATATATGCCAGGTACCTAATGTTGGTGCATGATACAGTGATAGGAAAGGTTTAGAAGGATATGGGCCAAATCTGGGCAAAAAGGACTAGCTTAGATGAGGCCTGCTTTCTTGCTGTATGCCTCTATGACTCCATGTGCCTATCTCCTCATCCTGTCACCATTTGACAGGCCAAATAGCCTAATTACCCTCCTATATCTCGTGTACTTATGGAGACCACGAGGTGAAACAGGTTGCACTGATCGTACAGCCATGCATGGCGAGTTGTTGCAGGCATCTTGTAGAAGGTACAGAGGAGATGTAGAGTAGATGATAAAAGGCACAGATTGAGTGGACAGCCAGAGACGTTTTCCCGGGGTGGAAAGGCAAACACAAGGGGTCAACATTTTAAGGTGATTGGAGGGAAGTATAGGGGGATGTCAGAGGTAAGGTTTTTACAGAGAGAGTGGTGAGTGCATGGAATGCACTTCCGGCATGGTGGTAGAGACAGATACTTAGATGGGTACATGGATGATAGAAAGATGGAGGGCTATGTGGGAGGGAAGGGTTAGATTGATCGGAGAGAGGTTAAAAGGTTGGCACAACATTGAGATCTGAATGGCCTGTTCTGAGCTGCAATTTCCAGATGGTACAGACATAGCAGAGATGGGTTTGGAAGGTGTACAGGTCTGTACTCACAATCCTGTGCCATTACCAATTGAGGAAACAATGACATTCCCTCTCTCTTTAGCCTTCAGATTAGACTTCCTGTGGAGATTAGCACCACTGGTTTTTGCCTCAGACTTCCAGCACCTGCAGCTTTTTAATTTTCACTGATTATCTCTAAGTCAAGTTCTTGATAGGTATTAAATCTCTCTCATTTTTCTCCATTAAAGGCTGATCATAAATGCAATCCTTTGAAGATCACATGGTCGTGGAGGGTGGAAACAGGCCTTTCGGCCCATTGTGTTTATACTGAGCATCAATCACCCATTTACAGTGATTCCATTTTATTCTTACCGTATATTTCCTTCAACTTCCACCCCCAGATTTTAACCTTTATTCACAAACTGGGGCAAAAGTAACCTACTGACCCATGTGTCTTTGGAATGTGTGAGGGAACCGGAGGACTCAGGACGGTAAACCCAGAGGGAGAGTGTGCAAACTCCATGCAGTCAGACGGCACAAGAGGGCAGGATTAAACCAGGGTGAGCTGGGAACATTCTGCCCATTGTGCTGACTAGGTGCTCGGGGGGCGGCTGTACCTGAGCAGAGGTGCCTCTTCGCTGCCAAGCGGTGCGACACACGCTTCTTGTGGCGTGCCCTGGTTGGCGGCTCCTCCGGTCCACCCCGCGGCACAGCGGCGGGTTGCTCTCCCAGCCTGACGCTCAGCCTCAGGAGGTGATCCCCGGACACCTTCGGCCGGACTCGCCGGCAGGTGTGGGGCACTGGCCGGCCCCTCTCCCTCGCCTCAGTGCCTCGGGCTGGCCGCTCTTCTACCGCACGGACGTGCCCGTGGCCAGGTTTCCGGCAGCCGTGACACCCCTGGCCCCATCCTCCGCCTGGGTCCCAGCCCTGGTCTTCGCCGCAGCACTGATGGGGATTCCGCTGCCGTCGGTCGAAGGGTCTCCCAGAGTGGGAATCCCGCTCGCTTCTTTGGAGATGGGCTGCAGACTGGCCCTGGTCGGTCTGGTTGGAAGAAGGTGGTGTGGTGTCAGATTCTGCTGGGCTCTCCCAGCGACAGCCCTCTTGGCGCAAGTCCTCACCCGCTCGCTGCCCTTGCTCGGGATCACGCACTGCCCTGTCCAGCAAGGGCTCCTGCCGTGTGGGGACCTTCTCCTGTTGGTTGTGTGGCTGGTGTCTCTTCAGGCCCCCTGGTTCCCGGTGCGGATGTCGCGCTGGGAGACCGCGTCCTTCACCTTGCGAGCAGGACCAGTTGTCCTCACCACTGTGCCCCTGTGGCACCGCCTGGCAATCTACCTGCCGGTCACCGCAGGCCCGGTGGTCCAGACACCGACTGCCAGTGGCTGCCAGCCCCGAGGTGGGTCGCGATCCCTGGCCATCTGCCTGTGGGCCTGGGGAGTGCGGCCATTCTCCACACGGGGTCTCGGACTGCTGGCGTCTGTCCTCCAGCTGCTTCGGGAGCTGCACGCCCTCCTTGACATTCACCGGAGACTTCTGTCGTTGCACCAGCTTTAGCTGTTCAGAAGTAACATCCTTATTGAAGCAAATGACAAAGAGATGTTACCTTATGCTGTCTACAATAAATATCCCAGAGCACACAGATGGTCAGAAATAACAACAGGAATACAGGAGTTGGGATGTTATCTTAAAGTTGTATAAGGCTGAATCTGGAGTATTGTGTACGGTTCTGATCACCTACCTACAGGAAAGAAATCAAGAAGATTTAAAGAGTGCGAAGAAAACTTACAAGAATGTTGCCGGGATTTGAGGACCTGCGTTATAGGGGAAGGTTGAATAGATTATTCTCTGGAGCACAGGAGAATGAGGGGAGATTTGATAGATTTATACAAAATTATGAGGGGTAAATGCAAACCGGATTTTTCCACTGAGGTTGGGTGAGACGAGAACTAGAGGTCATGGGTTAAGGGTGAAAGGTGAAATGTTTTAAGGGGAATCTGAGCGGAACCTCTTCACTCAGAGGGTGGTGAGGGCGTGGAATGAGCTGCCAGTGTAAGTGGATGGGGACTGGATTGTAACATTTAAGAGAAGTTTGAATGGGTGAACGGATGAGAGGCTATGCTGTGGGTGCAGGTAGATGGGACTAGGCAGAAGACCAGGTCGACATGGACTTATGAAATGAAGAGCTTGTTTATGTGCTGTAATGCTCTATGATGCTATTTTGCCCTTTGAGCCTGCTCTGTTACGCCATATGAACATATATGATTATTCAAATCAGATATTTATCACGTCCTTAGCAATTGTAAGGTGCCAAAGCTCACTTTTTTATCAGCTATGTGCTTATCTAAAAATTCTTAAATGCCCCTAATGTATTATGGACTTATGGTATCTGCCTCTACCACCACCCACGGAAGGGAACATAAGCCAACATCGATCCCAGCTCTCCTTCTGGGTCAGAAGCCCTAACAACCCCTGGACGTAACAGGAAAGAAACTTGGTCAGACTGGACCTTCTCTTTAACTGCTGCTGCGAGGTCTTTGATTTTCTTGTCGTCCTGGCACGATTTATGTTTCAGAGCATCTATCTCTTCCTAGAAGACAAGATACGATTCTTAGTTTCACGTGTCTAAAGGTCCAGGGCAGAGAACACATGAGACACAGTACTATGTGACATCTGTGCTGCAGACACTAAAAACAGTGGATAAATTGCTAATGGATACTGTCCATGAGACAGTACAGGTTAATACTGCATGTGGGTTGACATACCATTGTATTCAGTATAGTACAGTACAAAACTCATAGGCACATATACTGTATATAGGGGTTTTCCATATAAACTGGGGTAATTACCCACAAACACAAGAAAAACCTGATGAAGGGTCTCGGCTCGAAACATCGACTGTTTACTCTTTTCCGTAGATGCTGCCTGGCCTGCTGAGCTCCTCCACCATTTTGTGGTGTTGCTTTTGGTTAATTGCCCCCCAATTTGTGAGTGAGGGTTAGAATCTGCGGTTATTAGTTGATGGAAATGTGCGGTAAGAATAAAGTGGCATCAGTGTAGGGTTAATAAATAGGTGATTGATGCTCAGTATGAACACAATGGGCCAAAGGGCCTGTAGTTTATACACTTTGTGACCATGTGATCTTAAGAGAATTGCATTTATAATATATAACTATTTGTCAATGTGGAGCAGAGAGTGAGTTTGTAAATCTGGTGGCAGCAAAGGATGCTGTGAGTGGCAGGGGTAGAGTGCCGTGGACGAGATGTGGGGCAAGTGGCAGAGAAGGTGTGCTGGGACAGATAGGTGGTGCTGTTGCAGGCAAACCCAGCCCTGCCAAAGTCATTTTGATTCCAAACAATTGGTTTATTGATCATTACAAAATTCCTGTCTGGTGCTTCCTGCTCCCTCCTCTCACCCTTCCCCTTTTCCTAATCATAATTCCCCTCTCCCTGTCCTATTCCCACTCTCAGTGTACAACAGACACCCATATCAGAATCAGGTTTATCATCACTCACATACGTCATGAAATTTGTTTTTTCTGTGGCAACAGTATAGTGCAATACATAAAATTACTACAGTAGTGTGCAGAAGTATTAGGCATCCAAGCAATATGTACAGTGCCTATAAAAAGTATTCACCCCCCACCCCGAAGTTTTCATGTTTTCTTGTTTTGCTACATTGAATCACAGTGGATTTACATAGAAACATAGAAAATAGGTGCAGGAGTAGGCCATTCGGCCCTTCGAGCCTGCACCGCCATTTATTATGATCATGGCTGATCATCCAACTCAGAACCCTGCACCAGCCTTCCCTCCATACCCCCTGATCCCCTTAGCCACAAGGGCCATATCTAACTCACTCTTAAATATAGCCAATGAACTGGCCTCAACTGTTTCCTGTGGCAGAGAATTCCACAGATTCACCACTCTCTGTGTGAAGAAGTTTTTCCTAATCTCGGTCCTAAAAGGCTTCCCCTTTATCCTCAAACTGTGACCCCTCGTTCTGGACTTCCCCAACATCCGGAACAATCTTCCTGCATCTAGCCTGTCCAATCCCTTTAGGATTTTATACGTTTCAATCAGATCCCCCCTCAATCTTCTAAATTCCAACGAGTACAAGCCCAGTTCATCCAGTCTTTCTTCATATGAAAGTCCTGCCATCCCAGGAATCAATCTGGTGAACCTTCTTTGTACTCCCTCTATGGCAAGGATGTCTTTCCTCAGATTAGGGGACCAAAACTGCACACAATACTCCAGGTGTGGTCTCACCAAGGCCTTGTACAACTGCAGTAGTACCTCCCTGCTCCTGTACTCAAATCCTCTCGCTATAAATGCCAGCATACCATTCGCCTTTTTCACCGCCTGCTGTACCTGCATGCCCACTTTCAATGACTGGTGTATAATGACACCCAGGTCTCGTTGCACCTCCCCTTTTCCTAATCAGCCACCATTCAGATAATAATTTGTTTTCCTATTTTTGCCACCAAAGTGAATAACTTCACATTTATCCACATTAAATTGCATCTGCCATGAATTTGCCCACTCACCCAACCTATCCAAGTCACCCTGCATCCTCTTAGCATCCTCTTCACAGCTAACACTGCCGCCCAGCCTCGTGTCATCCGCAAACTTGGAGATGCTGCATTTAATTCCCTCATCCAAGTCATTAATATATATTGTAAACAACTGGGGTCCCAGCACTGAGCCTTGCGGTACCCCACTAGTCACTGCCTGCCATTCTGAAAAGGTCCCGTTTATTCCCACTCTTTGCTTCCTGTCTGCCAACCAATTCTCTATCCACATCAATACCTTACCCCCCATACCGTATGCTTTAAGTTTGCACACTAATCTCCTGTGTTGGACCTTGTCAAAAGCCTTTTGAAAATCCAAATATACCACATCCACTAGTTCTCCCCTATCCACTCTACTAGTTACATCCTCAAAAAATTCTATGAGATTCGTCAGACATGATTTTCCTTTCACAAATCCATGCTGACTTTGTCTGATGATTTCACCGCTTTCCAAATGTGCTGTTATCACATCTTTGATAACTGACTCCAGCAGTTTCCCCACCACCGACGTTAGGCTAACCGGTCTATAATTCCGCGGTTTCTCTCTCCCTCCTTTTTTAAAAAGTGGGGTTACATTAGCCACCCTCCAATCCTTAGGAACTAGTCCAGAATCTAACAAGTTTTGAAAAATTATCACGAATGCATCCACTATTTCTTGGGCTACTTTCTTAAGCACTCTGGGATGCAAACCATCTGGCCCTGGGGATTTATCTGCCTTTAATCCCTCCAATTTACCCAACACCACTTCCCTACTAATATGTATTTCCCTCAGTTCCTCCATCTCACTGGACCCTCTGTCCCCTACTATTTCTGGAAGATTATTTATGTCCTCCTTAGTGAAGACAGAACTAAAGTAATTATTCAATTGGTCTGCCATGTCCTTGCTCCCCATAATCAATTCACCTGTTTCTGTCTGTAGGGGACCTACATTTGTCTTTACCAGTCTTTTCCTTTTTACATATCTATAAAAGCTTTTACAGTCAGTTTTTATGTTCCCTGCCAGTTTTCTCTCATAATCTTTTTTCCCCTTCCTAATTAAGCCCTTTGTCCTCCTCTGCTGAACTCTGAATTTCTCCCAGTCCTCAGGTGAGCCACTTTTTCTGGCTAATTTGTATGCTTCTTCTTTGGAATTGATACTATCCCTAATTTCTCTTGTCAGCCACGGGTGCACTACCTTAATGTGGCTTTTTTGACACTGATCAACAGAAAATGACTTTTTCATGTCTAAATGAAAACAGATCTCTACAAAGTGATCTAAATTAATTACAAATATAAAACACAAAATAAATGATCGCTTAAGTATTGACCCCCCCCCCTTTAATCACTGGTGCAGCCAATTGGTTTTTAAAGTCATATAATTAGTTAAATGGAGATCACCGTGTGCAGTCAAGGTGTTTCAATTGATTGTAGTAAAAATACACCTGTATTTGGAAGGTCCAACTGCTGGTGAGTCAGTAGCCTGGCAAAAACTACAAACGTACACCATAAAGACAAAAGAACATTCCAAACAACTCCACAAAAAGGCTATTGAAAAGCACAAGTCAGGAGATGGATCCAGGAAAATTTCCAAGTCACTGAATATCCCTTGGAGTACAGCTAAGTTAATCATCAAGAAATGGAAAGAATATGGGACAGCCATAAATCTGCCTTGAGCAGGCCGTCCTCAAAATCTGAGTGACCATGCAAGAAGGGGACTAGTGAGGGAGGCCACCAGGAGACCTATGACAACTCTGGAGGAGTTACAAGCTTTAGTGGCTGAGATGGGAGAGACTGTGTATACAACAACTGTTGTCCGGGTGCTTCACCAGTCATCACTTTATGGGAGAGTGGCAAAGAGAAAGCCACTGTGAAAAAACTCACAGGAAATCTCGGCTAGAGTTTCCTAGCAGGCATGTGGGAGATTCTGAAATCAGCTGGAAAAAGGTTCTACAGTCTGATGAAACCAAAATTGAGCTTTCTGGCCACCAGACTAAGTGCCATGTTTGGCGTAAGCGAAACACTGCACATCATCACAAACACACCATGCCTACTGTCAAGCATGGTGGTGGCTGCATCATGCTGTGAGGATGCTTCACTGCAGCAGGCCCTGGAAGGCTTGTGAAGGTAGAGGGTAAAATCAATGTAGCAAAACACAGGGAAATAGTGGAGGAAAATCTGATGCAGTCTGCAAGAGAACTACGAATTGGGAGAAGGTTTATTCTCCAGCAAGACAATGACCCCAAGCTTAAAGCCAAAGCTACACAGGAATGGCTTAAAAACAACAAAGTTAATGTCCTAGAGTGGCCGAGACAGGGTCCAGACCTCAAACCAATTGAGGATCTGTGGCTGGATTTGAAAAGGGCTGTTCACTCAGGATCCCCATGCAATCTGACAGAGCTTGAGCAGTTTTGTGAAGAAGAATGGGGAAAAATTGCAGTGGCCAGATGTGCAAAGCCGATAGAGGCTGATTCACACAGACTCAAGGCTGTAACAGCTAGCTAAGGTGCAGCTACTAAGTGCTGACTTGAAGGGGTGAGTAATTATGCAATTATTTTGTGTTTAATAACTGTAATAAATTCAGACCAATTTGTAGAAATTTGTTTATACTTTGACATAGAAGAGTCTTTTATATCAATCAATGTCAAAAAAGCCCAATTAAATCCACTGTGATTCAATGTTGTAAAACAATAAACCACAAAAACATCCAGTGGGGGGGTATGAATACTATTTATAAGGACTGTATATGTGCCCAAGACTTGCACAGTACTGTACACTCTTATATACGTGTACCTGTTTTCATTTCATCACACTCAGCATTTATATCCAGCGTACATGTATACATAGTGTTTAGCTATCCTGTGTATATAGAACTTAGCAGTCCCTTCAGTCCACAATACCTGTGCCAAATTAATCTAAATCTTTTCTATTTCCATATAATCCATATCCCTTCATTCCCTGTATATTCATGTGTCTGTCTGAATGCCTCTTCAAAACCATTCTTGTACCGGCTCCCACTATAAGACCAAAAGATCATAGGAGCAGTATTAGGCCATTCCATTATGACTGATGTATCTTCCCTCCCAATCCCATCCTCGTGTCTTCTTCCTGTAACCTTTGCTGCCCTTACTAATCAAAAATATATTAACCTCTACGTTAAATACACCCAACGACTTGGCCTTTATAGCCGTCTCCGGCAATGAATTCCACAAATTCACCATCATCTGGCTAAAGAAATTCCTCATCATCTCTGTTCTAAAAGGACATCTTTCCCAGTAATGGAAACATCCTTTCCATCACTATCCCTGGCAGCCCATTCCAGGCACCAATCCCTCCATGTAAAAACCTTGCCCTGCACATCTCCTTTAAACTTTCTCCCTCTCCCCTTGAATCCATGCCCTCTAGTACTTGACATGAAGGAGACTCCCTCCTATCAATTTATAAACTACCATCGGATCTCACCTCGTTACCAACATCGGGGAGGAGGTACAGGAACGTGAAGATCCACATTGAACGGTTCCCCTCAGCCATCAAATTTCTCAATGGCTCATGAATCCATGAACACTACCTTGTTATTCATTTTTATTGCACTATTCATTCATTTTGTAATTTACAGTAATTTTATGACTTTGCACTGTACTGCTACCACAAAGCAACACATTTCATGATGAATAAATCAGTGATAATAAACCTGATTTGTTTCTCAGCCTTTGATGTTCCAGAGAAAACAATACAAGTTTGTCCAACAACAGGAATTCTGCAGATGCTGGAAATTCAAGCAACATACATCAAAGTTGCTGGTGAACACAGCAGGCCAAGCAGCATCTATAGGAAGAGGTGCAGTCGACATTTCAGGCCGAGACCCTTCGTCCAACTGCTCTTTGTGGCAAATACTCTAATCCAGGTTGAAAACAGGACCTTATTTCAGTCCACTGCACAACCTTTCAGAGTAGCTGAATATATCGTATACATACAGTTTTGTATACATGTGTTTATATACACTTCTCAGCCACACTGTGTATAAACACTATATACTCAGTTAGGTACTCGAGTACGTTCCTGGTCTTCTGCTGCTGTAGCCCATCCACTTCAAGGTTCAATGTGTTGTGTGCCTAGAGATGTTCTCCTGCACACCACGTTTGTAAAATGTGGTCATTTGAATTACTGTGGCCTTCTATCAGCTTGAGCCAGTCTGGCTATTCTCTTCTGATCTGACTAACAAGGTGTTTTTGCCTGGAGAACAGCTGCTCGCTAGACTTTTTCACACCATTCTCTCTAAACTGTAGAGACTGGTGTACATCAAAATCCAAGGAGTTTCTGAGATACTCAAACCACCCCATCTGACACAAACAATTATAGCACGATCAAAGTCACTTGGACCACATTTCTTTCCCATTCTGATGTTTGGTCTGAACAACAAATGAACCTCTTGACCACATCTGCATTGTTTAATGCATTGAGTTGCTGCCACATGATTGGCTGATTAAATATTTACATTAACGAGCAGGCATATCTAATAAAGTGACCACTGAGTGTAAGTGTGTTTGCATACATTGTGTTTAAGCATGTTCTGTATACAGCTGTATATCTGTTTATATGCATCATGTTTAACCACACTGTGTATATATTGATATACATTGTTTAGCCATATTGTGTGCCATGTAGCTATGTCTCTCCTGCTCACTCTAACGTTCTTGAAAAAGTGTAATAAGTCAATTAGAATTCAGTCAGGGTTAGTCATTTACACACTGGACATTAGAGATTTATACTCTGCAGGGACTGGTACAGTACCGGATCCATTGTTGTTTGTCATCTACGTCAATGATCTGGATGATAATGTGGCAAATTGGATTAACAGATTTGTGGACAACACCAAGACTAGGAGCATAGTGGACAATGAGGAAGGCTGTCAAAGCTTGCAGCAGATTCAGGTTGAAAACTGGTGGATGGAATTTAATGCAGACAAGAGTGAAGTCTTGCACTTCTGGAGGACAAACTTATGGAGGACTTACACAGTAAATGGTAGGGCAGTGAGGAGTGAGGTAGAACAAAGCGATCTGGGAATACAGATCAATAATTTCTCAAAAGTGGTGTCACAGATAGATAGGATCATAAACAAAGCTTTTGACACAGTGGCCTTCATAGATTAGAGTATTGAGAACAGGAGTTGCGATGTTATGTTGAAGTTGTATAGAATGTTGGTGAGCCCGATTTTTAGTAATGTGTGCAGTTCTGGTCACCTATCTACAGGAAAGATATTAATAAGATTGAAAGAATGTAGAGAAAATTTACACAGATGTTGCCAGGACTTGAGGAACTGAGTTATAGGGAAAGGTAGGAATAAGCTTGGACTTTATTCTCTGGAGCCTAGGGGAATGGGGGGAGATTTGACAGAAGTATACAAAATTATGAGGAGTAAAGATAGGGTAAGTGCAAGCAGGCTTTTTCCATTGAGGTAGGATGAGACCAAAATTAGAGGCCATATTTAAGGGATACGTGAGGGGGAACTCCTTCACTCAAGAGGTGGAATGAGCTGCCAGCAGAGGTAGTGAACTGCAACATTTAAGAGAAGTTTGCCTAAGTATATGCATGGGAGGGTTATGGTTCAGGCGTTGATGGGACTAGGCAGAATAACAGTTTGACATGGACTAGATGGGCTGAAGGGCTTTTTTCTGTGCTCTACGACTCTGTGATCTTATTTCATCTGTTTGGTCTCCTCCCAAAGTGCCAAGAGCTCTAGTTGATAGAAGTTTGGAGTACAGGTGAGCCTAGTTTCTCGGTGTACCTACCTTCAGCCTTGCCTCCACTGTATCCAGCTTCTTTGTCTCCAGCTGAAAGGCTCCTTTCATTGCTTCCAGCTGCTCCTTCAGGAATACCCACCGGCACTCTGACCTCTCCAGCTACAAGGGAAAAGCACAACTTAAGAACATAGAACTTTACAGGCTCTTTTCCCCACAATGTTGTGCCGACTTTTTAAAACCACTCCAAGATAAATCTAATACTTTTGTCGCACATAGCCTTCCATTTTTCTAACATCCATGTGCTCATCTAAGAACTCTTAAATACCCCTAATGTATGTATGACAGCCGTTCCGACTAGTCTATGTATCTGCCTCTATCACCATCCCTGGCAGTGCATTTCACGCATTCACCACTCTCTGTGTAAGAAACCTACCCTGACACCCCTCTGTACCTTCCTCCATACCTTAAAGTTAAAATACCTTGTATTAGCCATTTCACCCCTGCTGGCTGTCCACTCTATCTATGCCTCTTATCATCTCATACATCTTTATTTAGTCACCTCTCATCCTCCTTCGCTCCAAAGAGAAAAGCCTGAGCTCACTCAACCCATCCTCATAAGACCCTTTTCCCATGACATACCCTCTAAACCAGGCAGCATCCTGACAAATCTCCCCTGCACCCTCTCTAAAGCTTCCACATCCTTCCTATGAAGAAGCTTCCAGAAATGAACACATTACTCCAAGTGTGGTCTAACAATGATCTTAATAGAGCTGTAACATTACTTCAGGGCTCTTGAACTCTATCTCCCGACTAACGAAGGCCAACATACCATATGCCTTCTTTACAATCCTATCAATTTGCTCTGCATCTTAGAGGGATCTTGGACTTGGACCCCAAAATCCGTTTCTCCACACTGCTAAGAATCCTGCCTTTAAGCCTGCACTTTGCCTTCAAATTTGACCTTCCAAAGTGAATCACTATACACTTGTGCAAGTTGAACTCCATCTGCCATTTCTCAGCCCAGCTCTGCATCCTGTCCGTGTCCCATTGTAACCTACGACAACCTTCTATACTATCCACAACTCCATCCACCTTTGTGTCATTTGCAAATTTACTAATCCATCCTCCTCCTTCCTCATCAGTCATTGATAAAATTCACAAAGAGCAGGGGCCCCAGAATGGATCCCTGTAGAAAACCACTGTCACTGACCTCTAGGCAGAATGCCCTTCATGTAGCACCATCCTCTCCCATCAGAACCTTCCAAAGCAGATGCCTTTTGCAATGTTGTCATTATTGGAATGTGAGAAGCAGGGTTTGCTCACTGTGGTGAAGGGGTTGGAACTGCTGCCTCACAACTGCCAGAGACCTGGGTCCAGTCCCGATGTCTCGAACTGGCAGTGTGGAGTTTGCACATTCTCTCTGTGACTGTGTGACTTTTTCCCCAGGGTGCTCCAGATTCCTTCCACATCCCAGAGAGGCCCTTACTAATTAACCTCTGCTGCTAAATGTATCCAATGACTTGGCTTCCACTGCTCTCTGTGGCAATGAATTCCACAGATTCACCACCCTCATGATTCAGGGAAAAAGATTAAGACAGAGATGAGGAGAAACGTTTTTTCTCAGAGTAGTGAATCTGTGGAATTCTCTGCCCAAGGAATTGAATTTGTAGAGGCGATCTCATTAACTGTAGTTAAAACACAGTTAGATAAATGTCTGAATAACAGGGGAATTAAAGGTCATAAGGAAAAGGTAGGTATAGGTGGAGCTGAGCCCACAGCCAGATCAGGCATGATCTTATTGAATAGCGGAGCAGGCTCAACTAGTCAGACGTCCTAATCCTGCACCTAAAGGCAGCAAGGTAGCATAACAGTTAGCACAACACTTCACAGTGCCAGTCATCACCAGTCAGGTTTTGATTCCCACCGCTGACCATGTGGGCTTCTGGTTTCTTTCCCCATTAGGACCAGAATTATTATCACTGCCTTTCGGTTTAGCAACGCTGTGATCACTTTGGAAGTCTGGTTGATCCCTGGGTTCATATACCGGATCTATATCGATGTGTTATATTGATGGCTCCCTCTGTAGAGAACCATGCTTCAAGAAACCCTCATGGAGAAAAAAGAAACAATGATGTCAACGATCAATGAATTGCCAGTAATCTCAGGATCTGGCCAGCAAAGCCAACACTTCCAATGGACCTCCCTCAAAGCTAGCCAACCAGAATCTTCTACTGCTAAATTGTTCACAGTGTTTTGAACCAGCCAACCAGATTACAACATCTAATCAAGATCCATTTGGACCCCAGAGGATTATATAAGTCAGCATTCTGAGGAAACAACACCCTTGGCTGGCAGTTGGGGCTGTTGATTGAGTGGGTGGGGACTTTGGCGTGGAGGAGCCTAGTAGTTTGGAAAGGGTTAGTTTGTAGCCTATGGCTGCAAAAGGGAAAGGGGGGGGGTTGAGATTGAAGGGGGAGGGCGGGAGACTGTGGAATACTCCAGAAGTAAGGGTAGCCAAAAAAGGGGTGCATCAAGTGAAAGACCTGAAGTAACGGGGGACAACAAATTGAGGAAAATGGGTGAATTGGAGGAATTTATAGTTCTGTATAAAATTAAAGGTCAGAAGGAAGGAGAAGGAGGATTTAGAGCCCTTAATCCTTTGAAAGTGGCAGCATTAGAGAACCAAATAGGCAAAGGATTCCAGGCCAAGATTTTGTCTAATGGATTGCTGAAAATTTGTTGCAAAGATATTGACTAATATAACAGTGCTAAAATGGTGGGAAAATTGGTTGTGAAAGTGGAGTGTATTACTCTGAAAGAAAGGAAGGGAGTTAAGGGGGTAGTGTATGGTATTTGGTCTGGCATGACTGAAAAAGAAATTTTCGACAATATTAAAGGTGGTCGAGTGATGGAAGCCAAACGATTAAAATCGAGAGAAGGTGGTAATTGGAATTCCCATGTTCTTCTGGTTTTTGCAGGTGATGTTCTTCCAACTAGAGTTTATCTTAGGTGCATGTCTTATCAAGTTAGAGAATACATTATAATTGCCAGAGATTTGGACATGTTGCTGGTTCATGTCGAGGTAAAAGAAGATGTATGAAATGTGGAGAGGATCATGATATTAAAGCATGTAAGGCAGCGGTGCCTAAATGCAGTAACTGTGGAGGGGACCATACAGCAGTGTTCAGAGGATGTATTTCAGTAAGGCAAAGAAGATTCAGAATGTTAGTATCCAACAAAAAACATCATATGCTGAAACAGTAAAGAAAGTTGATAGAAAGCGAAGGATTAGTCAAGAAAAGATTGGAACGAGGGGGAGTCAGCACATTCCGAGTTCTCCAACTATGGTTCCTTCAGGCATGTTGTTGATGACTAAAGAGTCTTTTTTGGCATTTGTTGTTGATGTACTGGTCAGAGCTAAAACTATAGCCAAGAGGTCGGATATGATAAAAGTAGTTGTTGGAGCTGCGGAGAGATTCCTTGATATAAAACATACTTCACCAGAAAAATTACATGAGTATATGACAGACAAACAATCACTGAATACTTCCCAGTTGTCAGGATCAGAGAGTACGGAGGAACTTTATGTGGATGAAGAGGCCAATAACTAGTATTTGGATGTTTTAAATATTACAACGTAATGCAAGAAGTTGATCTGCAAATGGTCAAAAATTAAAAAGATTTGTTGGAACTTATAAAAACAAGCCTGATTTGATCTGTATACAGGAGACATGGTTAAAGCCTCATTTAGATTTTGTGATCCCTGGATATGATTGTTTGAGAGCTGACAGAACAGGTAAACCTGGTGGAGGGTGTGCAACTTTCATAAAAGCAGGACTCCAGTTTAGAAGACTTGATTTTAAATCTAACCTTGAAATTGTGGCTGTGGAGGTTTGGAGCTCTCGTGGTCAAATAACTTTGATTAACTTTTATAATCCAGGTAATATGATGTTATCAGATTTGGATGAAATTATGAATAAGGTAAGATCCCCAGTAATCTGGGTTGGAGATTTCAATGCCCATAATCCTATATGGGGTAGTGGAAGTAAAGATAGTAATGGAGCGGTAGTAGAGCAGTGTCTAGATAAATACAACATGGTACTGCTAAATGACAGAAGGCCTACAAGATTTAATATTGTAAAGAATACTTGTAGTCACTTAGACTTATCTATCACTTCCTCAAATTTAGCTAGGGTTGGGGAATGGGATGTTATGGACAGATACACACTAGGAAGTGATCCCTATCCTATATTATGTAGATTTGGTAGAAATTTGATAGTAGAAGTTGAGGAGAGGTCTGCTAGGTATAATTTTTCTTTGGCTCATTGGGATGAGTACCAGGAGAAAGCTGTGGATATAATAGAAGAGATTAATAGCGAGGGCTCCATTGATGATTGGAATGAATCCCTCTGTTCTATAATTCATAAAGTTGCTCAGTTGACTATTCCGCTACAGAATGTACTTAGGGCTCGAGCATTAGTTCCCTGGTGGAATAGAAATTGTGATATAGCAGTAAGAAACAGAAATAGAGCTTACAGGAAATTAAGGAAGTACCCAGAGTTAGATAATGTTACGGAGTATAAAAAGGAAAGAGCAGTAGCAAGGAGAGTAATTAAAAATGCAAAGAGGGATAGTTGGAGAAGATTTTGTGGAACCCTGGGCCCTGAGACACCTATAAAGCATCTATGGACGATCACTCACAGAATGTCAGGGATATATAGGAAACCATCTATCCCAGCTTCGCTGGAAGGAGATATTGAAGCTGTAACCAATAAGGAAAAGGCTGATATGTTTGTAGAGGTCATCTAAGCATTACACAGTTCTGGAGAATTAGGTGATTTGAGAAAGGAAATTATGTTAAAGTTGGAAATTGGACAGGAGTTTGGATGATAATAGCTCCATAAATTTGTTTTTCTCCCTTCAGGAATTGCAGGAAGCTGTTCAATCAGCTTCAAGCACTTCTCCTGGTAGGGATGGACTGTGTTATGAATTGCTTAAGCATTTAGATGACTCTGTATTAAAAGAAATTCTAGCATTGTTTAATTCAGTGTGGAAAGAAGGAAAATTACCAGTAGAATGGAAGCATGCGGTGGTAGTTCCAGTTTTAAAGCCAGGTAAGGACACGTCTGGTTCTAGTTTGTATCAGCCTATAGCTTTAACGTCAGTGCTTTGTAAAACTATGGAACAAATGGTCACCAAAAGATGTTTATTTTTTGGAGAGTAAGGGACATTTTGCTGCCGATCAAAATAGTTTGAGAACTGGAAGATCAACAATGGAATCTGCTGCCCTTTTAGATCATGATATTAAAAAAGCATTTCAAAATAGAGAAAATAGGTAAGTGTATTTCTAGATATTGAAAGAGCATATGACTCACTATGGAAGGATGGCTTGTTAATTAAACTCTATGATGTGGGAATTAGAGTAGAATGTTTAATTGGATCAAAGATTTCCTTAAGGAAAGGACAATTCAAGTAAGAATAGGCGGAACAAGCTCCAAGTCAGTTAAAATAGGTAACGGTACCCCTCAAGGAAGTGTCATTAGTCCAGTTCTTTTTAATGTCATGATAAATGATAAATGATATCTTTGATCAGGTAGGGACAGGATTTGGCAAATCATTGTTTGCAGACGATGATGCAATCTGGAAAAGAGGAAGAAACATCAAGTATATATTAAGGCAGGTACAAAAGGCTTTAAGATCAGTTGAAAACTGAGCTAATAAATGGTGTTTCAGGATTTCTGCTTCTAAGTCCAGATACCTGATTTTTGGCTTTAGAAGAAAGATTCCTGATTGTGAATTGTGTCTATATGATTCTCCACTAGAAAGAGTCAAGGTATTCAAGATTTTAGGTGTCTGGTTTGATGAAAGACTTACTTGGAGGGTTCATATAGATAAAACAACTGGAAAGTGTGAGAAAGTTTTAAGTGTTATGAGAAGTATTGCTGGATGCGACTGGGGAGCAGGGTGGGAAACTATGTACTTAATATATCTAGCTACGATTAGATCAGTTATTGATTAAGGTTGTATTGCTTATGGTTCTGCTGCTACGGCAGTGCTTGGAAAACTAGACACTGTGCAGTCCAAAGCACTTAGACTCTATTGTGGAGCTTTTAGAACAACATCAGTCCTGGCATTATGTGTGGAGATGGGAGAAGTGTCTCTACATTTAAGATGGATTCAGTTGGGCCTGCAGTATTGGGTAAAACTAAATGGATTCAATCACAGCTGTCCATCAAAGTGTCCCTTGCAGGGGAAGTCAGAGCGCCAAAGTAAAATTAAAAGATTTAGATTTGGTTAATAACTGGGCTGTGAAATTGAAACTGACTGAGGAAGACATAGTTGACCAAATTTGCTTGCCACCTGTCCCTTTTTGGTTCTTTCCAGAATCAGAAGTAGACCTATTCCTCCCTTTTCAGCTTCAAGGAAGCAGTGCAATTTCATCAGCGTTGATCACAAATGAATATTTAAATAATAAATGGGGATCTTATCTGAAGATTTTTACTGATGGCTCAGTGGACCCAGAGAGCAGTAGGGCAGGATTTGGGATGTATGTGCCTCAATTTGGAGTCGAGATTGGTCACCAGGTTTCAGATGGTGTTTCTGTCTTTGCAACAGAATTATTAGCAATCCTCTGGGCCTTATGGTGGATAGAAGACTCTCGATCACGTAGGGTTATCATCTGTTTGGATTCTGCTGCTGCCTTAGAGTCTATAAAAGGGAGTAAATCAAAAGTTCGTCCTGACATAGTTATTGAGATTTTCTTAGTGTTGTTTAGAGTAGGGAAGATGGGTTGTGCAGTTAGATTTTCATGGATACCTGGGCATGCTGGGGTGGAGGGAAATGAAATTGTGGATGGCATTGCAAAGTCTTCCTTACAGAGCAGCAAGTAGAAATTAGAATTCCCCTAAGCACAGCAGAATTGAAAAGTAGGATTAAAAAAGGTATAGAGAAGAAGTGGCAGGAGGATTGGAAAAATAAATTAAGGGGCAGGCATTATTTTTCTAGTCACGCACTAGTTAAAAAGGTCACAGACTGTTACCTTTTAAGTCGTAGAGATATGATGAAATTTACAAGACTTAGGTTGGGGCATTGTGGGCTAAATTATTACTTAAAGATACTAGGAAAACATCCTACTGGATTATGTGACTGTGGTAGTCCAGAGACAGTCCAGCATGTTTTGCTGAGCTGTAATCGATACAAAATTGAAAGAAGCATGTTGTTCAGGAGGCTATCTGGCTTAAATTTATTTTGGTTTTCTATTAAATCTTTGTTTGGCCATCAAGAGAGTCAACATCTGATTGAAAAATCTATTATTCAGTTTATACATGAGACTAGGTTGTATTCGAAAATTTGGAGTTCCTTGAAGTTCTATAATTAATTATACATCCTGCGGAGGGCTGTAATACGCCGAGATGCGTCTAAACAGCCGGAAATAGAAGAAGAAGAAGAACAACAACAACAACACCCTCAACTGTGCACAGATGATGGCTTCTCAATTACAGACGAAATGTCTGGAAACATTTTGCCAAGCCTGGCGATCAACCAAATTTCCAAATAGCCAACCCGAGCTACAATACTGCAATATTTGAAACTGTAACCATTTTCAGAAATTTGCACTAAAATAGACATTGTCTTTTTATTTTAATTGTGTTCTTTCTTGTAAAAGATATATGTATATATAAATTTTTAAAATATATTTTAGATTGTTGTGGATGATGATTATATCATATTACATATCAGAAACAGAATCAGGTTTGCCATTACTTACTGTACATTGGTTGAGAAATTTGGTGTTTTGCAGCAGCAATACAGTGCAATATGTACACTTACTATAAATTACAAAATAAATATTGCAAAAATAATGAGGTAGTATTCATAGGTTCATGGATCGTTCAGAAATATGATGGCAGAGGGAAAGAAATTGTTTCTGAATCATTCAGTGTATGTCCTCAGATTCCTGTATCTCCTTCCTGATGATATAACAAGCAGCTGTCATGTCCTGGTTGCTGAAGGTCCTACGCACCCCCAAAGACAAATGAATTTGTAAGTTAAGTGTCTGCTGTATATTACCCCTAGTGTGTGGGTAAGTGGGACAATTAGGTGGCAGGAGATTGGGGAAGTTGATGAGAACATGTGATGAATAAAATAAACAATAGTAGGAATAGACAGGAGGTACAGAAACAAGAGAAAATCTGCAGATGCTGGAAATCCAAGCAACACATACAAAATGTTGGAGGAACTCAGCAGGGCCAGGCTGCTCCATGGAAAAGAGTAGAGTTGATGTTTTGGGCCAAGACCCTTCAGCAGGACTAGAGAAAGAGGTACAGACCCCTGAAGTCCCACACCACCAAGCTCAGGAACATCTCCTTCCCTCCAACCACTTGGTCCTGAACCAGCCAGCACAACACTAATTACTACCTTTACTAAGTAAATTTTTTCTTCAAGTTGTGTTCTTTCCTGTAAAAATTGTGCATGATTTTAATATTTCTCTTGCAAATGCTGCTTTTATGAAGCTATGTACCTGTGATGCTGCTGTAAGTGTGTTTTTCAGTACATCCGTGCTTACACACACTGTACTTGTGCAGATGTTAATAAACTTGACTTTGACCCTATGTGTGAAAACCTGCACCCTTCAGAGCTCCCTTAAATCTTTCCTCTCTCCTGGCAAGATGGTGCCAGCGCCCAAAGGCAACATCTTGCAGACAGCTCACAAGATACTATTCTTCTTTTAACTGTAGTTCTTCTTCTGAACTGCGATTAACTGCAGCCTGTGGTTTCCCTTTTAAGGATGTATTTTTGAGCCGACTAAACGATCTGGCGCTTCCTCGATCTCCTGGGGGATTTGACGCGGATGAGAGTGGAGAGTGCAGCTACGGCCATCGCTGTGTCGATTCCTCGTGGTGGAGCATGAACCCACGGCTGGCTCCTTTACTCTGCACTGATTAAAGCATCGAGCAAGATTAAGATTGTTGAGGATGAGAGTAGAAAATAAGCAGCGGTTCAGCACCATCTGCCTGCACTTGCCCAGTCTCTTCCCACTGCTACCAGTGGGTGGAAAGTGCAGAACTCTCGGGTCCCACATTGCTGGGTTCAGGAGGAGCATCTGGACAGGTTTCACTTGCCTCAGCACTGAATGCACTTCCCAGCACTCTCGGAGACTCTGCAGTTCCTGTTCTTTGTGTTTTTGTTAACCACTTGTTTTGTTCCTATTTGTGCAATTTGATCAAGGTGCTTCAGCACTGAACTGACTCTGTGGCTGTGGCCTGCAGTTATCGGGCTTCTGGATCAACTTCATTCACCTCAGTGGCTCCATGGCTGCCGACTCACCTTCTGGGAATCTGGGGTTAATATTTTTGTTTACTCTCTATTGTTTGCACAATCTGTTCTTTTTTCATCACTGGATGTTTGATGGACTTGTTGCATGGAACTTTTCTATTGTATTTCTTTGTTTTGTGGATACTCGCAAGAAGACGAATCTCAAGATTGTATATTGTGTACATACTTTACAGTGAGGATAAGAATTGGATGATTTAACAGGTGAATGCGTGGCTGAGGAACTGGTGCAGGGGGCAGGAGTTCAGATTTCTGGATCATTGGGATCTCGTCTGGGAAGGTATGACCTGTACAAAAGGGATGGGTTACATCTGAATCCGAGCGAGTCCAGTATTCTTGCAGGTAGGTTGGCTAGGATTGTTCATGTGAGCTTAAACTAATTTGGCAGGGGGATGGGAGCCGAAGCGATAGTGCTAAAGATGAGGCAGTTGGTTTAGCAACAAAGGCAATTTGTGGTGAAACTGCTAGCAGGGAGAGGCTAGTGACAGGGCAAAATTGCAGCCAACAGGATGAGTTGCAACGAAAAAGACAATCAAGATCGGAAAGGGCGTATACAGTATTGAAGGTGTTCTATTTGAATACATGCCGTATACGGAATAAGGTAGATGAACTTGCAGCACCGTTACAGATTGGCATGTATGATGTTGTTGGCATCACTGAATCATGGCTGAAAGATTATAGCTGGGAGCTTAATGTCCAAGGATACACATTGCATTGAAAGGTCAGGCAGGAAGGCAGAGAGGGTGGCATTGCTGAGTTGGCAAAAAATGAAATCAAATCATTAGAAAGAAGTGACATAGGGTCAGAAGGTGTTGAATCATTGTGGATAGAGTTAAAGGACTGCAAGTGTAAAAAGTCCCTGATGAGAGTTATTTACAGACTTCCAAAGTGTAGTAAGGACGTAGTCTACAAATTACGAGAGATAGAAAATGCATGTCAAAAGGGCAATATTACAATAGTCATAGGAGATTTCAATAAGCAGGTAGATTGGGAAAATCAGGCTGGTAATGGATTCCAAGAGGGGGAATTTCAAGAGCGCCTATAAGATGGTTTTTTATAGCAGCACATGGTTGATCCCGCTAGGGGATCAGTTATTCTGGATTGAGTGTTTTGCAATGAACCGGAATTGATTAGAGAGCTTAAGGTAAAATAATCCTAAGGGGAAAGTGATCATAATATGATCAAATTCACCCTGAAATTTGAGAAGTAGAAGCTAAGGTTAGATGTATCAGTATTACAGTGGAGTAAAGGGAATTACAGAAGTATGAGAAAGGAGTTGACCAGAATTAATTGGAAAAGAACACTCTCAGGGGTGATGGCAGAGCAGCAATGGCTGGAGTTTCTCAAAGCAGTTCAGAAGGCATAGGATGTTTTTATCTGAAAGAGGAAGAAATATTCTAAAGGAAAAATGACATAACCGTGGCTAACAAGAGAAGTCAAAGCCAATATAAAATCCAGAGAGAGGGCATAAATCGAGCAAAAATTAGTGGGAAATTAGAGGATTATGAAACTTTTAAAACCAACAGAAGGCAACTAAAAAAGTCATTAAGGTATGATTATATGATATATATGTACAGTACCCGAAATGCATCTTATGGAAGTGTTTGTTTGATGATGAAATTCAAGAAAAATAAATTACAAAAAAAGGTATAGGCATCCGTTAGTCTCGTGAGACCATGGATTTGCGCCTTGGAAGGTTTCCAGGGCAAGGTTGTATGGAAGACTGGCAGTTGCCCATGCTGCAAGTCTCCCCTCTCCATGCCACCGATGTCCAAGGGAAGGGCACTCGGACCGATACAGCTTGGCACCAGTGTTGTCGCAGAGTAATGTGTGGTTAAGTGCCTTGCTCAAGGACACAACACGCTGGGTCAGCTGAGGCTCGAACTAGTGACCTGCAGATCACTAGACCGACACCTTAACCACTTGGCCACATGCCAACACTGGCCATGCACCAACACAGAAGGTGGTAAAGATGGAAACAAAAGTAAGCTAGCCAATACTATTAAAGAGATTACCAAATTTTTCTTCAGATACATGAATTGTAAAAGACAGACAAGAGTGGATAGTGGACCGCTGGAAAATGATGGTGGAGTGGTAGTAATGGGAGACAAGGAAATGACAGATGACCTCATAAGTATTTAGCATCAGTCTTCACTGTGGAAGACATTAGCAGTGTGGTGGAAGTCCCAGGTGTCAGGGGTCATGAAGTGTGTGAAGTTACTAGTACTGGGGGAAGGTTCTTTGGAAACTGAAAGGTCAGGAGGTATATAAGTCATCTGGACCAGATGGTGTACACCCCAGGATTTTGAAAGAGGTGGCTGAAGAGATTGTGGAGGTAGTAGAAATGATCTTTCAAGAATCACTGGATTCTGGAATGGTTCTGGAAGATTGGAAAATTGTAAATGTCATTCCATTCATCCAGAAGGGAGAGAGGCAGAAGAAAGGAAGTTATAGGCCAGTTAGTCTGACCTCAGTCGTTGGAAAAATGTTGGAGTTGATTGTTAAGGATATGGTTTTGAGGTACTTGGAGGCACATAATAAAATAGGCTATAGTCAGCATGGTTTCCTCAAAGGAAAATCTAGTCTGACAGATCTGTTGGAAATCTTTGAAGAACTAGCAAGTAGGTTAGACAAAGGAGAATCGGTTGATGTTGTGTATTTGGATTTCCAGCAGGCTTTTGACAAGATGCCACACATGAGGCTGCTTAACAAGCTACAAGCCCGTGGTATTACAGGTAATATTCTAGCATGGATAAATCTGTAGCTGATAGGCAGGAGGCAAAGTGTGGGAATAAAGGGGGCCTTTTCTGACTGGCTGCCGGTGACTAGTGGTGTTCCACAGGGATCTGTGTTGGGTCTGATCCTTTTTGTGCTATATGTCAATGATTTAGACGCTTCGTTGCAAATTTTGCAGACATTATAAAGATAGATGGAAGGGCAGGTAGTTTTGAGGTTGTAAAGAGGCTACAGAGGGACTTAGATCAGGAGAATGGACGAAGAAACAAATGTCAGGGAGCGTATGTTCATGCATGGGGGTAGAAGAAATGAAAAGGTGATTATTTTCTAAACGGAGAAAAAAATACAAAAAAAATGGAGGTGCAAAGGACTTGGGAGTTCTTGTGCAGGATTCCCTAAAGGTTAATTTGCAGGTTGAGCTTGTGGTAAGGAAGGCAAATTTCAAGAGGACTAGAATATAAAAGCAAGGATGGAATTTTGAACTTTATAAAGCACTGGTGAGGCCTCACTTGGAATATTGTGAGCAGTTTTGGGCCCCTTATCTTAGAAAGAAAATGCTGAAACTGAAGGGAGTTCAAAGGAGGTTCACAAAAATGCTTTAAGGATTAAGCAGCTTGTCATGTGAAGAGTGTTTGATGGCTCTGGACCTGTATTCACTAAAATTCAGAACAATGAGGCGTAACTTAATTGAAATTTATTGAATGGCAAAAGGCCTTGATGGAGTGGAGGTGGAGAGGCTGTTTCCTATAGTGGGAGAGTGTAACACTAGAGGACACAGACTCAGAATAGATGGGTGTCCTTTTAGAATGGAGATGAGGATGAATCTCTTTAGCCAGAGAGTGGTGAGTCTGTGGAATTTGTTGCCACAGCCAGCTGTGGAGGCCAAGTCTTTATGCATATTTAAGGCAGAGGTTGATAAGAGTCTTGATTGGTCAGGGCATAAAACTATATCAGGAGAAGGCAGGAGATTGGGGCTGAGAGGAAAAATGGATCAGCCATGATGAAATGGCAGAGCAAACTCAGTGGACCAAATGGCTTAATGTTGCTCCTATATCTCATGGTCTTAAGATAAATATATGTTGAACTCTCACCTTAAACCTTTGTCCTCTAGTTTTAGGCTCCACTACTTGGAGGAAAATACTGTGATATTCTTGCCCATCTATAACCCTCATGATTTTAGGAGGACTCCAACCAGATAGCATGAACATTAATTTCTCCATCTTCTGGTAATTTCTCCCCCCTCCCCCTTCTCTCTTTTTCTATTCCTTGTTCTGGCTCTCCTCTTAGCCCTTTCTCTTCTCCTCAGCAGCCCATCACCTGCCTCTGCTGTTGCTCTGCATTTTCTAGCACCTGCAGAATCTCTTGTGTTTATGACTTAATAAACTTCTTTCAGGTCACACTTCAATTGCTTTTGTTCTAGATAATTCCCTCTCCAGAATCTTTTCTTATTGCTCAAGGTCTCCATAAGACATAGGAGCAGAATTAGGCCACAAACTCCCCACCCTCTGGCTAAAGAAATTTCTCCACATCTCTGTTTTAAATGGACGCTCCTCTATCCTGAGGCATCTACTCTGTCTAGGTCTTTCAACATTCAGAAGGCTTCAAAGAGATCCTCCCTCATCCTTTAAAATTCCTGAGAGTACAGGCCCAGAGCCATCAAAAATTCCTCATATGATAACCCTTTCATTCCTAGAATAATCCTTATGAACCTCCTCTGAACCTTCTCCAATGCCAGCACATCTTTTCTTAGATGAGGAGCCCAAAACTGTTCACAATACTCGAGGTGAGGCCTCACCAGTGTCTTAGAAAGCCTCAGCATCACATCCCTGCGTTTGTATTCTGGACCTCTTGAAATGAATGCCAACACTGCATTTGCCTTCCTCACCACCGACCCTACCTGCAAGTTAACCTTTAGGGT
This sequence comes from Mobula hypostoma, assembly GCF_963921235.1. Lineage (NCBI taxonomy): Eukaryota > Metazoa > Chordata > Chondrichthyes > Myliobatiformes > Myliobatidae > Mobula > Mobula hypostoma. The sequence continues at coordinate 29,942,770 of NC_086097.1, read as the reverse complement.
GTTCTGCACAAGGACTCCCAAGTCCCTTTGCAGCTCAGGTGTGCATTTTCTCCCGATTAGAAAATAGTTTGCACATTTATTTCTACTACCAAAGTGCATGACCATGCATTTTCCAACATTGTATTTCATTTGCCACTTTCTTGCTCATTTTCCTAATATGTCCAAGTCCTTCTGCCGCCTTTCTGTTACCTCAACACTACCTGCCCCTCCACCAATCTTCGTTATCATTTCCACAGTCCTGGCAACGTCCTAGCATAAACGGTGGTTGTTGGATGGCACGGACTCAGTGGGACGAGTCTATGAACCTACTGCAACCCTGCACAACCATTACTGTTCCAGTAATGTTGTTCGAGCGATAAGCTATTAATGATACCGAAACGAGGAGTACAGTGGCATGTGGTGCTCATCTGCTTGGAATGACAACTAACCAGCTGTTTCAGTATGTCAGCTGAATGAAGGGCTCGCTTGTTCTCCTGCAGAAGGAGGGACTCTCGTTCCCGAAGCCTGCGGTAAAGAACAAAGAGATCAGTGCTCACACCAGAGGCCATTATCATCACTCTAGTGTGGTGGTCTCGGAGGGGAGTACCTGTGCTTACTGTAGAGTGAAAGCTCTGGAATTATTAAAGCATGAAACTAAAACATGCGTGTGTCCGTGTGTGCCCATGTGAGTTGATGTGTGTGTGCCCGTGTCCGTCCCCGTGACCATCCAGGCCATGCTCTCTTCTTGCTGCTGCCACCAGGAAGAAGGTACAGGAGCCTCAGAAACCAAAGCACCAGGTTTTGTTTCAGGAACGGTTATTACCCCTCAACCATCAGGCTGTTGAACCAAAGGGGATAACTCCACTTGCCCCACCACTGAACTGTTCCCACAACCTGTGGACTCACTTTCAAGGATTCTTCATCTTATGTCTATGTAATGCTCTGCTACATTGGCTCGTATATGTCTAGAGGAAATCCCGCCCAGCACCTGCCTCAACGCTTCCCACTGAGTCAGCTGCCGCCCGAATCAATCCCAAACATCAATCATCAGCCAGCACACCCAGTACGTTTTACCCAGTACATTTTACAGATATTACTAAGTCTATGACATTAATATAAATAAAATACAGAAAAGGAAGTCATGAAAAAAAAGGCGCCAAGACTTATCAAAGTCCAAGTTCTTCGTGCGCAACCGTTGGAGCTCAATCGATTCCTGACGACCACCCGGATCCTGTCAACTCATGGCTTGGGACCACCCAGAGTGATCGACCAGAGCCTTTCGCACGTCCACCGTCCTCCCCGTCTCTCCTCCAACTCCCCGTCTCTCCACCGACTCCCCCCAAAAACCCGTCCACTGTCCTCCCTGTCTCTCCACCATCCTCCCCATCTCTCCTCCGTCCTCCCCCCCAAAAACCCCGTCCACCGTCCTCCCCGTCTCTCCTCCGACTCCCCCCCAAAAACCCCGTCCACCGTCCTCCCCGTCTCTCCTCCGACTTCCCGTCAAAAACCCCGTCCACCGTCCTCCCCATCTCTCCTCTGACTCCCCCCCAAAAACCCCGTCCACCGTCCTCCCCGTCTCTCCTCCGACTCCCCGTCTCTCCACCGTCCTCCCAGTCTCTCCTCTGACTCCCCACCAAAAACCCCATTCACCGTCCTCCCCGTCTCTCCTCCGACTCCCCGCCAAAAACCCTGTCCACCATCCTCCCCGTCCCTCCTCTGACTCCCCCCAAAAACCCCGTCCACCGTCCTCCCCATCTCTCCTCCGACTCCCCGCCAAAAACCCCTTCCGCCGTCCTCCCCGTCTCTGCTCCGACTCCTCGCCAAAAACCCCGTCCACCGTCCTCCCCGTCCCTCCTCCGACTCCCCCCAAAAACCCCGTTCACCGTCCTCCCCGTCTCTCCTCCAACTCCTCGCCAAAAACCCCGTCCACCGTTCTCCCCGTCTCTCCTCCGACTCCCCCCAAAAACCCCGTCCACCGTTCTCCCCGTCTCTCCTCCAACTCCCCCCAAAAAACCCCGTCCACCGTCCTCCCCGTCTCTCCTCCGACTCCCCCCAAAAACCCCGTCCCCAGTCATATGAGACAGCATTATCATCCGAAAACAAAACGATACATGAACACCCATTGGCTAATAGCACCCTGCTGTCTGTATTAACCCAAGCAAATGTCTAGCTAGAGACTTTCTCAGCATTTAACATAATGTAGAAGCCATTTTAAATTGAACATACAAAGAAACCCCGTACATCTAGGATACTTATTGCTTATTTATTTATAATATTTTTTTTCTTTTGTATTTGTAGCTTGTTGTCTTTTGCACATCAGCTGTTTGTCTGCCCTTTCATTGATTCCATTGGGTTTCCTGGATTTACTGAGTATGGCTGCAAGAAAATGAATCTCAGGGTTGTATGTGGTAACATAAGTATACTTTGACAATAAATTTACTTTGAAGTCCAGCAGAACCCTCCTAAATGGAATTAGAAGAAAACTTCAGAAGAATGAATTGCTAAGCGATACAGTGAAGGAGGGACGTGATTGAGATTGCTTTCTGAAACAGTAAGTGGATGTTTAAGACATAGGAGCAGAATTGAGCCATTTGGCCCAAAAAGTCTGTTCCACCATTTAATCATCCTCACTTCCACTGTAAATATACCTAATAACTTGACACCCACAGTGACCTTTGCAATAATGAATTCCACACAATCATCACTCTCACTTAAGAAATTTATCCTCCTCTCTGTTTTAAAGGGACATCCTTCTATTCTAAGACTGTAACCGCTGATTCTTGATTTTCCCTCCATTGGAAACATCATTTCCACATCCACCCAGGCCTTTCTAAAAGGACTCGAGGGGCAACTTCTTCATGCAGAGAAATAAGCTGCTGGAGGAAGTGGTTGAGGTAAGTACATTAACAACATTTAAAAGATACCTGGGCAGATACATGCATAGGAAAGATTTAGAGGGTTATGAACCAAATACAGGCAGATAGGTCTAGTTCAGATGAAGCAACACTCAAAATGCTGGAGGAACTCAACAAGTCAGGCAGCATCTACAGAGAGAAATAAACAGTTGATGTTTCAGACCAAAACCTTTTTTTTTCCTGGAAAGGAAGGGGGCAAGAGGCCGAAATAAGGTGAAGGGCGGAGGGTGGAGGGGAAGTAGTACAAACTGGCTGATGATAGTTGAGACAAGATGGGATGGAGGAGGTGATAAAGGGCTGAAGAAGAAATCCGATAGGTGAGGAAAGCCAACCATGGGAGAAAGAGAAGGAGGAGGGCCACAAAGGGAGGTGACGAGCAGGTGAGAAAAAGAGGAGGGGTGGGAGGGGAACCAGAACAGAGAATGGAAAAAGAGAGAAGGGGGAAGGGGTAGAAGATACCAGAAGCTGGAGATGGTCGATATGGACACATTAAGCCGAAGGCGCCGTTTCCCTGTTTATTATTCTATGATTAAGCCTAATATATACTTTGCTCTCCTGATCAGATATATCTGTTGGCGTTGACCTACAGTACATACAAGAACATCCAGGGCTCTCTGAATGTCAACACTACCGAATCTTTACTGCAGACCTCTCTTTTTTCGTGTTCTCTCTCCTTCTACCCCAACCTGGACCGATCTCCAACAAGCCTAACATTAATAGCTCTGCTTTCTCACTCGAGATGATGCTGGCCGCCCTCGACACCAGAAGTTGTCTGAGGGTTGCCCTTACAGCGTGCTCTCAGGGCTAGGAACATGATCAACTTTACCAAATTGATTAACATCAGCGTCAGCAAGCAAGAAAATAAACCATCATGGCAACCATCCCGAGGCAGCAGAAGTTAATTATCAATTGCACCACACACCTTGTGGGAATATTGACAAATAATAATAGAATCTTAATGTGATTTCAGATCCCATCATCTTGTTACACTGTAGTGCACACATCCGTTGTATTATTGTTGTCTGCTTGTGTTATGACTCTTCGAGATAAACAAATTTACATGCACTTGAAGGCCAGCAATGTGGACATGGGATAAAGGACTTTCAGAGTCCAGGCTTCCACTCTGTGATTGAAACCCAGTGGTGTGTACAGGTGATGTAGGTCATTGCTGGATATGTCTCAGTCCATAGGGTTCCGGGATTGGATGTCTGAGTAAGCAGGAGGCATGACAACAGGTCAGTCGATGGGCCCGAAATTCTAGCCTGGAGTTCGAGGTCCCGTCCTCAGCCAGTCCGGGGGTCAATACTCAATATCAAAGCCCGAAAGTCAATCAGAAGTCTGGAGGTAAACACAAAATACTCCGCAGATGCTGGGGTCAAAGCAACATGCAGGAGGAACTCAGCAGGTCAGGCAGCATCCGTGGAAATGAACAGTCAACGTCAGGATGAAGGGTCTCGGCCCGAAACATTGACTGTTCGTTTCCACTGATGCTGCCCGACCTGCTGAGTTCCTTCAGCGTGTTGCATAAGTCTGGAGGTCAAAGTCTGGAGTCCTGATTACACGTCCTGGGGCTGGAGGACTGTCTGTGTTTGTGGGTGGGTAGGAGGGAGAAAAAGGCTTGTTTTGCTGTTGATGTTTTGGTGTGTGTTGTGTTCTGTGTTATTCTGCCAAGCATTGCGAGCATGCTAGGTTGATGCCAGAATGTGTGGTGATACCTGCGGGCTTCCCATCGTACATTGTTAGGTTGTGTTGGTTGTTATTTCTCTGTATGTTTCCATGTGGTACATGTGATAAATCTGGTCGCCCTGTTATAGGAAAGCTGATAAGATGATTAGATAAGATATATCTGGGGGGGTCGATATATGTGTTGGCACATGGCCAAGTGGTTAAGGCGTTCATCTAGTGATTTGAAGGTCGCTAGTTCCAGCCTTGGCTGAGGCAGCGTATGTGTCCTTGAGCAAGGCACTTAATCACACATTGCTCTGCGACGACACTGGTGCAAAGCTGTATGGGTCCTAATGCCCTTCCCTTGAACAACATCGGTGCATGGAGAGGGGAGACTTGCAGCATGGGCAACTGCTGGTCTTCCATACAACCTTGCCCAGGCCTGCGTCCTGGAAACCTTCCAAGGCGCAAATCCATGGTCTCATGAGACAAACGGATGCCTATTACTATTAATTGGGGGTCAATGTACTTGATCCATTTTGATTGATTTTGTACAGGAGGGGGGATTTGGGGGTTGACATGCCTGATCTGTTTTGTTTGTTTTTTTTTTGCAGGGAGGTGGGATTTAGGGGTTGATGATCAAGCTGCCTTTCTTTTCTGTCTTGGTTTCACGGCTATGCGGATAATTGAAGGATTTCCCAGTTGTATACTTTGATAATAAATGAACCTTTGAACCTTTATCCCTCCATAGTCACTGTTGACTTGGCAAATTCCTCCAGCTTGTTGTGAGTTTTGCTCATTAAACTAAGCAGGGTGCAGAAGAAATTTACCAGGAGGCTACCACAACTTGAGAGCCTGTGTTACAGGAGAGGTTGTGAAGACTAGAACCTTCTTTACTTGGAATGTAGGAGATTGAGGGCTGATCTGAACACGCATAAAGTCCTGTATTATTCCAGGATGTGGTGGTTCTACAACATATAGGATACCATTAACCCACAGAGGTAGACACTGTTGCCGAGCCTAGACCACCCAGTTGACTTCAAGATTAGCAGGTTAACTCCATCATCCGGTGTTGATGTGAGTGAGGGGTCATGGTTAGTTTTTACAATGGGGGAGCTCAGTCCAGCCCCCATCTCAGCAGTTAAGGACCCTGAGGTCCGGTTCCAAAACCTCACCTCTTGATGCTCCCTGTCCAGTTGTGGGAAAGCATCCTGATTGCTCCCCATAATATCCCAACATCACCCCTAGAGAATTCCTGCCCTCCACTGTCCAATAACTATCCACAGGCATCACTGGTTGTTCCTTTTATGGAGTCAGGGTTGTCCCAGAAACCCCGGGACACAGCCACTAGTCCTGCACTGGGGCAGGTAATGGAGGGGTGGGGTATATTCTTTACCTGTGAACTCTATGCCTACATCAGGGCAATATGTCACAGGCCCCACAGACCTCCTGTGACCTCTGCAAGCTACCCCAGCCCTGCAGCCCAGACTGAGAATCATGACCTGAAACCTTGTGAAGATTAAAAATTAGTTTTATTTTTTCACATGTACATTGAAGTACACTGTGAAATGCATTCTTCGCATCAAATCAAATCAGCAAAGATGTGGTGGGGCAGTCCGCGCTTCTGGTACCAGCATAACGTGCCCACAACTCACGAACCCTATCCGTACATCTTTAGAATATGGGGGGAAAATCGGAGCACCCAGACAAAATCCACGTGGTCACAGAGAGAACATACAAACTCCTTACAGAGAGTGGCTGGAATCAAACCCTGCTCTTACAACTGGTGCTGTGAAGTTTCACACCAATCGCTACATATGCAGCAAACTTCCAGGGCTGAGGTTTGAGGAAGAATCAGATGGATAGAACATAGAATAGAACAGGACGGTACAGGCACTTCAGATCACAATATTATGCTGAACTTTTAACCCTTCCCTCCTACATAGCCCTCCATATTTCTATCATCCTGGGGAGAAGTATCTGGCTGTCCACTCTATGCTTCTTATCATCTTGTACACCTCTGTCAAGCCTCTCTCCGCCTTGACTACAAAGAGAAAAGTCCTAGCTTGCTCAACCTATCCTCATAAGATGTGCCTGTAAAGAAACAGCGTATTGGTAAGCCTCCACTGCACCTTCTCTAAAACTTCCACATCCTTCCTATAATGAGGCGATCAGAAGTGAACACAAGCGTGGTCTAATCAGGAGGCTAGATAGCTGCAACATGCTGGTAGTGCTGAGGAAACGGAGAGTCTGCAGAGAGACTTGGATAGATTGGAATAATGGGCAAAGAAGTGGCAAATGAAATACAATGTTGGAAAGTGTATGGTTATGCACTTTGGTGGAAGAAATAAACGGGCAGACTATTACTTAAATGGGGAAAGAATTCAAAGTTCTGAGATGCAACGGGACTTGGGAGTCCTCGTACAGGATACCCTTAAGGTTAACCTCCAGGTTGAATCGGTGGTGAAGAAGGCGAATGCAATGTTGGCATTCATTTCTAGAGGAATAGAGTATAGGAGCAGGGATGTGATGTTGAGGCTCTATAAGGCGCTGATGAGACCTCACTTGGAGTACTGTGGGCAGTTTTGGTCTCCTTATTTAAGAAAGGATGTGCTGACATTGGAGAGGGTACAGAGAAGATTCACTAGAACGATTCTGGGAATGAGAGGGTTAACATATGAGGAACGTTTGTCCGCTTTTGGACTGTATTTCTTGGAGTTTAGAAGAATGAAGGGAGACCTCATAGAAACATTTCAAATGTTGAAAGGCACAGACAGAGTGGATGTGGCAAAGTTGCTTCCCATGATGGGGGAGTCTAGTACGAGAGGGCATGACTTAAGGATTGAAGGGCGCCCATTCAGAACTGAAATGCGAAGAATTTTTTTTAGCCAGAGGATGGTGAATCTATGGAATTTGTTGCCACGGGCAGCAGTGGAGGCCAAGTCACTGGGTGTATTTAAGGCAGAGATTGATAGGTATCTGAGTAGCCAGGGCATCAAAGGTTGTGGTGAGAAGGCGGGGGAGTAGGACTAAATGGGAGAATGGATCAGCTCATGATAAAATGGCAGTGCAGACTCGATGGGCCGAATGGCTGACTTCTGCTCCTTTGTCTTATGGTCTTGTCTTATATACAAGATCACAAGGGGTATAGAAGCTGTGAAAGCACATATTATTTTTCCTTGGGGGAGGGTGCCTAAAACAAGAGGGCCTAGGTTTAATGTCAGAGGCCAGAGATTTAAAGGGCACATCAGGAGCAACTTCTTAACTCAAATGGTGGTGCGTATTGGGAATAAGCAGCCAGAAGTAAAGATAATGGTTAGCTTGATTTGTCACATGTATTTTGAAACATAAGGTGAAATGCATTGTTTTGTGTCAGCAGCCAAAACATTCCGGGTAAACTGGAAATGTAGCCATGCTTCCAGCACCAACACAGCATGCCCACAGTTACTAAGTCGTACATCTTTGGATTATGGGAAGGAAACGGAGCACGCCAAGGAAGCCCATGTGGTCACTGGGAGAATGTACAAACTCCTTACAGACAGCACTGGGAATTGAACCAGGGTCACTGGCACTGTAAAGCATATCGCTAGCTGCTATGCTACCGTGCCACCTATGTCATGGCGGGCACATCAACAACATTTAGAAGCCACCTGGGTAAGCACATGGATAGGAGGGGTTTAGAGGGATATGGGACCAGCTCAAGGGACAGCACACTGGGCTGAAGGGCTGCTTCCGTGCTATACGACTCTGTGACTTCTAAGCCCATGGCCACAAGCTGTATCTGGGACTTTGTTTCTGGTCAGGTCCACTGTGACTAAACAAACCCGTTCCTTTATTCATTCTTGGGTTTGAAGTTTTGGGTTTATATCTGCTGTCCCACCAGTGAAGAAGTCCCTTAGTGAAGAAGTTGCTCCCAGCCTTATCTTGAGATTTTGCCCCTTAAATCCTGGACTCCTCCGTCTGGGCAAACTTCCCTATATCGAGCCCATTAAAGTTGGGGTCCATGCAAGTTGATAGAGTTGTTAAGAAAGCATATGGCATATCGGCCTTCATTAGTTGGGGGATTAAATTCAAATGTGGTGAAGTATTGCTGCAGCTCCCCAGCCTCATGGTTAGACCACGCTTGTGTTAACTTCTGGTTGCCTCATTATAGGAAGGATGTGGAAGCTTTAGAGAAGGTGCAGAGGAGGCTTACCAACATGCTGTTTCTTTACAGGCATATCTTATGAGGATAGGCTGAGCAAACTAGGACTTTCCTCTTTGGAGTCAAGGCAGAGAGAGGCTTGACAGAGGTGTACAAGATGATAAGAAGCATAGAGTGGACAGCCAGATACTTTTCCCTAGGATGGTAGAAATATGGAGGGCTATGTAGGAGGGAAGGGTTAAAAGTTCAGCATAATATTGTGATCTGAAGTGCCTGTACCATCCTGTTCTATTCTATGTTCTATCCATCTGATTCTTCCTCAAACCTCAGCCCTGGAAGTTTGCTGCATATGTAGCAATTGGTGTGAAACTTCACAGCACCAGTTGTAAGAGCAGGGTTTGATTCCAGCCACTCTCTGTAAGGAGTTTCTATGTTCTCTCTGTGACCACGTGGATTTTGTCTGGGTGCTCCGATTTTCCCCCCCATATTCTAAAGATGTATGGATAGGGTTCGTGAGTTGTGGGCACGTTATGCTGGTACCGGAAGCGCGGACTGCCCCACCACATCTTTGCTGATTTGATTTGATGCGAAAAATGCATTTCACAGTGTGCTTCAATGTACATGTGAAAAAATAAAACTAATTTTTAATCTTCACAAGGTTTCAGGTCATGATTCTCAGTCTGGGCTGCAGGGCTGGGGTAGCTTGCAGAGGTCACAGGAGGTCTGTGGGGCCTGTGACATATTGCCCTGATGTAGGCATAGAGTTCACAGGTAAAGAATATACCCCACCCCTCCATTACCTGCCCCAGTGCAGGACTAGTGGCTGTGTCCCGGGGTTTCTGGGACAACCCTGACTCCATAAAAGGAACAACCAGTGATGCCTGTGGATAGTTATTGGACAGTGGAGGGCAGGAATTCTCTAGGGGTGATGTTGGGATATTATGGGGAGCAATCAGGATGCTTTCCCACAACTGGACAGGGAGCATCAAGAGGTGAGGTTTTGGAACCGGACCTCAGGGTCCTTAACTGCTGAGATGGGGGCTGGACTGAGCTCCCCCATTGTAAAAACTAACCATGACCCCTCACTCACATCAACACCGGATGATGGAGTTAACCTGCTAATCTTGAAGTCAACTGGGTGGTCTAGGCTCGGCAACAGTGTCTACCTCTGTGGGTTAATGGTATCCTATATGTTGTAGAACCACCACATCCTGGAATAATACAGGACTTTATGCGTGTTCGACAAACTTTACTTTGATGCATTACTGAAGGCTTTATGATGAATTCGGCACGTATGGATCTCCAAAAGATATCAGACAAACTTTTTCATGTGTAACAGGACGTGGGCTTAACATGCTGAGCCAGGCCTTAATTACCCATCTCCAGCTGCCCTTGAGAAGGTGGTGGCGAGTTGCCTCTTTGAGCCACCAGTGTCCCTGAGGTGTGGGTAAACCCACTATATTGTTCTGGAGATAGTTTAACCCAGTGGGAAAGGGATGGCGATGTATTTCCAAGTCAGGGTGGTATGTGGCTTGGTGGGTGACTTCCAGGGAATGGGGTACCCGTGCTAATGCTGCTCCTGTCCCTCTAGGTGGTAGGGTTGGTGGGTTTGGAAGGTGCTGTCTGAGGAGTCCCGGTGAGTTACTGAGGTGAGTCCTGAAGATGGTACAAACTGTGTCGTGGTGGTGGAGTGAGTGAATGGTTGTGGATGGAGTCCTGTCAAGTGGGCTGCTATTTCCTGCATGGTGTCACTGCCTATGAAACTACTTCAGTTCAGCTTCTGTCAGTGGTAACCCCATAATACTGACAGTGTGGGATTCAGTGATGGTTATGGCTTAGAATGTCAGGGGGTGATAGCTGGATTTTCTCTTGTTGGATCCCATAATTCACTGGGCTGGTAGGAGTGCATGGTAGGACAGTGTAGAGTGAACTTAACTCTATCTAACCCTAGGAGTGTGTGATGGGACAATGAAGAGCAAGTTCTACTTTACCTAACCCTGGGACTGTGTGATGGGACAGTGTAGAGTGAGTTTTACTTTACCTAGCCTTGGGAGAATGTGATGGGACAGCATAGAATGTGTTTAACTCTATCTAACTCTGGGAGTGTTTGATGGGACATTGTCGAGTGAGCTTTACTTTACCTGGGAGTGTGTGATGGGGCAGTGTAGAATGAGATTTACTATATCTGACCCCGAGAGTGTGTGATGGGACAACGTAGAGTGTGTTGAACTCTATCTAACCCTGGGAGTGTGTGCTGGGATGGAGTAGAGGGAGTTTACAGAGGCAGTTTAATCATGAGGGTGTGGAGAAGCAGGAAGAAGGGAGTTGTGGTGAACGGAGTTATCAGGGTGACACTTACTTTTGGATCTCGGCCCACATCTCCTCCTTCTCGTTCCTGAGAGCTGACAGCTCAACACTGGTAGCGAAGAAGTCAGACTGCAGGTCTGTCAGCTCCTTGAGGGCGCACTCCAGAGCGCAGGCACCTTCTGCCAACTTCCTGGGCTGCCTCTCCCCATTCCGCAGGACCAAGATCTGGGTAGTGCCTGCTTCACCAAGCATCTGCTCCAAAGATTCCACAGAGCAATTCCGTGCACTCCTTCCGTTGATCTCAATCAGCCTGAAAACAGAGAGTATTGAGAACAGCATACAGTACCTCCACACACAATGTTAGCTGCAGAAATAGGTCATTCTCCTTTTTAACATCACAGTATCTGCTTTTACAAAGCTGCTCAAATATCTTCTACTTGTCCTGAATCTCTTCACAAAGTCAAATTTTAATATCCCGGATACTAAACACAGGTTCTATGGTCATATCTACGCAGATTTCCAATGCATTCATTGCATCTGACAATAATACTGGATTTTACTTACTCTGGATATTCTTTCTCCCACCCCCCCCCCCGCATAAGATCAAAAGACATACAAGCAGAGTTAGGCCTTTTGGCCTATTAAGTCTGTTCCACTATTCCATCATGGCTGATTTATTATTCCTCTCAGCCCTAATCTCTTGTCTTCTCCCTGTAACCTTCAATGTCCTTACCAATCAAGAACCTACCAAGGTCCACTTTAAATATACTCAAAGACTTGGCCTCCACAGCAAACTGTGGCAATGAGTTCCACAGATTCAGCATCTCCCATCGGGCAGAAGATACAAAAGTCTGAAAGCATACATCGCCAGGCTCAAGGACAGCTTCTATCCCGCCGTTATAAAACTATTCACTGTATCAAAGTATCATTTGTTATCAAAGTACGTATACATACATCACCATATGCTACCTTGAGATTCATTTTCTTGCAGGCATTTAGATTAGATTAGATTATGAGAATACTCAGTTCTCTTTTATTATCATTTAGAAATGCATACATGCATTAAGAAATGATACAATGTTCCTCCAGAGATATATCATAGAAAACAGGACAAACCAAAGACTAACACTGACGGAACCACATAATTATAACATAAAGTTACAGCAGTGCAAAGCAATACCATAATCTGATAAAGAACAGACCATGGGCACGGTAAAAAAAAGTCTCAAGTCCCGATCGACTCCCAAGTCCCCGATAGCAGGTGGCAAAAGGGAGAAACTCCCTGCCATAAACCTCCAGACACCAACAACTGCCGACGCATTGGAAGCAGCCGACCACAGCTGACACTGAGCCCATTCGACCGAAAACTCCGAGCTTCCGACCCAGCCCCTCCAATACAGCCTCCCGAGCGCCGTCCTCTGCCGAGCGCCTTCAACCTCGCCCTGGCTGCCGAAACAAGCGAAGCCAAGGATTCGGGGCCTTCTGCTCCGGAGATTCCGGTTACCACACAGTAGCAGTGGCAGCGAAGCGGGCACTTCAGAAGTTTCTCCAGATGTTCCTCCGTATTCTCACGTCTGTCTCCATCAAATCAGGATTGTGCACAGTGCCCTACTTGACAGATAACAGATATCATTCACCGGAGAGGCCGCCATCTTCTTCTCCTCCCTGCTGATTTACAGGAAAATAAAGAAATACAATAGAATTTAAGAAAAACTATAAAGAGTGGCAAACGACCATTGTGCAAAAGAAGACAAATCATGCAGATAAAAAATAAATAATACGGGGAACACGAGTTGCAGAGTCCTTGAAAATTAGTCTGTAAGTTATGGAATTAGCTCAGAGGTCTGGTAAGTGAAGTTATCCATGCCAGTCCAGAAGCCTAGTGGTTGTAGAGTAATAACTGCCTCTAAACCTGGTAGTGTGGGACCTAAAGCTCTTGTATCTTCTACCTGATGGTAGTAGCAAGAAGAGAGTGTGGACTGGATGGTGGATGCTGCTTTCTTGTGGCAATGCTCCTTGTAGATGAGCTCAATGGTGGGGAGGGCTTTGCGTAATGGACTGGGCTGTCTCCACCATCTTCTGTAGAGTTTTCCATTCTTGGCCACTGGTGATTCCATATCAGGCTACCATGTACCCCGGTACATGTGGCAACAATAAACAGAAACACCAATACAAAAAAAGCAAAAACCACAAGGTGAGATATTAGGCGGGGACTGGTGTTCCAGGTTGTGAGTTGAAACACCACCATGCTCACAGTGGAATTTAAATTCAATTATTTGCAGTGCCTATAGAAAGTATTCACTCCCCCCCCCCGGAAGTTTTCATGTTTTATTGTTTTACTACATTGATTCACAGTGGATTTAATTTGTCTTTTTGACACGATGAACAGAAAAAGACTCATGTCAAAGTGAAAACAGATCTCCACAAAGTGATCTAAATTAATTACAAATATAACACACAAAATAATTGATTGCATAAATATTCACCCCCTTTAATATGACACTTGGTTTTAGAAGTCACATAATTAGTTAAATGGAGATCTGTGTGCAGTCAAGGTGTTACAATTGACTGCAGTAGAAATACACCTGTGTCTGGAAGGTCCAACTGCCAGTGAGTCAGTATCCTGGCAAAAATTACACCATCAAGATAAAAGAACACTCCAAACAACTCCGCAAAAAGGTTATTAAAAAGCATGTCAGGAAATGCAGCCAAGAAAATTTCCAAGTCACTGAATATCCCCTGGAGTATAGTTATTGAGAAATGGAGAGAATATGGCACAGCTGTAAATCTGCCTAGAGCAGGCCGTCCTCAAAAACTGAGTGACTGTGCAAGAAGGGGACTAGTGAGGGAGGCCACCAGGAGACCTATGACAACTCTGGAGCAGTTACAAGCTTCAGTGGCTGAGATGGGAGAGACTGCACATACAACAACTGTTGCTCAGGTGCTTCACCAATCGCAGCTTTATGTGGAGGGTGGCAATGAGAAACCCACTGTTGAAAAAGACTTGCATGAAATCTCAGCTAGAGTAGCATAAATGCAGCAAAATACAGGGAAATCCTGGAGGAAAACCTGATGCAGTCTGCAAAAGAATTGTGACCTGGGAGAAGATCTATTTTTCAGAAAGACAGTGACCCCAAGCATAAAGCCAAAGCTACACAGGAATGGCTTAAAACAACAGTTATTGTCCTGGAGTGGCCAAGTCAGAGTCCAGACCAAAATCTAATTGAGAATTTGTGGCTGGACTTGAAAAGGTTTGTTCATACAATCTGACAGAGGCTGAGCAGTTTTGTACAGAAGAATGGGGGAAAAATTGCAGTGTCCAGATGTGCAAAGCTGACAAGAGACCGATCCACACAGACAAGGCTGTAATTGCTACCAAAGGTGCATCTATTAAATACAGACTTGAAGGGAGTATATACTTACGCAATCAATTATTTTGTATTTTACAACTGTAATTAATTTAGATCACTTTGTAGAGATCTGTTTTCACTTTGACATGAGTGTCTTTTCCTGTTGAACAGTGTCAAAAAAAGCCAAATTAAATCCACTGTGATTCAATGTTGCAAAACAATAAAACATGAAAATGTCCGGGGGGGGGCGCGTCGGTGAATAATTTTTATAGGCACTGTATGTAGTGTATGTAGTTATTAGTAATGATGATGACAATAGTAGCTGAAACCCACTTAGTTCACTCACATCCTTCAGAGATGCATCCTTACCTGGCCTGGTATTATATGTGACTACAGACCAAGACCATGTAGCTAATGTTGAATATCCTAGCATGTTCCCTATTAAGTCAATTAGGGAATGTGTTACTAATGTGGGATTTCACCGAAAAAAGATGACTGGAGTTGTTTAGCACTTGCGTGCAAGCATGTTTATTCAATGTGCCAAAAAATCTAAATACAAAACTTAGTGAAAATAACGAAAATAAATCTGTCAATGTTCACAAAAAGTTATCTACCAGAAAACACAGCATTAGGCTGTACTTATAACTGACCAGTGTGACCTCCTGGCATCTCTATTTCTCCCCCCTGTGACTGAGAGCGAACTGCCACATTTTCTCGGCACCATGACATACCATCCTTAATTATCAACAAAGATAACTTCAGACTACACAGAGTTTGATGCACCCCACAATGTAGTTACAATCACATTACAAAATAAACATTAGTATCTACATTAAATACAAAATACAAAGAATATTTGTCTGTGAAGAGAAGTATTTCAGATTGTATACTGTACACATTCTCAGATAATAAATGGAAACATTTGATATATACACATTTACACATCCCCGTTACTGAAGAAATGAAATATTCCACCATATATGGTGGCAAAGGAAGCAGAAAGCCAATCCATTATAAGAATATACCAGGGAAGACGTTGAAATGTACACACTCAAGCACAACGACAGTGGAATGCCAAGGCAATATTTGTGTGTGGGTTAAGTGCGTGTAAATGCGCATGTGTATAGAGTGCCTTGACGAGTGCTCTCCATCACATTACCACCCTCCTCTCGTGTGGCGATAATGTTCAACAGTCGAGACAGGTCATCTGCAGTAACATTTTCTTTTCCTACTTAAGATTGAACGCAGAATTTGAAGGGTTGGAGCTCCAGGTACCACTGTGTTACTCTGGCATCATTGTCTGAATCCATGTCAACACTTTGTGATCTGCGTAAAGGTCAAACTCCCAGCCTAGGAGGTAGTACCGGAGGTTGTCAAGGATCCACTTAATGGCTAGACACTCCTTTTCAGTGGTGGAATACCAGATTTCACTAGGGAGAAGCTTTCGGCTTACGTAAAGGACAGGTCACTCTTCTCCAGGTTCTCCTTGTGCCAGAACTGCTCCAAAGCCTTCTCCTGAGAGATCCACCTGGCAAAGTCCAGGCTCTGAAGAATAGGTGAGATTTTAAAGGCTTGAAAAGTGTTTTTACATTCATTGTCCATGTCACTGGGTTGCTTACAAATCTCCCAGTCAGATTAGTCAGAGGCGCAGCTAGAGTGGTGAATTGGAGAATGAACATGATACTACCCTACTAGGCCCAGGAAGATCTTCCCTTCCTTCTTGGTGCGAGGTTTAGGACTGTTGCCGATTGCTCTCACTTTGTTCATCTATGCTCAAACCTTTCCATGTCCCAACTGGTAGCCAAAGTTTCCCTTTTTGCCCACTCACATTTTTGTAGGTTGAGGGTGAGACTGGCAACATGAATATTCCCCACGGTCTTGCGCAGATGGTCCAGGTGTTCTGACCATGTCTGGCTGTAGACAACCATGTCATCTAGATAGGTCGCACTGCAGCTCTTGTAGCCTTGTAGCACCCAGTCCATCAACCGCTGTAAGGTTGCTGGTACACATTGAAGACTAAGAGGCATCACAAATATATACACATCCTCATTATTAAAGAAATGGAAAATTCCACCATGTATGGTGGAAAAGCCATAAAGCCAACCCGTTATAATATACCAGGGAAAGATTCTGAAGTGCGCACATTCAGTGCAATGAAAGCAGAATGTCAAGACAGTGTGCGTGTGTGTGTTATTGACTCCTCTCTATCACAGATGGATTTGTAGATTCATAGGGTTACGTGGTACAGAGAAACCCAATTCGTCCATGCTGACCAATGTACTATCCTGTGCTAGTCCCATTTGCCTGCATATCAATAGGCACATTTAGTCAGAGAAATGTATACAATATACATCCTGAAATTCTTTTTCTTCGCAAACATCCACGAAAACAGAGGAGTGCCCCAAAGAATGAATGACAGTTAAAACATTAGAACCCCAAAGCCCCCCCAACTCCCCCTCCCAGACACAAGCAGCAGTAAGGCATATGGCTTGTATCCCTCTAAACCTCTGCTATCCATGTACCTGTCCAAATGTCTTTAAAAATTGTAATTGTACCCATTTCTACATTGTACACTCCTCTACAGGATGCATAAGATCAGCAGACAGATCCATACTAACAGATCCAGATAAAGTATGTGAGAGGTGGATTCAGTATATAGAACAGCTTTTTGAAGACAATAAAGGGGAACCCCCAGATATTAAACACCCTAATTCTGGTCCACCTATTACCAAAGAAGAAATAACTAAAGCAATGAAAAGCATGAAACATGGTAAAGCCACTGGATCTGATGAAATTTCAGTGGAAATGATACAAGCCCTCGAAGATCTGGGCATAGATATTCTTTTTGAACTGTTTAATGGCATATAGGGGTCTGGTGTATTGCCTGACGATCTCTTGAAATCAGCATTTATAACTCTGCCAAAAACTCCTGGAACTATTGACTGCGAAAATTCTAGAACAATCAGTCTTATGAGTCACATAATAAAGATTTTGTTGAGAATTGTTCTGAGTCGAATTAAAAACAAGTTAAAGCCAGAAACTTCTAAACTGCAGTATTGATTTATTGAAGAGAGAGGAACTAGGAACGCAATTTTCATACTACAAATGCTTTCAGAAAGTGCAATTGAATATCAAAATGATGTCTTTTTATGTTTTACGCAAACAACAGGAATTCTGCAGATGCTGGAAATTCAAGCAACATACATCAAAGTTGCTGGTGAACGCAGCAGGCCAAGCAGCATCTATTGATTTCATTAAAGCATTCGAAAAAGTGCAACATGAAAAAATATTTCAAATTCTCGCTAAACTAAACATAGTCGGAAGGGACCAACAACTGCTTCAAAATTTATATTGGAATCAAGCAGCGGCGGTAAAAATTGATGATAATATAAGTAGTTGGACTAAGTTTCAAAGGGGAGTTAGACAGGGATGTGTTGCCTCACTGGAATTATTTAATATCTATAGTGAAATGATTCTCAGAGAAATAGAAGACCTAGATGGGATAAAAATTGGAGGTGTTAACATCAACAATATAAGATATGCCGACGATACCACCCTAATAGCAAGTGCTGCAGAAGACCTACAAATCCTCCTAGACAAAGTAGTACAAACAAGTGCAGATTTTGGTCTAACCATCAACTGTAAAAAAAAATAAATGTATGGTCATATCAAAACAGCAGGATATTCCCAATTGCCAATTGTACATCGGTAACCAAGAGATTGAACAAAAGACCAGCTTTAATTACCTTGATAGCTTTATATCACAAGATGCTAGAAGTAAAGTAGAAATAAAAAGAATTGCCTTTGCCAAAACCAACTTCCAAAAAATGAAACCCATTTTTTACCAACAGACACATTTCTATGACAACAAGGCTTAGGCTACTAAAATGTTACATCTGGTCAATCTTGCTGTATGCTTCTGGTGTTATAGTTTGGACTATTAACACCAGAACTCCAAAGAAACTTAGAAGCAACAGAAATGTGGTTTCTTAGAAGAATGCTGAAAATATCATATAGGGATAGGGTAACTAATGAGACAGTACTCCAACGTGCCCATACAAGAAGATTTTTAATGAGAACATTAAATGAGAGGAAACTTAAATTCCTGGGCCATGTCATCAGAAAGGGAGAAATAGAATGCCTTACATTACAAGGCCGTATGCCTGGGAAACGCAGAAGAGGAAGGCAAAGAAGAAAATATAGATCGTTCGATGTGGAGAGCCATGATCGCCCAAGCATGTAACACGCAAGGCACATGAAGAAGACGACCCACTTCTACAGCTTCTTCTGATAGATGGTTGCACCCAGGCCATGCCATCTTCTCACATTCATCATTGGATAGGAGGTACAGAAGCCTGAAGTCCCACACCACTAATTCAAGAACAGCTACTTCCCTTCAACCATTCTGATCTTGAACCAACCAGCACAACCCTAATCACTATATTTTAGCAACATAATGATCACTTTGGTTACCTTGCACTAAAATGGATATTTTTTCTTCTAATTGTTTTGTCTTGTAAAGATTGTATAGGAATTATTTTTAAGTTATGTTTTTTTCTTGTGAATGTTGTGTATCTTGATGCTGTATGCCTGTAATGCTGCTGTAAGTTAGTTTTTCATTGCACCTGTGCACATATAAACTTGTGCAGATGACAATAAATTCAACTGTGACCTTGACCTGAGTTGGGAATGGAATTCACATTCTATGATTCCATATAAACTGCACAAACACACACGAAGAACAGAAGGATGGGATTTGAGGATGAAATGAGAGGAGACTTCTATAGAATATACAAACAGTGTGGTATCCCCACTATCCAAGCCATTCCAATAATGACCATCTACCACAGGGCACGAGAAACCTGAAGTCCCACATCACTCAGTTCAAGAACAACTACTTTCATTCTACCTTTTGGTTCATGAACAAAGTGGCAAACCCTTAATCACTGTATGTTATCAACATAATAACCACTGATCACTTTGTACTAAAACAGAGTTTGCTTTTTTTCTGTTCTAATCGAGTTTTCTTCTAAAGGTCATAAGACCATAAGACACAGGAGCAGAATTAGGCCATCTGGCCCATCGAGTCTGCTCCGCATTCAATCATGGCTGATCCTTTTTTCTATCCCCTCCTCAACCCCAGTTCCCGGCCTACTCACCATAACCTTTGATGCCATGTCCAATCAAGAACCTGTCAATCTCTGCGTTAAATACACCCAATGACCTGGCCTCCACAGCTACATGTGGCAACAAATTCCACAAATTCACCACCCTTTGGCTAAAGAAATTTCTCCACATCTCTGTTTTAAATGGTCGCCCCTCTAGCCTAAGACTGTGCCCTCTTGCCCTAGACTCTACCATCATGGGGAACATCCTTTCCAAATCTGCTCTGTCTAGGCTTTCAACATTTGAAAGATTTCAATGAGATCCCCCCTGATTCTTCTGAATTCCAGCGAGTACAGGCCCAGAGTCATTAAGCATTCCTCGTACAATAACTCTTTCATTCCTGGAATCACCCTTGTGAACCTCTGGACCCTCTCCAATGCCAGCACATCTTCTCAAAGATGAGGGGCCCAAAACTGTTCACAATACACAAGGTGAGGCCTCATTTGTGCCTTATAAAGCCTCAGCATCACATCCTTGCTCTTGTATTCTAGACACCTAGACCTCATGGCATTTGCCTTCCTCACCACCAACTCAACCTGCAAGTTAACCTTCAAAGTGTTCTGCACAAGGGCTCCCAAGTCCCTCTGCATCTCAGATTCCTATATTTTCTCCCTGTTTAGAAAATAGTCTGCACACTTATTTCTACTACCAAAGTGCAGGACTATGCATTTTTCAACATTGTATTTCATTTGCCACTTCCTTGCCCATTCTCCTAATCTGTCTAAGTCCTTCTTCATCCTACCTGTTTCCTCAACGCTACCTGCATCTCCACCAATCTTCATATCATCTGCAAACTTGGCAACAAAGCCATCTATTCCATCATCTAAATCATTTATATACAGCACAAAAAGAAGTGGTCCCCACACTGATCCCTGCGGAATCATGCATAATTCATGTTTGTGTTTTTCTTGTGAATGCTGCTTATCTGCTGCTTTGTGCCAGTGATGCTGTTGCAAGTAAGTTTTCATTGCACCTGTGTACAAATAAACTTGACATTGACTTTGACCCACCTTAAACTTGTGCCATCTAGTTTTACCCTGGGGAAAAGACTGTGATTATCTTGCCTATCTATACCCTTCATGACTTTATTTCTTTAAGGACACCCCCTCGGCTCCAGGGAAAACTCTTTCCAGAGTCTCTCCTTATATCTCAGGCCTCCAGTCCTGGCAACATCCTAGTGAATGTTTTCTACACAGTTTCCTAGTTTAATCACATCATTCCTTGGGCACAGCAGCTTAGTGCCTACCGTGATGCTTTACAGCACTGTTTATAAGGAGTTTATACGTTCTCCCCATGACTGAGTCATAGAGTCATAGAAAAAATACAGGATGGAAACAGGCCCTTCAGCCCATCTAGTCCATGCCAAATCATTTAACCTGCCTGCTCCCATCAACCTGCACTGGGACAATAGCCTTCCATACCCCTATCGTCCATGTATCTAAATAAAAAGATTAATTTTAAATTCAATTTGTCTAATGTTACATGCCTTACACGTTCCAAAGATGCACAGTTAGGGTCAGTAAGTTGTGGGCATGCCATATTGGTACCGGAAGTATGGCAACACTTGCAGGCTGCCCCCAGCACATATGCACCGATTTGATTTGATGTAAAACAATACTATGTTTCAAAGTACATGTGATCAATAAAGCTAATCTCTATACAATCTGTTTATCCTTTAATATGACGACCATAACTGCTCATGATATTCCAGGTGTGGGCTAACAACAGACTCTGAATGGCATAATGGTGATCTTGCTGGTTATATCCTGCCAATCTGATAATCATAGAACAGTGCAACACAGGAACAGGCCCTTTGGCCCATAATATCTGTGCCGACCATAATGCCAAATTAAAGTAAACCCCCTTTTCCTGCACATAATCCACATAGGTACTAGCATTGGCTTATTATTGTCGCAAGTACCCAGATACCGTGGAAGGCTTGCCTTGCCTATTGTGCATACAGATCTGGTATTTACACAGTGCATTGAGGTCGCACAAGGCAAATTCATAACCAGACAGCTGACGGTAGCAAAATCGTTAGTGTAATGCTATTACAGCACCAGTGACCCCGGTTCAATTCCCGCTACTGTCTGTAAGGAGTTTGTATGTCTGGGTGCTCTGCTTTCCTCTCATATTCCAAAAATTCCATTGTCTGTAATTGGTCACATGGGTGTCATTGGGCAGCACGGGCATCATTGGGCAGCACGGGCGTAACTGGGCAGCATGGGCGTAACTGGGCAGCATGGGCTCATTGGGCCAGAAAGGCCTGATATTGCGCTGTATCTCTAAATTAAAAAAAGACAAATAAAATGAAGTGTGAAAGCTACCAAAAAAATGTAGTGCAGGTAAACGAAAGTGCAAGATCATAATGAAGCAGATTGTAAAGCCATGAGCCCATTTTATCCTTTCATTGCACATAACTCAGGATAGAAGCTGCCCCGAGCCTTGTGATACATGCTTTCATGCTGTTGTATCTTCTGCCTGATGGGAGGGAGGGGAGAGAATGCCCGGGATGGGTGGGGTCTTACTGAGGCAGTGAGCAGTATAGACAGAGTCCCACGGAGGGGAGGCTGGTTCCTGTGATGTTCTGAGCTCTGTCCTCAATCCTCTGCAGCTTCTCACGGTCACATGCAGAGCAGCTGTCATACAAAGCCACAATACATGCTGACATTGCTTTTAGTGGTGTATCGATAAAGATTCAATCAGGACTCTTTATTGAGTTTTCTCTTTCTAAAAGAACGCTACCAACCCTGACAGGTACCCACTATTCTCTGTAAAGAACTTGCTCCACACATCTCCTTTAAACCAGCTCCAGCAAGCTGGGGCTTTTCCCTCTCGACTGGAGGATGATAAGAGGCAACTTTGCAAAGGTGCACAAGATGCTAAGAGGCATAGGCCGATATCAATATCAATAGCCAGAGACCTTTTTCCAGGGCAGAAATGGCTAATATCAGGGGGTATATGTTAAAGTGATTGGAGTACATGGGAGATGTCAGAGGTATGCTTTTTACACACAGAGTGGTGGGTACATGGGATATCCTGCCAGAGGTGGTGGTAGGGGCAGATACATGAGGGAAATTGAAGAAACTCTTAGATTGGTACATGGATGAGAGAAAAATAAAGGGCTAGGTGGGAGGGAAGGGGTAATTTGACCTTGGAGTAGGTTAAAAGGTTGGCGCAAGATTGAGGACCTGAACTGTGCTGTAATGGTTCATGTTCTAAACCTTCCCCCTCTCACCTTACAACAGGAATTCTGCTGATGCTGGAAATTCAAGCAACACACATCAAAGTTGCTGGTGAACGCAGCAGGCCAGGCAGCATCTATAGGAAGAGGCGCAGTCGACGTTTCAGGCCGAGACCCTTCGTCAGGAGTCCTGACGAAGGGTCTCGGCCTGAAACGTCGACTGCGCCTCTTCCTATAGATGCTGCCTGGCCTGCTGCGTTCACCAGCAACTTTGATGTGTGTTCCCCTCTCACCTTAGATGTACATCATCTAATATTTGATATTTAGACCCTGGGGAAATGATACTGACTGTCCGCCCTATCTATGCCTCTGATAATCTTATGAACTTCTAAACAGAACAGTTATTCATACAATGGGGTGGTGGTAATGAAATGAATGCACTCAATTCTCTATCCACAGATGCTGGGTTTGTCCAGCATTTTCTGTTTTAACCACCTTCTCTGTGTCGGATTTCCAATATTCAGAAATTGGAGGTGCAAAGAGAGTTGGGAGCGCAGGAATCCCTAAAGTTAACATGCAGATTGGTTGGTAGTAAGTGAAGAAATAGGAGCAGGAGCAGGCCATCTGGCCTGTCGAGCCTGCTCCACCATTGAATAAGATCATGGCTGATCTGGCCATGGACTCATCTCCACCTGCCTGTCTTTTCCCCATAACCCTCAATTTCCCTACTATGCAAAAATCTATCCAACCTTGTCTTAAATATATTTACTGAGATAGCCCCCACTGCTTCATTGGGCAGAGAATTCCACAGATTCACCACTCTCCGGGAAACGCAGTTCCTCCCATCTCCGTCCTAAATCTACTCCCCCAAATCTTGAAGCTATGTTCCCTAGTTCTAGTCTCACTTACTAGTGGAAACAACTTTCCTGCCTCTATCTTATCTATCCCCTTTCATAATTTTACATGTTTCTATAAGACCTCTTCTCATTCTTCTGAATTCCAGCGAGCACAGTCCCAGGCGACTCAATCTCTCCTCCTGTCTAACCCCCTCATCTCTGGAATCAACCTAGTGAACCTCCTCTGCACTGCCTCCAAAGTCAGTATATCCTTCCTCAAGTAAGGAGACCAGGACTGCACACAGTACTCCAGACGCAGCCTCACCAGTACCCTGTACAGTTGCTGCATAACCTCCTTGCTCTTAAATTCAATCCCTCTAGCAATGAAGGCTAACAGTCCATTTGCTTTCTTGATAGCCTGCTGCACCTGCAAACCAACCTTTTGTGATTCATGCACAAGTAAGGAAGACGAAGGCAAATGCAATGTTAGCATTCATTTGGAGAGGACTAGAATATAATGCTGAGGCTTTATATGAATTGGTCAGACTACATTTGGAGTACTGTGTATAGTTTTGGATCCCTTAGCTATTAAAGGATGTGCTGGTATTGGAGAGAGTGTATAGTTTAATGAGAATACCCAGGTTTCCCCCGCTATCCGAAGGTAGAGTGTTCCTATAAAACGGTTCGTAAGCCGAAATGTTGTAAAGTGAATGAGCAATTACCATTTATTAATAAGGGAAAAATTTTGAGCGTTCCCAAACCCAAAAAAACCCTACAAAATCATGCCAAATAACACATAAAACCTAAAATAACACTAACATATAGTAAAAGCAGGAATGATACGATAAATATACAGCCTATATAAAGTAGAAATACTTTTCAGCACCGTCTAGCGCAGCGAAAATCTCACAGCAGCGCTCTCGGCAGAAACACTCTCTCCAGTAACCTTTAAGCTATGAAGCTGCCAAATCATATCAAATAACGCATAAAATACACAGCCTATATAACGTAGAAATATTTTTCGGCACTGTCTATCGCAGCGAAAATATCACGGCAGCACTCTTGGCGGAAGCGCTCTCCGCGGAAACTTTCTCTCCAGTAACCTTTAAGCTATGAAGCTGTCAAATCATACCAAATAACGCATAAAAATGCACAGCCTATATAAAGTAGAAATAATGTATGTACAGTAGCCAAACTCACTATTGCCGTTTTTATTGTTGATGGTTCGAAGCCTTTAAAAATCGTTCACTGCTTCGGGACACAGTTTCCTCCAAAAGCCATTTCTCATCGAGACTGTTAGCCTGTCGAGAGCATCTCCAATGTTGGCGATTGCCAATTTTATATTGTATTCTTTCCCGATCTTTCACAAAGACGCTTCGGAGTTGTCCTCTCTGTCAGTGATACTTACAACAAAACGCATCACGTTTTGCGTATAGTAAGCCTTAACTGTGGCTATTAGGCCTTGGTCGCATGGCTGCAGCAACGATGTCGTATTTGGCGATAAGAACGCAAGACGAATGTTACCGCCATACTCGGTAATGCCAGGCGGATGAGCAGCACAATTATCGACGATCACAAGGCACCTATTATCGAGGTTATTTTCTCTACAGTATTTTTCAACAAAAGGACTAACGTATCCACTCATGTACTCAGAAAAAAGCACTTGGGTATTCCGACCACTTGGATGTGAACGGAACACAACGGGAAGTGTTTTCTTATCAACGCCTTTAAGTACCCTCGGATTTTCTGAATGATACACTAGTAGAGGCTTAAGGACAGCATCACCATTGGCGTTAATAATAGGCATTAGGGTAAACCTGTCCTTCGATGCCTTGTGTCCCTTAGCCTGCTTTTCTTCTATCGAAATAAATGTTTTGCTCGGCAATTTTTTCCAATAAATTGCAGTTTCGTCACAGTTAAACGAATAACCAAACGCCGTTTCTCTCTGCGTATAAATAGTGCGAATGGTGGACGCAGGCAAGTTCAATGCACGGACAATGTCCTTACTTCGTTCACCACGATCGAAACGCTTAATTATGTCTAGTTTTACGCTAAGTGTAACACCCTTACGAGCTCTTTTAGGCTTTTCCGATACCTTAGAACTCATCTTGTTAACAGATGCCCGTGTTCAAGCAATGCCGGCTAGAATGCAGTTCCGGGGGAGGAACTTGGCTGTTCGGGCGCGCTCTGCCTTTTTTGTAACAGTGAAAACACCTTCTGTTAGCGAAAACAGGTAACTAATGTAGGTCTTTCATAACAGTTTGGTATCGTAAAGCAAACGTTCGGAAAGCGGGGCCCACCATCCCAGGAATGAAAGGGTTAACACATAGGAGCATTTGATGGCCTGAGGCCTCTGCTCACTGATGTTTAGAAGAATGAAGGGGGATCTCGTTGAAAGGCCTAGATAGAGTAGATGTGGAGAGGATGTTTGCAATACTGGGAGAGTCTAGGACCAGAGGGCACAGCCTCAGGATAGAAAGATGACACTTTAGAATAGAGATGAGGAGGAACTTCTTTAGCCAGAGGGTGGTGAATCAGTGGAATTCATTACCACAGATGGCTGTGGAGGCCAAATCATTGAGTATATTTAAAGTGGAGGTTGATATTTTTCTGCATAGTAAGGGTGCCAAAGGTTTTGGAGAGAAGGGAGGAGAATGGGTTGACGCAAGCTCAATGGGCCAAATGGTCTAATTCTGCTCGTCTCTTTTGGCCTAATAATCTGTTATTCATATCACAGCTGTGAACATGTTTACTGATGAAGGTTCCACTGCCTGTTGGGCTAGGAGATTCCAAAGATTCATCACCTTAAATGGCCACAGCTTCTCTTGAGACCACATCAGCTGTGCCTGCCGCCCTTGGAGAGGACAAGCAAGCACTTTCCCCTAATGCTCCAAGTTCTCCAATGTTTGAAGAATAAAGTCAACCTGGCATAAAACTTCCTTTTAGTATTAAAAATTTGACGGCAGTTTATACGAGTTTTTCAGTCGTTTCCCTGACATGATGTGTGGTCAACATCTATCATTGAGAAGGCTAACACAAATATTTAAAATGACAAACAAGGAACTATGCTAAACACTTGTAAATCACTCAGTAGGATCCAGTACACAATTCCAGGAAGGATGTAGAGGAATTCTTGTTGAGGATAAGGGACTACAGCTGAGAAACCATAGGGGAGAAATTGGACTGTGGCAAGATGTAGTGAAGATTGTACAAAATTATGAGGGTTTCCCATGTAGCTGATAGAGTGAAACCATTTCCAAACCGAGGAAGGCTGATAACATATAAAGTATCTAAAGACTAATGCCAAAGAACCCAGAGGGGATTAAGGCAGAGACAGGATCTCTGATCTGGAATGTAATGACAAACTATGTGAAAGCTGGTCGAGTAACAACTTTCCAAAGGGAAGTAAACAGAGAGAAGGAATTGCCGGGGTTGGGGTACAGAACGTGGAAGGGTTTGCTCCTTAATGTTCTGAAATGCTGGGTATGGATATTTAATTGTAACAATGTGGTTCGGAATTCTGAATTGTAAACAACCTTTGGTAATTATTTGTGAAGTCTCCCGGAGGATTTCAATGCAATTTTTACACATTACGTCATATCAAACTCTTCCGGGACAGGGACAGTGTGAGTTGGATACAGAGTAAAGTGCCTCCACACTGTCCCAACAACACTCCCAGAGTAGGAAACACCTGTAGATGCAGAAAAATACTTCACCTTCACTGTCCTGTCACACACTCTTCAGGTAAGGATGACACTGGTTTATTATAAAGTCATTCTCAATTTCCTGAAATCCATCTGCACTGTCCCAGCAGCAGCAGCATGGGTCAGGCACAGGATGAAGTTCCCTCTACACTGTCCCATCACACGCTCCCAGGGTTATATATAGAATAGATGATGCTCCATCAACACTGTCTCATCACACACTCTCAGGGCAGTAACAGTACCTATTAGATAGATAAAGAGCAAATGTCCCTCTACGATGTCCTTCCAGAAAAAGTGATAGATTGAAGATGATCACTAAGATAGTTAATGAATGTTAACCAGGCCCAGCTATCTTACTAAGCATCTGGCACACCAGTACTCTTAACCATTGCTGGTTTGGCTTCTGATTATAGAAACTAGACCAACTAACCAATGCTCTGAGGTGGGATCTCGGGAATGATATGGGTCAGGCCTACAGATGAGGATAGTGGGAGGCCTGAGGTCTGACACATACTGGATACATGCGGAGGGAGAGAACTGTGAGAGTGTCAGAGACTGGGAATGCATAAGGGATGAATCACATTCAGGGCATTGACTGGTGGAGTAGAGACCACAGAGTCAAACAGCATGGACGCAGACCCTTCAGCCCAACTGGCCTATGCTGACAAACACCCATATGCAAAAGAAGACAAACTGCACAAATGCAAAATAATACCCAGAACATGAGTCCTTGAAAGTGAGTTTATAGGTTGTAGAATCAGATCAGAATTGAGGTGAGCAAAGTTATCCATCCCGGTTCAGGAGTCTGATCGTTGAAGGGATTGGTTCCTGAGCCTAGGGGTGTGGGACCTAAGGTTTCTGTACCTCTGGCCCAGTGGTGGTAGGGAGAAGAGGATATGGACAAGAAGGCTCTAGTTTGTTGCTTTAGATTCCAGCATTTACAGTCTCTTGTGACATAGAGTCATAGAGTCGTATCGTGTGGAAACAAGCTCTTCAGCCCAACTATCGTATACTGACCATCAAAGCTAGTCTGATTTGCCTGCATTTGACCCATATTCCTTCAAACTTTTCCTATCCAGGTAGCTATCCAAAGATTTAAAATGTTGTCATTGTACCTACTTCAACCATTTCTTTTGGCAGCTCCTTCCATATCCTGACCACCCTCTGTGTGAAAAGGCTACCCCTCAGATTCCTATCAAATCTCCCTCCTCTCCTATGCCCACTAGTCCTTGATTCCATAACCCTGGGAGAAGACTGTGTGCATTCACCCGATCTATACCCCTTTTATAACGTCAGAAACAACAGAGATTCTGCAGATGCTGGAAATCCAGAGCAACACACAAAATGCTGGAGGAACTCAGCAGGTCAGGCAACATCTGTGGAGGGGAATAAGCTGCCCATGTTTTGGGCTGAGACGCTTCATCAGTCCTGGAAAGGAAGGAGGAAGAAGCCAGAATAAGTAGGTGGGGCGGGGGAGGGAGGGAGTTCAAGCAGGCAGGTGATCAGTGAGACCAGGGGAGGGGGAGAGTAGGTGGGTGGAAGAGGGGGGATGAAGTAAGGTCGTTCAGATTCACATTCATTTTACTTATTACATGCCTATCGAAACATTCAGTGAAATCACCCTTCAGTCTCTTGGACTCCAATGGAAAATGCCTGAGCCTGCTCAGCCTCCCTCCATATCTCAGTCCTTTGAGTCCTGGCAATATTCTCATAAAACCCATCTGTACTTACCGATCTCCTTCAGCCAGTACTGGTAACACAGACCACGTTACCATGGGGGTCCCTGATGGATCCATGTCCAGACTGACCCACTGCTTTCGTGGGTCCGTGTCCACCTCCACCTGTAGTAACTGGGCTGATGAAGGGACTAGGGGTGAGAGGGGTTTCTTTGCCTGCTGCAGCAGGTCCTGTGAATTATGAAAGAGTTTATCAACTGGCCCTCAGCCAACACTGACATGTTGTCACTTTACAACATATTTTTTGTATCAACTTTTTATAGCAAATTTTTTCTAGCTACTTGCCATTGAAGTTGATGGGGTTGTTTAGAAGGCATAAAGTGTTTTGGCCTTTATTAGTCAAGGGATTAAGATCAAAAGCCACAAAGTAATGCTGCAGCTCTATAAAATTCTAGTTAGACCACACTTGGAGTATTGTGTTCAGTTCTGGTTGTCCTCATTACATGAAGGATGTGGAAACTTTAGAGAGAGCTCAGAGGATATTTACCAAGACACTGCCTGGATTATAGCATGTCTCATGAGAGAAGATTGAATGAGTTATGGCATTTTTCCCTGGAGCAAAGGAAGAGGAGAGATGACTTGATAAAGGGATACAAGATGAAAAGAGGTAAAGATATTATTGATAGCCAGAGACTTTTTCCCAGGGTGGAAATGGCTAATATGAGGGGGCATTATTTTAAGGTGATTGAAGTAAAGTATGAGGGGGTGTCAGAGGTAGGTGACAGAGAGTGGCGGCTGTGTGGAATGCTCTGCTGGGGGTGGTGGTAGAGCATTTAGGTGCATTGCTGAATACATCTTCCCAAAATTTTTCAAGGCTCGGACATGTCCAAAACATATGAATTAGTGTGGCCACTCCATTAGTACATCTATCACAGTAAGGGGAAATATCTGTGTAGAAACGAGAGAGCTTGTCTTTAGACATATGAACCCTATGTACCACTTTGAATTGTAATAAAGAATGACGAGCCCATATGATGAAGAATTAATCAATTTTAAAATAATCTTCCAGCTTTCTTCAGATATAAAAATCTGTAAATCCTTTTCCCAGTCTCCTTTAATTTTAACTAAAGAAGCCTTTTTCAGTCCCAACAGCAGACCGTAAATGTAAGATATTGAACCATTGTCAAAGGGTTTCAGATTAAAAATTGTATCTATTATATTCTTGTCTGGACTTGTAGGAAATGTATGTAATTGAGATCTTAAAAAATCTCTAATCTGTAAGTAACGAAACAAGTGGGTATTGGAAAGGTTAAATTTCGTTGAAAGTTGCACAAAAGAAGAGAGATTCCCTCCATCAAACAAATCCTGAAATCGTTTAATACCCAATCTATCCCATTCTTTAAAAGATAAGTCAATTATAGATGGTTTAAAGAAACAATTAGAAAAGATGGGACTCGAGAGGGAGAATCTCAATAAACCGAAATATTTTCTAAACTGTAACCAAATCCTCACAGTATGTTTGACCACCACATTGTCAGTTAGTTTATTTAAAGATAAAGAAAGCAAGATTCAAACTTTTTCTGTACTTTTCAAATGTTAGTTTTAAGCCTAATCCCTTGACTGCCATCTTCGGTATTGTTGAGGATAGTGCTACAAAATTGAAGCCACCTAATTTGCGGGTATTGGCCTTTATGTCTCTTATGGCCAGGAGGGTGACCTTGCTCAAGTGGAAGGAGGCCGCCCCCCCCCCACTCATGTTCAATGGCTATCTGATGTTATGTTATGCCTTGATCTAGAGAAGATTTGTTGTTGGAATTCTGATTCTAAACATGATTTTATAATGTTATGGGGATCCTTTCTGAGTTATTTTCATAATCTTTGAACTGTTATTAAAGTATGGATCTGAGCCATTATTATATGGTAAGATATTTTTTTTCTTCTCTTTTTTTTACCAACCAGCTCATTTTGGTAGTGGGGGTAGATTTTTTTTTAAATAAAATAAAATTATCTTATTTTATTTCATTTCATAATTCAATCTTTTTTTTCTACATGATTGATTTGGAATATAGGATACTGTGATCATATTACTGTGATTTAAACATAATGTAATTCATATTACTTACTTGTGTTCCTATGAATTTTGTATTTGTATTCATGCAATTTATCTAATATTATTAAAAATATTGAAAGAGGTGCATGGATGAAAGGAAAATGGTGGGTTATGTGGAAGGGAAGTGTTTGATTGATATTGGAGTAGATTAAAAGGTCATTGTGGGCTAAAAAGTCTATACTATGAATCCATCACAAGGAACAATGAGGGATTCTGATTGTTCAGGGTAATTCTTTTGATTTAAATTGGCGCTGGTGAAACACAGTGACCACTTGCTGGCAGCAAACAAAACTACTAACTGATCTATTAATCACACTTTCCCCAGTAATGATCACTGCAATCAATACCCTATAACTTCCCTTTTGGAGTTGAGCTTGTGAACTGCCTATACAATCTGGGATTTTTACAGTGTGAACAGAAGTCTCAAAGGTGCAGTGTGGTGTGTGTGGGCTGAATTGAGGTGGCAGGGCCCAAGCCCAAGAGTGGAAAACAAGCCAATGAATGGTCTTTGCTGGAGTGGACTTCGATTCCAAGAATAGATGGGAATCTTCCTCCTACTGCCCTCTGCCACCAGTCCCCGTGAGGAAGTAAGAGGAAGAATACCTGGAGGCCGTTCACACGGAGCTGTGTTTTCGCCTGACAGAACCGCTGTTTCAGCTGCAATAATACCACCTTCTGCTGGATCAGGTGCAGCTCCAGAGCAGTACCTTCACCCGAGGCCTTGGCCAGGTTCCTAAACACGAAGAAAGTGGATGGGCAGCTTTCAACATACAGTGTTGAGGCATAATCACCACTGTGGCCCAAATGAGTGCCAAGATAATAGCCTGGAGACTTGGAACCAAAGCATCAGGGAAATGAATTTGTTTAATTGAGATAAAGATTTAAAGATTAGGTTTACTTGTCACTTGTTCTTAGAAACATACAGTGTCGTTGGCATCAAATCAAATCAAATGTGAGGATTACTCTAGGCAGTCCACAACTTCATAAACACATGAGATTCTGCAGATGCTGGAAAGCCAGAGCAAACACATAAAGGAACTCAGCAGGTCAAGCAGCATCTATGCCAAGGAATAAACAGTGGACATTTTGGCCCGATACCCTTCATCAGGATTTAGGTTAATTAATTTCCTTCTGCATTACGTCAGATTGCATTGCTATCTTTTGGCTTCTGGCCCGCTTTCTTTCCAGACCTGATGAAGGATCTGTCAGTCTGTCTGTCAGCTGGTCTGTTTATCTATCTATATACATACAAGTATATACACACAGTACATTTCTTTTTGTAATTTATAATCTATTTTATGTACTAAACTGTTCTGCTGTCGCAAATCACATTTCATGACATCCGTCAGTGACAATAAACCTAATTCTGATTCCTTTGAGAGCTTCACTAAGCTTGACTGACCTGTCTTCCCAACTATAGGACTGCCGCCCTAACTCGATTTGCAAAATATTCTCTTCCACCTCTTCCATCATCTCTTGGATATGTCCCAGCCGGTCCTTCACCAGCACCAGATCCAGTGGTTTCCACAGATCACACTCCTGGACTTGGCGCCCGGCTTCACGCAGCCCTTCGTCCACCACCTTTGACAGTTCAAGCACTCTCCGATTCAGCAGAGGCATCTGAGGGGTGAGCACAGCAGAGGATATCACCATCAAGGGAGCCATCAGCTCTGGCCTTTGAGATGTAAGTCTTGGTTACATGGAGGTGCAGGCAACAGAGAAGCCAGCGTCACACTGCCAGTGACGCAGGTTCAATCCTGACATTAGGTGCTATCAAAGTTGAGGTCAAACTTACGATTATGGTGCAAAGAAAAAACTTGGAGTTGCATAACAGGCACATAGCATCAGATAAACAACGACAAGAAAAAGCAAAGTTCAACTTAAATTATACACCATATTTACAAGAGGAATACGATTACAACCAAAAAAAAGTCCATTTTAGTGGAAAGTGGTCATAGTGTCATGGAGCACTGCAGCACAGAGACAGGCCAAACTAGTCCATGCCAAACTATTATTCTGCCTAGTCCCATTGACTTTCACCCAGACTATAGCCCTTCATACCCCTCCCTTCCACGTACTTATCCAAACAGCTCTTAAGTATTGAAATCAAACCCACATCCAGCACTTTCATTGGCAGCTCGTTCCACACTCAAGAGCGAAGAAGTTCTCCCTTCATGTTCCCCTTAAATATTTCACTTTTCACCCCTTACGCAGATTAGTGTTGATAAACTGTAATGATTAGGATTGTGCCAAATGGGTGAATGGGAGTAGCTGTTCCTGAACCAGGTACTGTGGGACTTCAAGCTTCCCTACCTCCTGCCCAACAGTAGCTGTGAGAAGATGGTAGGAGCTGGACGGTGGGGATCTTTGCTGATCAACGTTGCCTTCTTGAGGCAATGTCTGCTGTAGATGTTCCCGATGGTGGAGAGGGATGTGCCCATGATTTATCGGGCAGAGTCCGCTACTCCCTGCAGTGTGACATTCTGGGCTTCCTGCATCCCAAAGACGTGTAAGTTGGGGGAGTTAATGGTCTGCAGGAAATTTCCCCCGGTGTGTCGGAAACGGCAGAATCTGGCAGGGAGTGGGGATAGTGCAGCTGAAGGGAATGTGGGAGAATGAAACAGGATTAGGAGTGGTGTAAACGGATGGTCGAGGGTCAGTACACACTCGGTGGGCTGAAAGGCCTGTGTCCATGCTGTATCTCTTTTGATCCTGAAGTCTCATCTCCAGAGCCTTGAATCAACAACTGTTAACCATCTATCAGCCTACTGAGACAAGTCTATCGACATAACTCACTCCCCACTCCCTTTAATAGCCCTCCCAGTCTGATCCCACTCTCCCTTCGCTCCCATACCCTTTAATACCTCACCCAGCTGCTATGTGACTTCCCAGTTTATATACTCACACCCTGCCTAATGATGGCAAGTTCCTCTCCACGCTTGCTTTGCCAATTTCAGGGAGCTATGTACTTGCACCCCAACAACTCCCTGTACACAAAAATGCACCTATTTCCCCACCATCACAAAAATAAAGCTCTCTCTAAATCCTCCATTAACCTAGTTGGTTCACTGAAGACAAGATTTAAAAGGTACTTGGACAGATCTAGATGGAGGAAAGGTTTAGAGAGATGGTGACCAAATGTGGACAAGCTGAAATGGTTGGCATGGACCAGCTGGGCTGAAGGGCATGTTCCTATGCTGTATGACTGTGTTTGAAGAGAGCGCTCGGAGTCACAGAGTACTACAGCACAGGAACGGACCCTTTGGCTTATCTAGTCCATGCCAACATGATCTTCAGGCTAGTACCATCAACCTGCACCTGGACCATAACTCTCCGTACCCTTCCCATCCATGTACGTATCTAAACTTCTCTTCAATGTTACAATTGAACCTGCATCTACCACTTCCACTTGTAGCTCATTCCACACTCTCACCACCCTCTGAGTGAAGAAATTCTCCCTCAGGCTCCCTTTAAATATTTAATCTTTTACCCTAAACCTGTAACTTCTAGCTCTAGTCTCACCCAGCCTCAGTGAACAAAGCCTGCATGCATTCATCCTCGCTATACCCCTCAAAATTTTATATACCTCTATAAGATCTCTCCTCATTCTTCTGCGGTCTAGGAATAAACTTCTAACCTATTCAACCTTTCCCTATAACTCAGGTCCTCAAGTCCTCGACATTCTTGTAAATTTTCTCTGCACTCTTTCAAGCTTATTGATGACGTTCTCGTAGGTAGTCAGCCAGAACTGTACACAATACTCCGAATTAGCCTTCTCCTACATCTTGTACAACTTCAGTGTAACATCCCAACCCCTGTATTCAATGCCCTGATTTAGGGCCAACATGCCAAAAGCTCTTTATAATCTTATCTACCTCTATGAAGGTAAATGTTCAAGGAGTGTCCCTTAATGCTGGAAACAGAAAATTGTCACTGAGTTGCTCTGTGCTTTCAACCGCTGTCAGAGATAAATCATCAGGCTGCTTCCTGACAAGGGAAGGATTTGTTAATTATACGCTGTCAGAAGGTCAAGGATATGACTGTGATTAAATGGGTGGTGAATTTCCATTTCTGTCAGGCAACAGGATTCCCATGAAACATTTTTACTTCAGAAACACCACACTGTAATGAAGTGTTTTAAGTAAGATAAACACTCTGTGATGTCAGTGCTCTGAATGCTTGCTTCAAGTGCAGCCAAGTGAAAAATGTATGATGTTCCAGCACTCTTTGTAATCTAAGTTAAAACATTCAATATTTGAGTTCTACATTTAAGCTGTTAATATTTCCTTTATTTACCTTGAGAGGTACAAATCATTTTGCGAATAAATTGTAGACACAACATGGTTAAGAGTTTTAAGGTGTTAGTACTGGGCCTCCTGTGTTTTATGTAAATTTGTGGATGGATCAATGATGATAAGGCTCATTGGTGATCTAGATGAGGGGGGCTAAAAGGCTTTTTTTCAGTTCCTTTGTATCAGTCTGAGGGAGTTAAATGGCTTGCTTTTGCTCTATTTATGGGCCAAGGAGTTTACAGCTTTCTTATACTCCTATATACGTTTCAAGGTTGTCCTTCAGTGTTACTTGATGGACTAAGTGAAGTCCACTTGTTCCCTTGTAACAAATCCAAGTACAGGTCGACCTTCACTAATCCGACTACCTGTAATCCGGTTCCTTCAATAATCCGGCACTGATTATGCTTAATGTGATCCTTCCGAATTCGGCGTTCTCACTAATCCGGCACTCCTCAGGTCCCAGTGGTGCCGGATTAGTGAAGGTGGACCTGTAGTCAAATGGCCTCCCATAAGACCATGAGACATAGGAGTGGAATCGGGCTATTTGGCTCATCATGTCTGCTCCACCATTCCATCATGGCTGATGTCTTATCCCCCTCAACCCCATTCTCCTGCTTTCACCTCATAACCATTAGAAGCTGCCTGACCCACTGAGTTCCTCCAGAATTTTGTGATTATATGGAATGAGCTCCAAGGAATTGGTTTTAAACATACTTTAAAGTTACTCGGGATAGGAAAAGTTTAGAGCAGGGGTTCCCAAGCTAGGATCCATGGACGCCTCGGTTAATAAGACCATAAGACATAGGAGCAGATTTAGGCCACTTGGCCCAGCGAGTCTGCTCTTCTATTTCATCAAGGCTGATCAATTTTCCCCTCAGCCCCAATCTCCTGCCTTTTTCCCCTTCCTGTATCCTGTGTAATGGTAGGAGTCCATGACATAAAAAAGGATGGGAACCTCTGGTTTAGAGGGAGATGGGCCAAATGTGAGCAAATAGGATTAACTTAGATAGGAAGTTTGGCGACAATAAAGTATAAAGTATCATGGTTGGCATGGACCAGTTGGGCTGAAGAGCTTACTCCCATGCTGTATGACACTATGGGTCTATGCCTAATCCAGGCCTAGCTTGAGGCTGCTCTCCCATCTTCCTAGTCACCCAGTGAGGAAGCATTACCTGATCCTGTTCAAAAGTAGCAGGAGACAATGGCACAGATTTAGATGGTGTGTCCTGAACTAGTTGCTGAGTTTGGTGACTGTATAACATGTCCACTGCCAAGGGAAAACACATAGAAGATTCAGATTTATTTATCACATGTGCATAGGAATACATCATTATCATTAACCGAAGGTTGTGTGGAGGGCACGGTTTCCTCAAAGCTGTACAGGTGCACGGCTGCACAGTTACTGAAATGCTCCCATACACATAGCCTTTGTTGCTGAGCAACTGAAATTTTCATTTATAATACAATTTTGAAATCATATTAATAATAGATGTGTATAGATGTGCAGTGGACAGTATATTGGCTGGCTGCATCACAGCCCGGTATGTAATTGCTAATGCCCTTGAACGGAAAATCCTATAAACAGTACTGGATACGGCCCATTCCATTATGGACAGAGCCCTCCCCATCCCTAAGCACATCTACATGAAGCATTGTTGCAGGGAAGCAACATCCATGATCAGGGACTCTCATCATCCAGGTCATGCTCTCTTCCCGCTGCTGCCATCAGGAAGAAGGTACAGGAGCCCCAGGTTCAGGAACAGTTAATCCCCCTAAACCATCAGGATCTTGAATGGAAAGGGATAACTTCGCTCAATTTCACTTGCTTCATTATTGAAATGTCCCCAGAATCTATGGACTCACTTTCAAGAACTCTTCATCTCATGTTCTCTATATTTATTATTTATTTATTTATTTATTTTTAATTTTATTTTTTTTTCTTTTTGTTTTTGCAGAGTTTGTGTCTTTTGCACAATGATTGAACACCCAAGTTGGTGCAGTCTTTCATTGATTCTATTATGGTTATTATTCTATTATGGATTTATTGAGTATGCCCACAGAAAATGAATCCCAGGGTTCTATATGGTGACATATATGTACTTTGATAGTAAATTTACTTTGGACTTTGAAATTATGTTCATATAACTTTGAAATAATGCCAACTTAATTTTGAAATCTATGGTAACATAATTGTGAAATATCCTTTAATTAATTATGAGTTCATGAATATAATCCATAAAATTTCTAAATAATAAACATACCACAACCTTTACTTTGAAACATTTTAAAGCTTCAACATATTTACTGTACGTGGTCAGTGTTTTAAGTTTCAACACTGATACAAATTGTAACAATAAACACAGAATGGAAGTCAGTACCTCATTATTAACCGCCAACCCACTAAAGACCATCACTGAATGTAAATGATTGTCTTTGTTGTACTGTATTCCATTATACCCTTCAATAAATAAAATCAAAAGTATGTGATCTTTTAACTTTCATTCCAAATATTTGTAATAAGCATATTACAGAAAAAAACATTTAAAGGACTGCACAGATTTCAGGCCATGTAAAAATTTCCTCTTAGAGCAATGGTTAGGCTGCACAGCTGTAAGAAAATTAGTGGCATTGTTGGCTGAGGGCAGCCCACAAATGTCACCACACATTCCAGCGCCAATATATCATGTTCACAATGCTCAGCAGAACAACACATTACACAACAAGCAACACAACAACAGTAGCAAAACAAGATCCCTTCTCTCTTCCCCCCCCCTCACACACACACACACACACAGTCCTCCAACCCCAGGCCCCAGGACAGGCTTGGTAACAGGCCCTTCTGGCCCAACAAGCCCGCGCTGCCCAATTACACTCGTGTGACCCATATCACCTCCTGTTCCTGTTCATCATTCATAATGCTTACTCTCCTGTATGCCTGGAATAGAGAATGCTAAAAATTCACAACTGCAAGAGGGAAATTTATAGGCAAATTCATCTTGAATTTAGAGTCCCTAGCATTTTACATCTAATTCCTCCCATTCTGAATAGAGCATAATTTAAATTGAACATACTTCCAGAGTCATACAGTACAGCAATAGGCCCTTTAGCTCTACCCATCCACACCAACCAAAATGTTTATTCAACAAGCCCCAATTCCTTGTATTGGGCCCATATCTCCCTAAACCTTTCCTATCCATGTACTTATCCGAATGTCTTTAAAACATTGCAATTTTATCCCCTACCACTTCTCTGGCAGCTCCTTCCATATACCCGCCACCCTTCTATGGAAATGTTCCTCCTTAAATCCCCTTTAATCTCCGTTAGCACAATGCTTTACAGTACAGGTGATCAGGTTCAATTCCCACTGCTGCCTGTAAGAAGTTTGAACGTTCTCCCTGTGACAACAGACCAAGTTATCAGAAGATTGATGCCGATAAGAGAGATGAGAGAGAGACAAATGGGGGAAATATTCAAAATGCTAATAAGGGAGAGATGAGAGAGATTAACGAAAAGAGACACAGTTCTGAGTATTGACAGACCGGTTGCTTTGAACCTGAACTGTTTGAAGTTTGATGGACAGGCGATACCCCAGCAGGGGGAATAAGAGGAACAGGTTCGCTAAGGCAAGCGACACACCACAACACCACGAGGTAACGAGACCCTGGAAGTGCAGTGTGCCCCCCCCCAAGTTGGTGGGAGTTTTGGAGGTCTGGTCACGGGACCGACCATAGACGCACAGGATGAAAAGGTACGATCGGCGGGAACCTGGTGTGTGTGTCCGCCCTTGCCTGGGTGCCGGGTTCACTGCAGAAGAACGATCGTATCCAGAACGGAGGGGACCTCAGAACACATTACAAAGAGCTTGCCCGAAAGCAAACTGTGAGGTATATCAAAGGTCTGTTTGAATCCGATTTGAATATCATCATTCGCTCGCTCTCTCTCTCTCTCTCCCCCCCCCCCCCACGGTACAACAGCGATTACTGCGAACTGAACTAAACTGAACTGAACTCTGTGTCACTTGAGACTGATCATTTTACCCCTAGACTATTATCCTATTAATATTATCCTAGTTCTGTGTACATGCGTGTTTTATCATTGCTAACCTGTTGCATTTATATCCTTGTGTTTAGAGTACTGTGTTACTTATTTCTTTAATAAAACTTTCTTAGTTCCAGTAATCCAGACTCCAACTAAGTGGTCCATTTCTGCTGGTTTGGCAACCCAGTTACGGGGTACGTAACATCCCCAAGACTGTGTGGGTTACCTCTGGATGCTCTGGTTTCCTCCCAGAGTCCAACGACATGCCGGTTGGTAGGTTAATTGGTCATGGTAAATTGTCCCATGTTTGGGCTCAGATTAAATCGGGGGATTGCTGGGTGGCCAGCTTGAAGGGTCAGAAGGGCCTATTCCACGCTGTATTTCAGTTTTTAAAGATTCTCTTCTCAGTGGAAAGGGTGAGCACCTTCAAGTTCCTGGGTATCAACATCTCAGAGGATCTGTCCTGGGCCCAACACATAGATACAATCGTGAAAAAGGTACGTCAGTGACTATACTTCATTAGGAGTTCAGGAAGATTTGTTATGTTATCAAAGACTCTAGTAAATTTTTATAGATGTACTGTGGAAAGTATTCTGAGTAACTGCATCACCGTCTGGTAGGAGGCACCACAGCATAGGACTGATAAAAGCTGCTGAGGGTTGTAGACTCACCCAGCTCCATCATGGGCACAACCCTCCCCATCACTGAGGAGATCTTCAAAAGGTGATGCTTCAAGAAGGTGACATCCATCATTAAGGACCCTCACCATCCTATACGTGTCCTCTTCTCATTATTACGATCAGAAAGGAGGAATCGGAGCCCAAAGATGCAGATTCAACATTTTAGAAAAAGCTTCTACCCCTCTGCCGTCAGATTTGCGAATGGTCCATGAACCCGTGAACACTATCTCACTACTCTTCTCTCTTTTTGCACCATATTTTATTAACTTCTTTCATCTATTTCCCATTGTAACTGGGCGTCATGGTAACGTAGTGGTTAGCACAGTACTAAGTGAGTTGAGAGTTGAGAGTTCAATTCTGGCACCAACTGTAAGGATGTACATTCTCCTTGTGACTGCATGGGTTTCCTCCGGGTGCTCCGGTTTCCTCCCACAGTGCAAAGATGTACCAGTTAGCAGGTTAATTGTTCATTGTAAGTTGTTCTGTGATTAGGCTAGGGTGAAATAGATGGGTTGATGGGGAGTACGGCCAGAACGGTCTGGTTAGTGCTGTGTCACTGAATAAATAAATAAACACATAGTAATTTTTATTCTATTATTTTTACCCCAATACAGTGTACTACTGCTATAATTAATTTCAGTGATAATAAACCTGATTCAGATTTGTTCCCTCTAGTTTTGGACTCTCCTACCCTGGGATAAAGACTGTGACCATCCACCTTATCTATGACCCTCATGATTTTATAAACCTCTATAATGTCACCCTCAGCCTCCTTCAGTCCTAGCCTCTCCTCAAAGCTCAAGCCCTGTCAGTCTTGGTGCAACCCATGTAAATCTCTCATGCACCCTTTCCAACATGATGACATTCCTCCTATAGCTTGG
Organism: Mobula hypostoma; assembly: GCF_963921235.1. NCBI lineage: Eukaryota > Metazoa > Chordata > Chondrichthyes > Myliobatiformes > Myliobatidae > Mobula > Mobula hypostoma. The sequence goes on along the minus strand of NC_086097.1, from coordinate 29,901,843 downwards.
CAAGCAGAACTGTACACAATACTCCAAGTGTGGTCTCTCACCAATGCTTGCACAGTTACAACAATGCCCAATGTCCTGGTTGGCTGAAGATCATTGAATTGAATTGACTTTATTTCTTAAATCCTTCACATACATGAGGTGTAAAATTCTTTACGTTCGTCGGCAGTTTATTAATAATGAGCTACTGACTTTCATTCTGTGTTTATTGTTACAATTTGTATAGTATGTACAACAGGACAGTCAATATAGCATAGAAATACAATAGTGTCAGCGTGAATTAATCAGTCTGATGGCCTGGTGGAAGAAACTGCCTTGGAGCCTGTTGCTGAGGTATTAAATGCCAAATGCCACCTGTGTTCCCACTTTAGGGGAACCATGTGCCTGTAATCCAGGTCTCTCTGTTCTACAAGAATCTCTGAGGCCCAAACACTAATGCCACTTACTGTTACCCGGTGAGTTCTTGATCACTGATTCCAGCGCCAAATCCTCCAGATTTATGTAACTGATAAAGAATTAAACATAGTCTGAATTAAAGTTACACAAAGTGGCACCAAAACAGAGAAATATCGTTTTCCAAATAGACTCACTGGGTGTAATTAGAAAGAAAGGTTAGCTTTATTTGTCACATGCTCCTTGAAACTTACAGTGAAATGCGTTGTTTGCGTCAAAGTAAATCAGCGAGGGTTATGCTGAGGGCAACTCACAAGTGTCACCACACTTCCAGCACCAACAGAACATTCCCATATCTTGCTAGTCCTAAACCCATATGTCTTTGGAATGTGGGAGGAAACCAGAGCATCTGGAGGAAACCCATGTGGTTAAGGGGGGAAGGTACAAACTCCTTACAGAGAGTGATGGGAATCAAAACCCCATCTGGGACTGCTGGTATGTAAAGCAATGATGCTAAGCTACCATGCTGCAATTGGTAATTGGTTGTTGGTTTATTATTGTCACACGTACTGAGATACAGAGGAAAGCTTCTGTTTGCATACCACCCATACAAATCACTCCATACATCAGTGCATCAAGCAAAGGGAAAACAATAACAGGATGCAGAATATAGCATGGTACACTAAGTGTAGTACAGGGTCAAAGAAGACAGACACGGAGATCAATAATTCACCTTAAAACAGTGGAATAGAAGCTGTCCCTGAGCCTGGTGGTATGTGTGCTCTGTATCTCCCACTCGACAGGAGGGGGAAAGAGAGAGTGTTAGTGGGTGGGAGGGGTCCTTGATTATGCTGAGTTCAGGTAAGGATTAGGGATATCTACCTGGAGAGGCACACAATATCTCAGCTTCAGCCTAGTCCCTTGCTCTGCCCTGTCCCACCAGGGACACCTATCTTCCTGAATTCTCTGCTGCACAGACGTGCATGCACTGTTGTTGCACAGACTGTGACATTCTGGTGGGGAGGCGAGTTGGGAGGTGGGGAATGGGTATGTAGATCGTAGAGACATGGAGCACTACAGCACAGAAACAGGAACTGTGGCCCACCTAGCCCAAGCCACGTTGTTATTCTGCCTAGTCACCTGGACCATAGCCCTCCATACCCCTCCCATCCATGTACTCAACCAAACTTCTCTTCAAAGTTGAAATCAAACCTGGTGCCAGAGATTTTTTCTTGCTGTACTACGGAGGGGCAAAATGATTCAGTGATGGTGCTGAGGGATGCACTGTATGGTAATATATTCACAAGGCTAGACGCGAGGCATTAAAAAGTCAGTTTCAAGCATTATGTGCCTACTATAAATGCCTCTGTTGATTCACAAGCAACAGCAATTGACAGATCTAATGTAGAAGTGAACTGTTACAGTGTCAACGGCATCGGAGACAACCTGGGCTACATGGAGCATAGACAAAAAAAAACAAACAGAGCATCCGAACAACAGCGGACAACATGAATCACGCACCAATCCCGCAATCAGCGTCAAATGCGTGCTTTTCAACTGAAAAACACAACACGAACCCACTGCTATTCGTATTACATAGACATCAATGCCAAAAGATACACCGTTATTCAAGTCAAATAAGGCAAACAACAGATGCAAGGCTTTACCAGGAGTTGGACAAATCGTACTCTGACCATGCAGTACCTCAATTAATTGAATTTAAAACAAAAATCAACAGAATCAGCACTTGGAAGTCTAAGCAAAACCAGTAGGCTTAATAGCAGTAAATGTAATATTTTAGGATTTGCAGGAAACATAAGGACTATGGGGTATCCACCACAAAATAATAATAACAATAATCAGCATTAGTCTTGGCCCAAATTTTTAAAAAACAACTGCACTCACCATTAATGTTTTCAGAGAAGCACAACCCGTCTGTTGTTGTGATTGGTGGCGAAAGAATCAATGATTTTCTGGATGTCAAGTGCCTTGGTCCTCCGTTTGTTTATGGCCAACAGGGCCAAGTTGCTGTTCTGAGCATCGCCGCTGCTATTCCTTAAGTAGTTTTTGACGCGTCTGAGGCAAGAGAAACTCCGTTCGCATGAGGACCTATACTGACCTATACGTGCGTTCTTATCAATAACACACTGGGCGAGTGTCTGTACAATGCTTTTAAGAAGCAACTCTGCGTCCAACCCTTCTGCTGGAGTGAAGTGCAAACATTCTTCAAGCACTGTTCGTTATTCAAATACCGCACCACCACTGATATTTGCTCCTTTTTACTCAAGTCCTTACTTTCATCCACCATGATGGCAAAATATCCAGCCTCCTTGATTTCTGCACTTATTTGATGTCTGACCATATCTGCCATAATACCCATAATTTCATTTTGGATATCGTGATGGGTGTTTTTTTGCATTTCCAGGATTGCCCTCTATTTTTTTAGCTACAGTTTTATCAAACTTCCCAATTACACTGAGCAACTCAACAAAGTTTCCCCTATTGCCAGATCCATCATTCTCCCGGTGTCCTCGCTGGGCAATGCCTTGGCACACAGTATAGCGTAGAGCCTCAACTACTGCTCTCATATACTCACGATTTTCTTGGACAATCTTTGCATGTCCTTTATCAAGCATATTTCCCAATCTTGACCCGTCCTGTTTTCTCAGTCTGAATTCGGTCCATGCCTCCATAGCAAACTTATGAGCTGCACTTACATGGTGGGTTTTGAAAGCTGTTGTAGCTTTCCGCCAGTTGCGGTAACCGGTGACAGTGAAGGTAGACTCAGAATGGAACCCATGTCCTCCACACAGGAAATGCCTGCATGCGAAGCAGAATGTAGCATCTTTTGTGATTGAATATTCCAGCCAGGAGTACGGGTCAAACCAGCCACGAATAAAACTCCTTTGCTGATTGCCAAACTGTTGCGAAGGGTACTTTTTCAATGCTGGCTGACGGGGTCCTTCCTCAGGCTGCTGGCTAACATCGCTAACAGTATTCCCACTCGCACTAGGAGCGGCTTCATCCACGTTCTCTTCCGAATCCCGCTCCATTTCTTGTTCCTCTACTTTGCCCTCACACTCCTTCGATGAACTGCTGTCGTCCTCATCCCCACTTACTCCTTTCTACATGTCACTTTCAATTAAGACAGGCTCAGGCTGAGACACCACTGATTCCTCTGGATGAGGTTGTTTTCTGACTGAAGATCGATCCATTTTTCAAGCCCGCCAAAATAATGCACGTGCCAGGTCGACACTAGCTTGTAAAAGCACAATGTGCGCGTGTGACATCCGTTAGTCTCGCAAGACCATGGATCTGCGCCTGGATGTATACTATCAATCTCTCGCGTGAGTGAGAGTGAGTGACGTCACCACCTTAAGTGATCTTAGATCAGCTTAACTGATCTGAGGACAGCAATGGCAAGACATTGACAACGAACGAATAAGCAGAAGTGTAGGGTGGATCTGACCGAGTTTATAACTTTATTGCTGCATGGGTGCTATGGTAATTGGGGGCGCTGTTTCACTAGATCAACTGGAGAAACAAGCTGTATTCAAAACTATACAGAGAAAGCAAAGCAGCTGCAGTTGATTTCTTGGTGGTGCTATGGTGGTGCTATTACAATTTCTGCTGGGGCTATAGCCCCAGCTAGCACCACCATAGCGCCGCCCCTGTCAAACCTGTGTCCACTACTTCTGCTAGCAGCTCATCCCACACCATCACCACCCCTTGTGTGAAGAAGTTCCCTCTCAGGTTCTGCTTATATATTTCACCTTTCACTGTTAATCTATGACCTCTAATTCTAGTCTCACCCAACCTCAATGGAAAAAGCCTGCTTGTATTTACCCCATCTACCATATACCCCTTATAATTTCATTCAAATCTCTCCACATTCTTCTACGCTGCAGGGTATAAAATCCTAACACATTCAAACTTTCTCTAAAACTCAGGTCTTCCTGCCTGAGGTGAGAGAGCACAGGTCATTATTGTCTACCTGGAGTTCGCCTGAAGTAAATGTTCTCCTGATATCCGATCCTCTGAACCTGGCCTGTCCATTGTTAACTCCACGCCAGAGAACACGTTGTCAATGTCAGTGCTTCCTGTATGAGAGCAGAGGGAAAGAGGATCTAAATCATGTCTTGATCCACACATCCTATCTTGTCTTCCAGCTACTGAGGTTTTTGAGCAAATTGAGATCTCGGAAAGAGTGAACTAAAGAGTGACATACAGCAGGACAGGCGGCATCTGTGGAGAAAGAAACACACGGGTACAAACAAATGGAGCTGGGCTAGGCCACTCAGCCCCTCAAGCCTGCCTGCCTGCCATTCAATGCAATCATTGGCTGATCTATGCTAGCCTCAACTCCTGTTCTGTGCCAGTTCCCCATTATCATTAATTTCCTTACAAATAATGTTTCAGGCTCATTTATGACAGTAGCCCAGACCTGAAATGTTCACTGTGTTTTCCTCTCCACAGTCGCTGACTGACCCACTGGGTGTTTCCTATATCGGTTTATTGCAGGTTTCCGGCATCTATATTTTCTTTTCCTTGTGGAAAGTTACAGCAGGCCCATTAGAACAGCAGTGTACCAGTTAGCATGATGCTTTACAACACCAGCAACCCAGGTTCAATTCCTGCTGTTGTAAGGAGTTTGTTCGGTCTCCCTGTGATCATGTGGGTTTCCTCCAGGAGCTCCAGTTTTCTCCCACTTCCCACAACGGATGTGTTAGGGTTAGTGAGTTGTGGTCATGCTATATTGACGCCAGAAGTGTGGTGCACTTACGGGCTGCCCCCAGCACATCCACAGACTGTGTTACTTATTGACACAAATGGCGCATTCCACTGTGTATTTTGATGTACATGTGATGAATCTTGCTCTTTAGAAACAGATTTCCTATTTGCAATTGAACAAACCCGGGAAGAGGAGGATTAGTTTCTCAAGTTATTGTAGGAATATGGACAAAATACTCGAACGTGGGAACTGCTGATCATTGGTATGGAAACATCGATACCCAAGAATGGAAAAGCCTACTGGAAGTTTACAGTGGTGGATACAGCCCAGTCCATCAGAGGCAAAGTCCTCCACGCCGTTGAACACACTATATGGAACGCTGCTGCAGGAAAACAGCATCCATCATAAAGAACCCCCACCATCCAGGTCACGCTCTCTTTCTCGCTACTACCATTGGGCAGGAGCCTGAAGACCCACACCAGCAGCTTCTGGAGCAGTTATTACCCTACACCCATCAGGCTACTGAGCTGGTGTAGATAACTTCATTCGCCTCAATACTGAGCTGATTCCTCAGACTAGGGGCTCACTTTCAAGGACCCATACAACTCATGTTCTTGGTATTTTTTATTGTACGGTTTGTTTTTCTTTTGCACTTTGGTTGTTTATCGGTCTTTGTGTATATCTAGTTTTAATAAATCCTGTTGAATTTCTTTATTTTCCTGTAAAATGCCTGCAAGAAAATGAATCTCAAGGTATATCTGGCGACTTATGCATATTTGATAATGAATTTACTTTGACTTTGACCTGTAATTTGGGGAGCTGCTGTAGGTGAGGTGCACTGTGGCTTCATGATGGTACTACAGTTCCCAAGAATACGCTTGGCATTCATCACTGAGCATCCCACCATTCTGGTCATGCCCTCTTCTTGTTGCTACTGTCGGGCAGGAGGTACAGAAGCCTGAAGTCCCACACCACCAGGAACGCTTGTTATTCTATAACTAACAGGTTCTTCAACCGACCTGCGCAACCCTAACCTTACCTAAGCCGCGGAAAAATACAGAGCACCTCTTGCACTACCAGGGACTTGTGTCCGGTTATTTTCTGCACTAATGTCTGGTTTTGCACACTCTTTTTGTTCACTGTCTTGTTTATTTTGGCATAATTTGTGTGCTATGCATTGTCCGTACTTTGTGCTTCCGATGCTGCTGCAAGCAAGTTCTTTCTTACTGAGTTGGCAGCTTCTGCTGAGGAGAATGAACAGCCAACGCTTTGAGCTGAGCCCCCTCATCAGGACTGAGAAAGGGGGCAGAAGCAAGAATAAGAATTTGAGGAGGGGCACGTAGTACAAGCTGGCAGGTGAAAGATGAAACGAGGAGAGAGGGAAGGTGGGATGATGTAAGAAGCTGCGAGGGGATAGGTGAAAAAGAGAAAGGACAAAGGAGGAACCCCCCCCCCACATGCTCTTACCTATCACCTTATTCTGCTGAAGGATCTCAGTTAGAAATATCCACTGTTTACTCCTCTCCATAGATGGTGCCTGACCCACTGAATTTCTCAAGCATTTTGCCTATGTTGCTCAAGATGTCCAGCATCTGCAGAATCTCCTAGTTAAGTTTTTCCACTCTACCTGTACGGTGTACCTCACCGTACTTGACCACGAGACTCCATCATCTAGCCAACCACTGAAATTAGGCTAACTGACCTATAATTTGTCATATGAAGAGTGTTTGATGGTTCTGGGCCTGTACTTACTGGAATTCAGAAGAATGAAGGGTGACCTCATTGAAACCTATTGAATGGTGAAACGCCTTGATAGAGTGGATGTGGAGAGGATGTTTCCTATGGTTGGAAAATCTAAGACCAGAGGACACAACCTCAGAATAGAGGGGTCTCCTTTTAGAACAGAGATGAGGAGGAATTTCTTTTGCTAGAGAATGGTGAATCTGTGGAATTTGTTGCCACCGGCAGCTGTGGAGGCCAGGTCACTGGGTATATTTAAGGCAAAGGTTGATAGATTCTCGATTAGTCAGGGCTTGAAAGGATATGGGGAGAAGGCAGATTGGAGCTGAGAGGGAAATGGATCAGTCATGATAAAATGGTGGAGCAGACTTGATGGACCAAATGCTCTAATTCTGCTTCTTATGGTCTTATAAGTTCTTGTCTATTGTCTCCCTCCATTCTTAAAGAGTGAAGTTTTCCACTCCTCCAAAACCATTCCAGAATCAAGTGATTCTTGAAAGATCACTACTAATGCCTCCAGAATCTCTTCTGCTACCTATTTCAGAACCCTGGTGCGTAGTCCATCCGGTCCAGATGACTTATCCACCTTCAGACCTTTCAGATTCCCAAGCACCTTCTCCTTAGTAATAGTGACTACACTTATTCTGCCCCCTGACGCTCTTGAACTTTTCTGTTTTTATTGAACAGTATGTATACTGCATTTACTGTATTCCTTACCCAGGATCTCTTCAACGTTCATATCAGATGGGTTAAGCTCCTGGTACAGGGCAAATAGCAGCCTCTCTCTGTCCTCGGCTCCCTGCAGCTGCAGCTGGTCAAACAACTCGGAGTCAGTGTTGGCAAGCTGTCTGCCAGTGATCCCAAACTCTGCAGGAAGACAAGACAGGTGTACAACCAGATCACAATCTGCCCTTCCCATCCCACTTATTTGCGGGCATCAGCCTGGTGTTTCAGTTAGCATGACACTATTACAGCACCAAAGATTCCTGTTGCTGTTGTAAGGACTTTCTATATTCTCCCCGTAATTGTGTGGGTTTCCTCTGGGTGCTCCAGCTTCCTTCCTCATTCTAAAGACATATGGATTTGGGCTAGTAAGTTGTGGCATGCTGTGTTGGTACAAGAAACACAGCGACCCTTGCCCCAGCACAATCCTCGGACCGTGTCGGACTTTGAAGCAAACGGCACACTTCACTGTATGTTTCGATGTACATATGACAAATAAAGCTAGATCATCCCACACTCTCCTATGCTACAATGATGTATTAGTTAGTATAACACTTTGCAACACCAGTAATTGGGGTTCAATTCAATTACAGCCACCATCTGAAGGCATTTGAATGTTCTCCCTGTGACCGTACAGGCTTCCTCTGTTTGGCTCCCCTGACTGAGAACTTTTAAGCCTTGCTTACCATTTATTTTCCAATCACAATGTTAACTCTAGCTGGCTTGTGATCATCACCCAATGATAAGCAGAACAACATTAGAACAAGTTCTTGCTCATGGCTCCTTGCCTGTCCATACCAGTCCACTATGCTTTAATTTGGCATACCAATGTCAACCTGATTCTTTATCACATCCAATTTAAAATACACTAAATCAGGGGTTCCCAACATTTTTTATGCCTTGGACCCTGACCCCAGGCTGGAAACCTCTGAACTACAAACATAGATTAAAATGGACTCTCCAAGTGTTGACTAAATATTAAGTCTGAGTCAAATTCAGTTAAGAGTCTTTGCAACCTAAACAAAGATGAGTTTACGAAGTTTATAATGGAATGACTCAAAGGATTAAGATTTGAATCTTTCTTTTACATTTTGAGAGTCTCTTTATTGCAGATGAGCATATTTGATCTCATTGGTTCGGTGGATGCTGGGTGTCACCAGAATGTGGGAGGACAATGATTTTCCCTAATGGAGTTATTCTTCAGCCACAATGTGTATCACTGAAGTCGCCTGCTTCCCTAGAGGAAGTCGGTCAGTAGACAATCTAAAGACTGGCTTTGTTTGCCAAATGTATATCAAAACATACAGAGAAATGTATTGTTCGCATCAACGACTAACTCTGTCCAAGGATGTGCTGGGGGTAGCCCACTGGTGTCACCCTGCTTCCATCACCAACTCAACATGCCCACCATTTACTAACCCTAATCTGTACATCATTAGAATGTGGGAGGCAACTGCGGCACCCATGTGGTCATGGGAAGAACGTAGAAACTCCTTGCAGATGGCGACAGGAATTGAACCCCAAGTGCTTATGCTGTAAAGCATTACACTAGCCACTATGTTGTGTGCCATATTTAACTGCATTGGCCACCATCACCAATCCACTAATCTTCTACTTAACAGCTCACCATCTGCCTGTATTTTGTGCCATCTATAAATCTGGTATTTGTACCCTGTAAATTAAGATATATCATGAGAGCTGGGCAGATGAAATTAGATCCTACAAGTATGAGGTGATCATTTTTGGTAAATTGTATAAGAGGACTTGGCTTCAGGTTCAAGTCTGTTGTTCCCAGAAGGTGGTGGCACAGGTAGTTATGGTGGAGGCTTGTTTGACTTTATAGGTTGAGGCATTGAATAAGAGGTGGAATACTTTGTTGCTACTTTACAAGACACTGCTTAGGCCACACTCTGGTTACCACACTGTAGGAAGGATGTGGTCGTGCTGGATGGAGTGAAGAGCAGATTTGTCATGATGTTGCCTGGAGGACCTTATTTCTGGGAAGGGATTGGATAGGCTGTGTTCAACTTTCCTGAAGGCTGACAGATGAACACCAATGCCCTTGAACAGAAAGTCCTACAAAAAGTCATGGATATGGCCCGGTCCATCAAGGGTAAAGCCCTCCCCACCATTGAGCACATGTACACAGAGTGTAGTCGCAGGAAATCAGCATCCAAAATTTGGGACACCCACGCCCCAGGTCATACTTTCTTTTCACTGCTGCCATCAGGGAGAAGGTACAGGAGCCTCAGAGCTCTCACCACCAGGTTCAAGAACAGTTATTACCCTTCAACTGTCAAGCTTTTGAACCAAAGGGGATAACTTCACTTGCCCCATCACTGAAATGTTCCAGAACCTATGGACTCACTTTCACTCTTCATCCATTCGTCTCGATATTTATTGTTTATTTATTTATTTATTTCTTTTTGTAGTTGCTCAGTTTGTTGTCTTTTGCATACTGGTTGTCTACCCTGTTGGTGTGATCTTTCATTTATTCTATTATGGTTGTCGGATTTACTGAGTATGCCCGCAAAAAGATGAATCTTAGGGTTATATATGGTCACACATATGTACTTTGATAATAAATTTATTTCAAACTTTGAACTTTGATATGATGCAGGTATATAGTGAATCAAAATATTTTCCCATGATAGGGGATCAAAAATAAAGGGTTCAAGGTATTAAGAAGGATTTTTAAAGTTGATATCTGGAACTTGCTGTCAGAGATGATGCAGAAAAGATTTACAAGGATGTTGCCAGCACTTGAGAGACTGAGTTATAGGGAGAGGATGCACAGGCCAGAACTTTATTTCTTGGAGTGTAACAGACTGTGGGGTGATGTTATAGAGGTGTATAAAATCATGAGGGGCATAGATAGGCTGAATCAGAATCAGATTTATTATCACCAGCATGTGTCGTGAAATTTGTTAACTGAGCGGCAGAAGTACAATGCAATACATGATAATATAGAAAGAAAAAATACGTAAATCAATTACAATAAGTATATATATGTATAACAAATAGATTTAAAATAGTGCAAAAACCAAAATAATGTATTAAAAAAAAGTGAGGTGGTGTTCATGGGTTCAACGTCCATTTAGGAATTGGATGGCAGAGGGGAAGAAACTGTTCCCGAATTGCTGAGTGTGTGCCTTCAGGCTTCTGTACCTCCTTCCTGAAGGTAAAAGTGAGGAGAGGGCATGTAGGGCAAGTCTTGGGTGATGGGGGTCCTTCAAAATGGACGTTGCCTTTCTGAGCCACCACTGCTCCTTGAAGATGCCCTGGGTACTACGAAGGTTCGTACCCAAGATGGAGCTAATTTTACAATTTTCTGTAGCTTCTTTTGGTCTCATGCTGTAGCACCCCCCCCCCACATCCCTCCCCCCCATAACAGCCTGTCGGAATGCTCTCCACCGTACATCTATAGAAGTTCTCAAGTATTTTAGTTGATAAACTCCTAATGAAGTATAGCTGCGGTCTTGCCTTCTTTATAGCTGCATTGTTATGTTGGGACCTGGTTAAATCCTCAGAGATCTTGGCACCCAGGAACTTGAAATTCCTCACTCCCTCCACTTCTGATCCCTCGATGAGATTGATTCTTGCTCCCTTGTCTTACCCTTCCTGAAGTCCACATTCAGCTCTTTCCTCTCACTGACATCGAGTGCAATATTGTTGCTACACCACTCAACTAGCTGGTATACCTTGCTCCTGTACACCCTCCCATCTCCATCTGAGATTCTACCAACAATGATTGTATCAGCAAGTCTATAGATGGTATTTGAGCTATACTGAGCCACACAGTCATGGGTACAGACAGAGAGTAGAATAGAGGGCTAAGCACACACCCGAGGTGTGCCAGAGTCTACCAGCAATGATTGTATCAGCAAGTTTATAGATGGTATTTGAGCTGATTAGTTCCAAGGATTTGGATGGGGCAGAATTTGTTAAGTGTGTCCATGATGGATTCCTGTCACAGTATGTGGACAGGCCGACCAGGGGGAATGCCATACTAGATCTAGTACTAGGTAATGAACCGGGTCAGGTCACAGATCTCTCAGTGGGTGAGCATCTGGGGGACAGCAACCACTGCTCCCTGGCCTTTATAATTATCATGGAAAAGGATAGAATCAAAGAGGACAGGAAAATTTTTAATTGGGGAAAGGCAAATTATGAGGCTATAAGGCTAGAACTTGCGGGTGTGAATTGGGATGGTGTTTTTGCAGGGAAATGTAGTATGGACATGTGGTCGATGTTTGGGGATCTCTTGCAGGATGTTAGGGATAAATTTGTCCCGGTGAGGAAGATAAAGAATGGTAGGGTGAAAGAACCATGGGTGACAAGTGAGGTGAAAAATCTAGTCAGGAGGAAGAAGGCAGCATACATGAGGTTTAGGAAGCAAGGATCAGATGAGTCTATTGAGGAATATAGGGAAGCAAGAAAGGAGCTTAAGAAGGGGCTGAGAAGAGCAAGAAGGGGGCATGAGAAGGCCTTGGCGAGTAGGGTAAAGGAAAACCCCAAGGCATTCTTCAATTATGTGAAGAAAAAAAGGATGACAGGAGTGAAGGTAGGACCAATTAGAGATAAAGGTGGGAAGATGTGCCTGGAGGCTGTGGAAATGAGCGAGGTCCTTAATGAATACTTCTCTTCGGTATTCACCAATGAGAGGGAACTTGATGATGGTGAGGACAATATGAGTGAGGTTGATGTTCTGGAGCATGCTGATATTAAGGGAGAGGAGGTGTTAGAGTTGTTAAAATACATTAGGACAGATAAGTCCCCGGGGCCTGACGGAATATTCCCCAGGCTGCTCCACGAGGTGAGAGAAGAGATTGCTGAGCCTCTGGCTAGGATCTTTATGTCCTCATTGTCCATGGGAATGGTACCGGAGGATTGGAGGGAGGCGAATATTGTTCCCTTGTTCAAAAAAGGTAGTAGGGATAGTCCAGGTAATTATAGACCAGCGAGCCTTACGTCTGTGGTGGGAAAGCTGTTGGAAAAGATTCTTAGAGATAGGGTCTATAGGCATTTAGAGAATCATGGTCTGATCAGGGACAGTCAGCATGGCTTTGTGAAGGGCAGATCGTGTCTAACAAGCCTGATAGAGTTCTTTGAGGAGGTGACCAGGCATATAGATGAGGGTAGTGCAGTGGATGTGATCTATATGGATTTTAGTAAGGCATTTGACAAGGTTCCACATGGTAGGCTTACTCAGCAAGTTAGAAGGCATGGGATCCAGGGAAGTTTGGCTAGGTGGATTCAGAATTGGCTTGCCTGCAGAAGGCAGAGGGTGGTGGTGGAGGGAGTACATTCAGGTTGGAGGATTGTGACTAGTGGTGTCCCACAAGGATCTGATCACTTTTCGTGATTTTTATTAACGACCTGGATGTGGGGGTAGAAGGGTGGGTTGGCAAGTTTGCAGACGACACAAAGGTTGGTGGTGTTGTAGATAGTGTAGAGGATTGTCAAAGATTGCAGAGAGACATTGATAGGATGCAGAAGTGGGCTGAGAAGTGGCAGATGGAGTTCAACCCGGAGAAGTGTGAGGTGGTACACTTTGGAAGGACAAACTCCAAGGCAGAGTACAAAGTAAATGGCAGGATACTTGGTAGTGTGGAGGAGCAGAGGGATCTCGGGGTACATGTCCACAGATCCCTGAAAGTTGCCTCACAGGTGAATAGGGTAGTTAAGAAAGCTTATGGGGTGTTAGCTTTCATAAGTCGAGGGATAGAGTTTAAGAGTCGCGATGTAATGATGCAGCTCTATAAAACTCTGGTTAGGCCACACTTGGAGTACTGTGTCCAGTTCTGGTCACCTCACTATAGGAAGGATTTGGATGCATTGGAAAGGGTACAGAGGAGATTTACCAGGATGCTGCCTGGTTTAGAAAGTATGCATTATGATCAGAGATTAAGGGAGCTAGGGCTTTACTCTTTGGAGAGAAGGAGGATGAGAGGAGACATGATGGAGGTGTACAAGATAATAAGAGGAATAGATAGAGTGGATAGCCAGCGCCTCTTCCCCAGGGCACCACTGCTCGATACAAGAGGACATGGCTTTAAGGTAAGGGGTGGGAAGTTCAAGGGGGATATTAGAGGAAGGTTTTTTAATCAGAGAGTGGTTGGTGTGTGGAATGCACTGCCTGAGTCAGTGGTGGAGGCAGATACACTAGTGAAGTTTAAGAGACTACTAGACAGGTATATTCGAGGAATCTAAGGTGGGGGCTTATATGGGAGGCAGGGTTTGAGGGTCGGCACAACATTGTGGGCCGAAGGGCCTGTACTGTGCTGTACTATTCTATATTCTATGTTCTATACCTAGCCACACAGTCATGGGTACAGACAGAGAGTAGAATAGAGGGCTAAGCACACACCCGAGTGTGAGGAGGAGGTATTATTACCAATCTGCTCAGATTGTGGTCTTCCGGTTAGGAAGTCAAGGATCCAATTGCAGATGTAGGTACAGAGGCCCAGGTTCTGTAGCTTATTGACCATGAATGTGGGAATGATGGTCTTAAATGCTGAGCTATAGTCAACGAACAGCATCTTGTCATAAGTGTTTGCATTGCCCTGGTGATCTAAGGCCGTGTGAAGAGCCACTGAGACTGCGTCTGTGCTAGATCTATTACGGCGATAGGCAAATTGCCTATTTGCCTATCGCTGAGACAGGAGTTGATTCTGGCCTTGACCAACCTCTCAAAAGCATTTCATCTCTGTAGATGTGAGTGCTACTTGATGATAGTCATTAAGGCAGCTCACACTGCTCTTCTTAGGCACTGGTTTAATTATTGCCTTTTTGACGCAGGTGGGAGCTTCTGACTGTAGCAGTGAGAGGTTGAAAATGGTCCTTGAGTACTCCTGCCAGTTGGTTGGCACAATTTTTCAGACCCTTACCAGGTACTCCATTGAGGCCTGCCGCCTTGTGAGAGTTCACCCTCCTTAAAGGCAGCCTAACATCAGTTTCCGAGACAGAGATCACAGGGTCACCAGAGGCAGCATGGATCTTCACAGCTATAGTTATATTCTCACTTTCAAGGAAGGCATAGAAGGCATTCAGCTCATCTGGTAGTGAAGTATCGCTGCCATTCATGCTATTGGGTTTCACTTAGTAGGAAGTAATGTCTTGCAAACCCTGGATCCGATGTCATCCCCGATCTTACTTCGAATTGTCTCTTCACGCTTGAAATAGCCCTCCGCAAGTCATACCTGGTTTGCTTCTACAAACCTGGGCCACCAGACTTAAATGCCACAGATTTAGCCCTCAGCAGACGAGATACCTCCTGGTTCATCCACGGCTTTTGGTTTGGGAATGTACAGTAAGTTTTCATAAGCATACACTCATCCACGCAGGTTTTAATGAACTGCAGCATACTCATCCAGATTTGAAAATGAATACCTGAACGCCGTCCAGTCCATTGATTCAAAGCAGTCCTATAAGCGCTCCTGTGCTTCCCTCGTCCATAAGACCATAAGACATAGGAGCAGAATTAGGCCATTTGGCCTATCAAATCTGTTCCACCATTCAATCATGACTGATCCTTTTATCCACTCCTCAGCCCCACTCCCCGTAACCTTGATGCCATGTCCGATCAAGAACCTACCAAGCTCTAACTTAAATATATCCAATGACCTGGCCTCCACAGCAGTCTGTGGTAATAAATTCACCACCCTCTAGCTAAAGAAATTTCTCAGCATCTGCTTCAAATGGACGTCCCTCTAACCTGAGGCTGTGCCCTCTTGTCCTTGACTCTCCCACCATGGGAAACATTCTTTCCATATCGACTCTGCCTAGGCCTTTCAACATTCGAAGGGTTTCATTGAGATCCCCCCTCATCCTTCTAAATTCCAGCAGGTACAGACCCAGACCAATCAAACATTCCTTGTTTTATAACCCTTTCAATTCCCAGAATCATCCTTGTGAACCTCCACTAAACCCTCTCCAATGCCAGCACAACTTTTCTTAGATGAGGAGCCCAAAACTGTACACAATACTCAAGGTGAGGCCTCACCTGTGTCTTATAAAGCCTCAACATCACACTCTCGCTCTTGAATTCTAGACCTCTTGAAATAAATGCTAACATTGCATTTGCCTTCCTCACCACTGACTCTACCCACGAGTTAACCCTTAGGGTGTTCTGTACAAGGAGTCCCAAGACCCTTCGCATCACAGATTTTTGGATTTCTTCCCCGTTTAGAAAATTGCCTGCATATTTATTTAAGACCATACAACCATAAGATATAGGAGCAGAAGTAGGCCAGTTGGCCCATCGGGCCTGCTTCGCTATTCAATCATGGGCTGATCCAATTCTTCCAGTCATCCCCACTTCCCTGCCTTCTCCCCATACCCTTTGATGCCCTGGCTAATCAAGAACCTTAAATGCATCCAATGACTTGGCCTCCACAGCCGCTCGTGGCAACAAATTCCGCAGATTTACCACCCTCTGACTAAAGTAATTTCTCCACATCTCAGTTCTAAATGGATGTCCTTCAATCCTGAAGTCGTGCCCTCTTGTCCTAGACTCCTCTACCATGGGAAATAACTTTGCCATATCTAATCTATTCAGGCCTTTTAACATTCAGAATGTTTCTATGAGATCTCCCCTCATGCTCCTGAACTCCAGGGAATACAGACCAAGAGCTGCCAGAGGTTCCTCATACGGTAACCCTTTCATTCTCATGAATCTTCTCTGAACCCTCTCCAATGTCAGTCTATCCTTTCTAAAATAAGGAGCCCAAAACTGCACACAATACTTCAAGTGTGGTCTCACAAGTGCCTTATAGAGCCTCAGCATCACATCCCTACTCTTATATTCTATACCTCTAGAAATGAATGCCAACATTGCATTTGCCTTCTTCACCACTGACTCAACCTGGAGGTTAACCTTTAGGGTATCCTGCACAAGAACTCCCAAGTGCTTTTGTATCTCTGCATTTTGAATTCTCTCCCCACCTAAACAGTAATCTGCCCATTTATTTCTTCTACCAAAGGGCATGACCACGCATTTTCCAACATTGAATTTCATTTGCCATTTTCTTGCCCATTCTCCTAATCTGTCTAAGTCCTTCTGCAGCCTATCTGTTTCCTCAACACCACCTGCCCCTCCACCAATCTCCATATTAGCAAACTTGGCAACAAAGCCATCTATTCCATCATCTAAATCATTGATATACAGCATAAAAAGATGTCCCAACACCGACCTCTGCAGAACACCACTAGTCACTGGCAGCCAACCAGAAAAGGATCCTTTTATTCCCACTTGCTGCCTCCTACCAATCAGCCACTACTCTAAGCATGCCAGTAACTTTCCTGTAATACCATGGGCTCTTAACTTGATAAGCAACTTCATGTATGGTACCCTGTCTGAGAGTCCAAATATACAACATCCAATCCATCCTCTTTATCTATCCTACGTGTAAATTCCTTAAAGAATTAAAGAATTCAGGCCAGATTTTCCCTTAAGGAAACCATGCTCACTTTGTCTTATCTTGACCTGTGTGTCCAAGAACCCTATAACCTCATTCTTAACAATTGACTCCAACATCTTTCCAACCACTGAGGTCAGGCTAACTGATCTATAATTTCCTTTCTGCTGCCTTCCTCTTTTCTTAAAAAGTGGAGTGACATTTGCAATTTTCTAGTCCTTTGGCACCATGCCAGAGCCCAATGATTTTTGAAAGATCATTATTAATGCCTCCACAATCTCTACCACTACCTCTTTCAGAAATCTAGGTTCCCTCCAGCTTGCAGGGCACGCCCTTTTCTCACTGTTACCTTCAGGTAGGAGGTACAGAAGCCTGAAGGCACACACTCAGTGATTCAGGAACAGCTTCTTCCCCTCTGCCATCTGATTCCTAAATTGACATTGAACTCGTGAATACTACCTCACTTTATTTATATTATTTCTGTTTTTTGCATGATTTTAATCTAGTCAGTATATGTATACTGTAATTAATGTATTTATTTATTATTATTATTTTATTTTTCCTTCTTCTTCTATATTATGTTAACAAATTCACAACACATGCCGGGGATAATAAACGTGATTCTGAAGTAAACTAAAGTTCATCTGGTCCGGGTGACTTATGTACCCTTAGGTCTTACAGCTTTTTTGAGCACCTTCTCAATTGTAATAGTAACTGCACTCACTTCTCTTCCCTCACACCCTTCAACATTTGACACATTGCTAGTGTCCTCCACAGCGAAGACTGATGCAAAATACTCAATTAGTTCATCTGCCATCTCCTTGGCCCCCATTATTATTTCTCCTGCCTCACTTTCTGGCAATCCTACATCAAATCGAATCTCTCTTTTATTTTTTACGTATTTGAAAAAGCATTAAGAATACACTTTGATATTATTTGCTAGCTTGCTGTCATATTTCATCTTTTCCGTCTGAGTGATTCTTTTGGTTGGTCTCTGTAGGGTTTTAAAAGCTTCCCAATCCCCTGTCTTCCCATTAATTTTTGCTCTGTTGTATGCTCTTTCGCTTTTACATTAGCTTTGGCTTCCCTTGTCAGGCACAGTTGTACTATTTTGCCATTTGAGTATTGTTGATCCCATTGCTCAGATCATCTGGAGCTTGTCTGATATTGGCCTGAGGTGGAATGTCCACTGCTACTAAAATGATCGCAGAAATCTCTCGCGGCAGGTCAAATGGATGGCACTTAACTGTGAGATATTCCAGGTCTGGTGAGCAGAATTGGGGCATTGCTGATACATTTTTGTGCACCAAGAGGAGTTGATCATGAGCAGCACACACCTCCACTTCTGCTCTTGAGAGACTCGACAGTCCTATCCCGACCGTGTGTAGTGAACCCGTCAATCTGAATCGCTGCAAACGGGTTGAGGAACCATGAACTAAAAGACATGGGTTTAAGGTGAGAGGGGAAAGTTTTAATAGGAGCTTGAGGAATGAATGGTTGTTGTTTTGGCACAAAACCTTCCATCAAGACTGGAAAGGCAGTGGGAAGAAGCCAGAATGAGTCGGTGGGGGGAGGGTGAGGAATACAAGCTGGCAGGTCATAGGTGAGACCAGTTGAGGGAGGGTGGGGAATGGAACATGAAGTAAGAAGCTATAAGATAGGTGGAACAGGTAAAAGGGCTGAAGAAGGCAGCACAAGGTGGGGGTGGAGACAAGCTCCTAGAATGGACACGTGGCTGTGGTAGGGAATCTGGGTGAGCACATGATCAGAGAGTCGGAGAACAGCGGAGATCACAGACGGTGAGCAGACCGTTGGGCGTATAATTGGATAGGAAAGGTTTAGAGGGATCTGAGCCAAATGCTGGTAAATGGGACTAGCTTAGATGGGCATCTTGGTCAGCACGGACAAGTGGGCCAAAGAGCCTGTTTCCACACTGTATGACTCAACAACTGTATTGCCATGCTTAGGAGGCATTGAAACAGGTATTTAAATAGGCAAAGCATTGAAGTTGCTGTTATAATACAGGAAAGGTGCAGGTCATTTCTTTGCTGCTGCTTGAGTGTGGGAGGAGTGGGGGGATTTGGGGTTCCATCATTTTAACTGTCACTCATTCTTTAGGGCACTCTTTTGTTTTTGTGAACGTCTGTGAAGAACAAGAATTTCAGGATGTACACGTTTCAGTAGGTACATTTAATGTCAGAGAAATATATACAATATACGTTTGTACATCCTGAAATTCTTTTTCGTCACAAATTTATATTGCATACATTTCTCTGATATTAAATGGAACTATTGAATTATTGAATAGTGTAAGGCAACATGCTCTTGGCAGGCCTCTATAATAAAGTCATAGTTTTGGTAACCATAGGGTGATGGCTAGGAAGGATTTGCTTTTTGGAAAGGCTTCTAAGACATTCCGACACTCACTGTAACATGTGTAAAGGCCCAGGTCCCACATCCCAGTGACCTGTCACTGAGGTGAAGGTAACACAGAGACAAAGTGGGTAGGGCCACTGCCTCACAGCTCTGGCAACCCCGGTTCAATCCCGAGCCCTCCCTGCGATGGTGTGGGTGTCCCCTGGGTGCTCGAGTTTTCTTCCACATGCAGAAAATATGTAGGTTGCCAAGTAAATGGCCACTGTGAACTGATGTAAAAGGGGTGTTTGCAGGGATGTGGAAAATTTAGCAGGGAAGTGGAATTGCTCTGAGGACCAGTATAGACTCAATGGGCCAAATGGCTTCTTGCTCTATCATTAGAAAATAAGGAAAATATATGGAATGGGTAAGCCTTTTGAGTCCCCATAGGTTTTTAGCCATGTCAATGCAAATTGTGTTCCCTCAGTGTAACAGACATACAGACACTAGTCTTTTTACCTATGACACGATGGACACACGATTGAAAGCCAGAGTCTGTCAGCCATTTGCAAACTTCTTCTGTCGACATCTTCTCCAGTGACACAGACGTTCCTGACAGGTGAGTTTCCTGAAAGAGGTGTTTGAACAATGAGAAATGATGAGAGTTGGAAAACTAGTATTTGGTAAATTTGCTTATTGTTGTCACACATACCAACGTACAGCAAGAAACCTGTCCTGCATACCATCCATACAGTGAGAAACCTGTCCTGCATACCATCCATGCAGTGAGAAACCTGTCCTGCATACCATCCATGCAGTGAGAAACCTGTCCTGCATACCATCCATACAGTGAGAAACCTGTCCTGTGTACCATCCATACAGTGAGAAACCTGTCCTGCATACCATCCATACAGAGAAACCTGTCCTGCATACCATCTGTACAGTGAGAAACCTGTCCTGCATACCATCCGTACAGTGAGAAACCTGTCCTGCATACCATCCGTACAGTGAGAAACCTGTCCTGCATACCATCCACACAGTGAGAAACCTGTCCTGCGTACCATCCAAACAGTGAGAAACCTGTCCTGCATACCACCCGTACAGTGAGAAACCTGTCCTGCATACCATCTGTACAGTGAGAAACCTGTCCTGCATACCATCCATAGTGAGAAACCTGTCCTGCATACCACCCGTACAGTGAGAAACCTGTCCTGCATACCATCCATACAGTGAGAAACCTGTCCTGCATACCATCCATACAGTGAGAAACCTGTCCTGCATACCATCCGTCCAGTGAGAAACCTGTCCTGCGTACCATCCATACAGTGAGAAACCTGTCCTGCATACCATCCATACAGTGAGAAACCTGTCCTGCGTACCATCCGTACAGTGAGAAACCTGTCCTGCATACCGTCCGTACAGTGAGAAACCTGTCCTGCATAGCATCTATAGTGAGAAACCTGTCCTGCATACCATCCATAGTGAGAAACCTGTCCTGCATACCTCCCGTACAGTGAGAAACCTGTCCTGTATACCATCTGTACAGTGAGAAACCTGTCCTGCATACCACCCGTACAGTGAGAAACCTGTCCTGCATACCACCCGTACAGTGAGAAACCTGTCCTGCATACCACCCGTACAGTGAGAAACCTGTCCTGCATACCATCCGTACAGTGAGAAACCTGTCCTGCATACCATCTGTACAGTGAGAAACCTGTCCTGCATACCATCTGTACATATCACTTCAAAGAAGTAAAAACAATAATAGAATGCAGAATAAAGTGTTACAGCTACAGAGAAAGTGCAAAATGACAAAAGTTATAAGGTCATAACGAGATAATTGTGAGGGTAAGAGTCTATCTTACTATATTACGAGGATAATAATAAACCTAATAACATTAGATAAATGTTATCAACAGCTTATTAACAGTGGGTTGGAAACTGTCCTTCAGCCTGATAGTACGTGCTTTCAGACTTTTGTATCTTCTGCCTGGTGGGAGAAGACAAAATGTCTGGGCTGGATGGGGATTTGATTATGCTGGCAGTTTATCGAGGCAGTGAATGATATAGATCATGTACTGTATATTTAGATGAAAATATAGCCAGTTTCATTAATAGGTCTACAGCCAACATAAAATTGAGGGTAACTGTGGGAAGCTGAGGAAGTTGTTAGAGTATACAGAGCAGTTGGGCAGAGAATTGGCAGACGGAGTTCAATGCAAACACGTGAGTGATGAGCTGATGCACTTTGGGAGGTCAAATGCAAGAGGAAAGTATAGGGTAAATGAGCACTGATGTACAGAGGTATCTCGGGGTACAAGTCCCTAGTTTGCTGAAAGTGGCAACACAAATCCAGAGGGTGGTAAAGGGTGGCACATTAGTATAGTGACTAGCACATGGCTTTTGCAGCGCCAATGTAAGATCAGGGTTCAATTCCCGTTGCTGTCTGTGAGGAGTTTGCACCTTCTTCCTGTGACTGTGGGTCTCCTCCGGGTGCGCTGACACTCCTCCCACACTCCGTACAGGTTAGAGTTAATGGGCTGTAGGCGTAATGGCACCAGGGGCATGGGCCCCCAGTATATCCCTGCCAATTTGATTTGACACAAACGACATAGTTCGCTGGAAGCTTTGTATAGGTATACAACATACTTGCCTTCATTGGTCAGGGTGTTGAGTATAAAAGCCACCAACATCCAGGCAGAATACGCCTCATCTACAACCACCCTCTGCTATCTACAGGCAAGGCAAGTCTGAATACGCACAGCCAAGCTTCCCTGAATCTCATGCCTCCTGACTTTCTGAATGAGTCTACCATGGGGAACCTTGTTGAATACCTTACTAAAATCCATGTACACCACATCTACTGCTCTACCTTCATCAAACTGTTTTGTTACTACTTGAAAGGATTTAGTCTAGAATCACTGTAATTCGGAGCAAAAGGAAACAAAGTGCTGGAGGCAGAGTGATGCCCTGACACCCTGGAGCACAGTCTTGGCCCGAAGGTTAACCATCCCGTTAACTCCACAGATGCTGCCTGACTCGGCAAGTTAAAAATCTTTTTTAAAGGTTAGTTTTATTTGCCACATGTACATTAAAATAGTTTGCTTGCATCAGCAACCAACATAGTTCAAGGATGTGCTGGGGGCAGCCTGCAAGTGTCACCATGTTTCCAGCACCATCACAGCATGCCCACAACTCACAAGCCCTAACCCGTACACCCTTGGAATTTGGGAGGAAGCTGGAGCACCCGGAGGAAACCCACACGGTCATGGGCTACAGTGCTGCCCCAAACAGCTGACACAACTACATCGGGCCAAGGAGTCTTCCGCTATACAATCCTTCAAAGGATAATTGCCATGGAACATTTACTGTAGGTTTGGAATATCCTGTCACATTGAATTCCCTACGACTGCTTTAGCACAGTCCAGGCCTCAAGTTTGTCACCTTATCTGCTCCAGCTCTGGCATGTGCTTTGACCAGTTGCTGACTTGACAAGCCTTCTCCAACATCCAGACTCTCATTGCCTGTGAGATAAAGATGTTAAAAAATTCACAAAGGTTATTTTGCAGTTTAAGGTCACAGACCTAATACACATGTGCATAAATGTCACTAAATGTGAAAGGCATTTTCCTCTAATTGCAAATTGAATGTCTCCAAACAACTTCTCTGAATTAGGACATCCTCACTGGGAAATCTGCTGATCTTTAAATCTTTATTAGGTGCCATGATGGTGTAATGGTTAGCGGACCCCATTACAGCTTGAGGCATCAAAAACCCAGCGTCCTGTGTAAGGAGTCTCTGTACGTCCTCCCCGTGGAATGTCTGAGTTTTCTCCAGGTCCTCCAGTTTCCTCCCAAAAACCAAAGACGTACTGGGTAGGTTAACTGGTCATTGTGTGATTAGGTTGTGGGGTTGTGCAGCACGAAGGCCCAGAAGGGCCTATTCCCGATTGTATCTTCAACTAAAAATAAATAAATAAATCTCTTCAAATTTTGGCTGGCAATCTTGGTCAGCATAGAGCAGTTGGACTGAAGATTCCATTAGTATGTTGTATGACCACGGCCAGCTGAAAGCGCACAGCTCATAAATCCAAAAATCAGTGAAATGTCACAGCCCACAATGAACAGGGCATGCAAGGGAGGAAGCAGGGAAGCGGCTCCTCACGTGAAATGTCAAGATTAGATTAGATTATCTACATTTGTCACATGGACATTGAAGCAAACAGTGTGTGTGTCAATGACCAACACAGTCAGAGGATGTGCCCACAAGTGTTGCCATGCTTCTGGCACCAACATAGGATGCCCACAACTTACCAACACCAATCCGTACATCTTTGAAACGTGAGAGGAAACTGGAGCATCAGAGAAAACACACATGGTCTTTGGAAGAAAGTACAAACTCCTCACAGACAGTGGCTGGAACTGATCCCAGACAGGTGATTGCTGGTGCTGAGAAGTGTTGCACTAAACACTATGCTACCACAGTGAGAATTCCCCCCTGCCCCCACCCCATAATGCAACTGAGATGCCAATTTGACTGGAAAGGATGAACTGGGTAGATCTTGGGGAGAAATAGTTTTGAAAAATTCCCAATCATTGGAAGAGACACAGATCAGCAAAAATCTATTTAAATAACAGAACAGACTTGAAGGGCTGAATGGCCTACTTCCCCAATGTCGGCTGCTGTGATGAGTGTTGACTCTCTCCTCTTCCTGCCACACGCCCCCATATCTTACACCCACTACCCTGACGCACTGGTTAAATTTACAGAGTGATACAATTTGACCTAGAAATGGAGCTCTTGCCTTTCTGTTTGGGAAAACATGATTTTAAGAGCTGCAAAATGGTACTGAATTTTTGGGCATTATTTTATGACAAACATAGTTCTTTTCATACTTTTCTTTCTGCTTGGAAGAGGACGATTCAGCCTATCGAGTCTGTTGGCTCTTATCAGTTCCGACACCCACTGTAAACTATTCCCTCCACACATTCCCATCAATTCAACCCCAGATTCTACCCTTCAGCTATACACCTGGGGGAGGGGTGGGGCAATTAAGTTACTGACCCACATGTCCTTGGGATGTGAGAGGAAACTGGAGGATCTGGGCAGAACTCTTTAATAGACACATGCATGAAGGGAAAATGGAAGGAAGGTTTAGATTGAAGGTGGAGTAGGTTATAAAGTCAGCGTGACATCGTGGGCCAATGGACCTGTACTGTTCTATGTCCCTGAATCCCGATGATGCACTGGTCACATTAAAGCTTACCTTTAGTATTATTAATAGGAAGAGTTTCTCATCTCCCTTGAGATGTGTTGAGTCCTGATTGCCTCATTATAGGAAGAATATTGAAGCTTTAGAAAGGGTACAAAGATTTATAGAAAACTGCCTGGATTAGAGATCGTGTCTTTTGAAGGGTGAGTGAGCTAGGTGTTTTCTCTTTGGAGTGCAGGAGGATGAGAGATGACTTGACAGAGGTGTACAAGATGATAAGAGGCATTAATCGAGTGGATAGCCAGAGACTTTTTCCAAGGGCAGAAATGGCTAATACGAAAGGCATAATTGTAAGCTGATTGTTGGAAAGTATGGGGGGGGGGGATGTCAGAGGCAAGTTGTTTTGCTTAGAGTTGTAAGTACACAGAACACGCTTCCAGGGGCAGTGGTAGAGGCAGACACATTAAGGGCATTTAAGAGATGTAGACGGGCACATGGATGAAAGATCTGTACTGGGTCCAATGTTGTTTGTAATATATATTAATGATCTGGATGATGGGGTGGTAAATTGGATTAGTAAGTATACAGATGATACTAAGATAGGTGATGTTGTGAATGATGAGGTAGGTCTTCAAAACTTGCAGAGGGATTTAGGACAGTTAGAAGAGTGGGCTGAAAGATGGCAGATGGAGTTTAATGCTAAAAATGTGAGGTGCTACATTTTGATAGAACTAATCAAAATAGGACATACATGGTAAATGGTAGGGCATTAAAGAATGCTTTAGAACAGACGGATCTAGGAATAATGGTGCATAGTTCCCTAAAGATGGAATCTCATATGGATAGGATGGTGAAGAAAGCTTTTGGTTTGCTGGCCTTTATTAATCACAGCATTGAGTATAGGAATTGGGATGTAATGTTGAATTTGTATAAGGCATTGGTAAGGCCAAATCTGGAGCATTGTGTACAGTTCTGGTCACTGAGTTATAGGAAAGATGTCAATAAAATTGAGAGAGTATGGAGGAGGTTTACTAAAATGTTGGCTGGGTTTCACCTCCTAAGTTACAGAGAAAGGTTGAACAAGTTAGGTCTTTATTCTTTGGAGCGTAGAAGGTTGAGAGGGGACTTGATAGAGGTGTTTAAAATTACGAGGGGGATTGATAGAGTTGACGTAGTTAGACTTTTTCCAGAGTGGGGAAGATTCAAACAAGAGGACATGAGTTGAGAATTAGAGGACAAAAGTTTAGGGGTAACATGAGGGGGAACTTCTTTACTCAGAGAGTGGTAGCTGTGTGGAACGAACTTCCAGCAGAAGTGGTTGAGGCAGGTTCTATGTTGTTGTTTAAAGTTAAATTGGATAGATATACGGACAGGAAAGGAATGGAGGGTTATGGGCTGAGTGCAGGTTGGTGGGACTAGGATAGGGTAAGAGTTCAGTACGGACTAGAAGGGCCGAGATGGCCTGTTTCCGTGCTGTAATTGTTATATGGTTATACAGTTATATGACAGAGAAATAGGGGCTGTGTGTGAGGGAAGCATTAGACTGATCGCAAAGTGGGTTAAAAGTCATGGGCTGATAGGCCTGGACTATGCTGCATGATTCTCTATTCACCGAGCTGAAACCCCACAGAGAAAACATGCAAACTCCTCACAGACAGCGCCAAAGGTCAGGATCAAACCCAGATCTCTATAGCTGCTGTGTCACTTCTCTCACAAGCACCTCCAGCTCATTCTGGACCTCAGGTCAACAACAGTGCCTGCAAATTATTTGCCTGTAGGGATACCTCTCGTCTGTCCAGGACAATAGTGTTAGTGCAAATGAAATCTGGAAGGGCTGGAAAAGGAGCTGGTAATTTCACTCCCAGCCATGCGGAATTGCAAGGTGTCCTTCACGCACGGACTGAAAATGAAAATTTACAAATGGCAGGGGCTGGAAATCTCAAACAAAGTCAGCTAATGTCAGAAATACTCAACAAGGCAGGCAGTATCTCTGGACAGAGAGAAACAGCTGACATTTAGGGTTGCATGCACAAAATGGTAGAGGAATTCTGCATTTACGGAGGGGAATAAACTGTTAACATTTCGGACCAAGACCCCTCACCAGGACCTGCGTGACCTGCTGAGTTCCTCCAGCATTTTGTGCTTGCTGCTCAAGATTTCCAGTATCTGCAGAATCTCTTGTGCTTATGACACATCAATCTGACAGAAACGAAGTTAATTATAGGTTGCAGGGAAATAACGTGCAATGCAGAATGTAGGGGATGTCCGAGTTGCAATCAAAATACAATGGTATATACAGTGGTGCGATCAGTCTTGAGCTGCAGCCTCACAGCTCCAGAGACTGGGCTTTGATCAAGGGCTGTTTGTATGAACTTTACAAGTTCTCATGAATTGAGGCAGGTAGATTAACAATATTTAAAAGGTATTGGGACCGGTATATGGATTGAAAAGGTCCAGTGGGATACAGACCAAATGCTGTCATAGAATTATACAGGATTGAAACAGGACCTTCGGCCCAACTAGCTTATGCCAACCATAGATAGGATCAGCTTGGTCAGCATGGAGCAGATGGGCCGAATGTCCTGTTTACGTGCTCTATGACCCAGTGGAACCCATAGTCATCCTCTGCCCACAAGCCTGGCTCTTCTCTTAGACGTACCGAGTGCCAGTATCCGCCCGCCGCTGCCCTGCGGGCTGGATATCCTCGGGGACATCTCGGCCCCTCCAGGGATCCGGACCGCCTCTCCCAGACCGCTCACTCCTTGCCGGGGCTCTGTCCTCTTCTGTCCGGCGGTGACCACCGCATCCTGAAGCCCAGCGCCCCGCTCCGGAACCACGTTCCCGCTTGCCCAACCCTGGGCAGGCGATGCTCGACTGCCAGGCCTGCGGGTCCCGGTCTCGACATCAGCTCGTACCGTGTCGGCCCGGGCAGTGGCATCTACCGGTTCAGTGTCGGTCCCGTTACCGGCCGTGGCGTCACCGCGCCCCACTCGCCGCTGCGGCGGGGCCGGGCTGGTTTCACCTGCCGGTTGCCCCGGAGACCCGCAGGGGCCGCCCGGCAGTGGTTGCCTCGGGGACCGGTCGCTGTCACGCGCTGGATGCCCCGGAGATGGAACACAACCACGATCGGGTTGCCCCGGAGATCGGCTACAACCAGTCATGCGACCCAGCGGTGGTTGCCCCGGAGATGGAACACAACCACGATCGGGTTGCCCCGGAGATCGGCTACAACCAGTCATGCGACCCAGCGGTGGTTGCCCCGGGGATCGACGGCTGCCAGTCACGCGGCCTGGCGCCGGGCGGGAATCCAACCTCCTGTCGCCCACTGTGACGGTGATGCCGGCCTGGCCCCGTCCGCCGGACTCCCACCCACTACCCTCGGGGCTCCCGCGCCGGCTGTGCCCGCAGTCCCCCGGTCGCTCGCAGCTGCAGTAGCGGATGGTCTGCACGTAGCTGTTGAGGCCGTTGCGTGGGCCCGGTTCCCCCGCCTGGCCTGAGGAGGAGAAGCAGCTCGAGGTGGAGGAGGCACAGGACGGCAGCCTCTCGGCCCGGCGGTACCGGTGGTAGAGGTCGTGGAAAGACGGCGGGTCCTCGGCGGGGCCGCACTGCCCGGCGGCCGGCTGCGCGCACAGCCACTCGATGACATAAGAGGCGGAGGAGCTCTCCATGGTGGGGGGCAGCAGAAGGAGTTGGCTGTCCGCCCCAGCCGATGGGTCCTGCTGCTTCCTCCTCGTCATCTTCTCTTCCCCTTCGCTCTTGGTAGCCTTGGCTTCCAGCATACGGTCCCCTGCGGGAGGCTGGCCGGCTCTCTGATCCCCCTCTCGGGACGCTGAGGCGTTGGAAGCTGAGGGGCGCAAGAGCAGACATGTCATCTTCAAGCTTACTATCATAACTCTATTTGCCACTTCCCAGCCCAGCTCTGAATCCTATCAATGTCCCCTTGTAATCTACAATACCCTTCCACATTGTCTGCCTCAGCAATCTCTGGGTTCAGTTCCCACTGCTGTCTGTAAGGAGTTTGTACATTCTCCCCCTGACCACATGGGTTTCCTCCGGGTGCTCCAGCTTCCTCCGCGTTCCAAAGGCGTGCGGATTAGTGTCAGTAAGTTGTGGGCATGCTATGTTGCCGCCAAGAAGCACAGTAACACATTAATGTAAACAACTCATTTTACTTAATGTTTCAATATGTTACAAATAAAGCTAATCTAATCTAATCCACAGCTCCAGCAACCTTCCTGCCACCTGTGTAAATGCCTAATGATACCAAAGGTGGCCTCTTCTTATGAATTAGAACTGCCCACAGACATGCAGTCTACATGCTAAGTGTAGTTTTATTATGGAGTCAGAACAGAGGAGATTAACAAGGAAGTTACTTACATAGGGAGACTTAAGTTATAAGAAAAGACTAGATAGGCTCTCTCAGCCCCACATCTTAACTCAATTTTACAGGAGCACCATTGAGAGCATCCTGACAGGTTGCATCTCCATCTGGTATGAGAGCAGCCGAGCTCAGACCAGAAATCCGTACAAAGGACTGGGAGAACGGCCAGGAGTATCATAGGAGTCTCCAGACCATCTATCAGGAACATTTATCAGTATGTGGGGCCCTAAGTGTTATCAAGCATCCCACCTATCCATCCAGCAACCTCTTTGACTTTCTACTGTCGGGCAGGAGCCTCCAATGCATAAAGAAAAGAACAGTCAGGACGGGAGACAACTTCTTCCCTCAGGCTGTTAGGCTTCTGAACTCCCTCCTGCATCACATTTGAAGTGTCACCGGATAATTTGTTCTGTATCTTACAATATTTAATTTATGCCCTTTACTTTGATTATTTCTGCATCATTCATCTGTAGATTTTATTCTTACTTTCCGAAGTTATTATGTGTTATGTGTGTATGTCATGTCTACCACTGTGCTTTACACCATGGTCTGGAGAAATGTCTCGTTTGATGATATACATGTATATAGTTAAATGACAATAAACTTGACTTGATTTGACTTGTCTTACTAATCAAGAACCTATCAACCACTGCTTTAAATATACCCAATGGCTTGGCTTGCACAGCCATCTGTGGCAATGAATTCTACAGATTCACCACTCTGGTTAAAGGAATTCCTCCTCATCTCTGTTCTAAAAGGACATTCCTCTATTATGAGGCTGTGCCATCTGGTCCATAGGCTCTTCCACTATTTGAAACATCCTCTCCACATCCGATCTATTTTGACCTTTCAATATTTGGTAAGTTTCAATGAGATACCCCTCATTTTTCTAAACTCCAGCAAGAACAGGCCCAGAGCCATCAGGCATTCTTCATACATTAACCCTTTCATTCTTGGGATTATTCTTGTAAGCCTCCTCTGGACTCCCATAACCTTTCATCTCAAGTTTTCAAGTTGGAGACCCTTTCCTCACTTATAACAGAGTCCCGAAATATTAACTCTTTTTTTCTCTACAGTCACTGGCTGACCTACTGGATGCTTCCAATATTGATTTATTGCAGGTTTCCTGCATCTGTGCTTCTTTTGTCTTTGGAAAATGGTGGGAGCACCATTGGAGAAGGATTATTTTTTGAAGTTATTGTAGGTTATTCTGCTGAACATTGTGGGGATGCTATATTGCTACCAGAATGTGTGGCAACACTTGTGAACTGCCCCCAACAGATCCTTAGGTTGTGTTGGTTGTTTAATACAAGTAGAACACAGAAGAATGCAGTACAGTAAGAGGCCATTCGAACCAGCTAGAAAGCAAATCAAAAACGCCCTAACTCTAATCCCTCCTACCTACACCATGCCCATATCCCTACATCTTTCTTACATCCATGTGCCTAACTAAATGTCTCTTAAAAGCCTCTAATGTGTTTGCCTCTACCACCCTACCAGGCAGCATATTCCAGGTATCCACAACTGTGAGTAAAAACTTACCCTCTCATCCCCCTTGAACCTACCGCCTCTCACTTTTAATGCATGCCTTCTGGTATTAGACATTTCAACTTGGGAAACAGATACTCTGTCCTCTCTATCTATGCCTCTTATCATAATCTTATAAACCTCTGTCAGATCTCCTCTCAGCCTCCGATACTTCAGAGGAAACAACCCATGTTCATCCAGCCTCTCATGATAGCACATGCCCTTTTAAACCATGCAGCGTCCTGGTAAACCTCTTCTGCACCCTTTCTAGAGCCTCGACATCCTTCTTATAGTGGAACGACCAGAACTGTATGCAATACTCCTGATGTGGCCTACCCAGAGTTTTTTAAAGTTGCAATATAGTCTATTGACTTTTGAGCTCAATGCCTCGATTCATAAAAGCAGGCATTCCATAAGCCTTCATAACCACCGTATCGACCTGTGCAGCCACTTTCAAGGAGCTATGAACTTGGATCCCAAGATCTCTCCGCTCAGCGTTATCTCTGTACTGTCTCCTTACATTTGCCTACCAAAGTGCAACAAACTTATATCCATCTGCCACCTCTCTCATGCCGCATTCTTTGTCAGTCTTCTACACTATCCATAACTCCACCAACCTTGGAACCATCCCACAAACTTACTAACCCATCCACCTACATTTTCATCCAGGTCATTTATATACATTATAAACAGCAGAGGTCCTAGCACAGATCCCTGTGGAACACTATTAATTATAGACCTCCGACTCGAATAAGTCCCTTCAACTACTACCCTCTGTCTTCTATGCACAAGCCAGTTCTGAATCCAAACAGACACTTCACCACGGATCCCCTGCATCTTAATC
The DNA here is from genome assembly GCF_963921235.1 of Mobula hypostoma. Classification (NCBI taxonomy): domain Eukaryota; kingdom Metazoa; phylum Chordata; class Chondrichthyes; order Myliobatiformes; family Myliobatidae; genus Mobula; species Mobula hypostoma. The sequence continues at coordinate 29,870,520 of NC_086097.1, read as the reverse complement.
TTCTGGGTTAGCCTCCCATGAGGTACTTTGTCAAACACTTTACTAAATCCATGTAGACAACATCCACTGCCCTACTCTCATCAATCTCTCTCATCACCTTGTCAGAAAACTCAGTCAAGTTGGTAAGGCACCACTTTCCATTCAGAAAGACATGCTGGTTCTCCCTAATTAGGCCATGGGTATCCAAATGCTCACACATCCTATCCCTTAGAATTTTCTCCAGCAATTTCCCTACAACTGACGTGAGACTCATCGGTCTATGGTTCCCAGGATTTTGCCTTGTTCCCTTCTTAAATAAAGGTACAATCAATCGTCAGTCCTCTGGGACCTCGCCTGTGGCTAGAGAGGATGCAAGATACTGGTCCGGTCATGGGCTCAGCAGTCTTTTCTCTTGCTACCTTCAATAACTTGGGGTAAATCCCATTGGGCCCTGGAGACTTAGCCAGCTTAGTACTCAGTAGGAAGCCCAACACTTCCTCCTCCTTGACCTCTAAATGCCCTAATGTATTTATACACTCAGCACTGACCTCTAAGTGCCCTAACGTATTCATACACTCAGCACTGATCTCTTGGTCCTCCATATCCTTTTCTTTGGTAAATGCTGAAGCAAACTACTCATTAAGTACCTCACCCACATTCTCTGCATCCAAGCAAGTGTTCCCCCCTCTATCCTTGAGTGGTTCCACTCTGTCCCAAGTTATCCTTTTACTCTATTGTATGTATAGAATGCTTTGGGTTTCACCTTAATCCTACTTGCCAAGGACCTTTCATGGTCCTTCCCATCTTTCCTAATTCCCTTCTTTAGTTCTTTTCCAGCTTTTTTATACTCATGTGCTTCATTTGATCCCACCTTCTGGAGCTTTACAAACTTTACCTTTTTCTGGTTGGCTAAATATATCACCTCCCTGGACATCTAAGGTTCTCTTATCTTTCCATCCCTGCCCTTCCTTCCAACAGAATCATACATTGCCTGTACTCTGTGCAATAGATCTTTAAACAGCCTCCACATGTCTGATATGGACTCGCCAGCGACAAGGTGTTCCCAATTAACACTTCTTAGCTCCTTTCCAATGCCCTCGTAATCTGCCCTAGTCCAATTTAAAACTCTCCCACAAGGACCATACCAATCTTTATCTATAGCTATCACTGTTCACCCACTGAAACGTCAGTCATCTGCCAGGCTCATTACCCAACACCAGGTCCAGTACAGCCCCTGCTCTGGTTGGACCAGCCACATATTGATTTAAGAAACCTTCCAGGATACACTTAACATATTCAGCCCCATCTAAACCCCTTACACTAAGAAGGTCTCAGTTTATATTAAGGAAGTCAAAATTCACCGTGACAACAACCCTATTATTTTAACACATTTCTTTAATCTGATTACATATCTGTTCCTCAATGTCCTGCTGGCTATGAGGGGGTCTGTAGTACAATCCCATCAGTGTGATTGCACCCTTCCTGTTCCTGAGTTCCACCCAAATAGACTCAGTGTCTGACCCCTCCATTATCTCAGCTCTGACTGCAGCTGTGATATTGTCCCTGATTAGTAGTGCAACTCCACCCCCTCTTTTACCTCCTCCTCTTTTCCTAAAATTTCAAAACCCTGGTACATTAATCACCCATTCCTGCCCCTCTCTCAACCAAGTTTCAGTAATGGCTACAACATCGAAGTTCTGTGTATTGATCCGTACTCTAAGTTCATCACCTTTACCTATAATACTCCTTGCATTAAAATATACACACTTCAAACTATCTGACTCATCATACCCGTTATTTCAATTTTGCCTTTCAATACTTTCCCTTACATCTACCTTTTGATCTGATCCTTCCCTTACTGACCTGAGGTTCTGGTTCCCAGCCCCCTGCAAAACTCTCCCAAGTAGGATCGGCAAATTTTGCAGCCAGCGTATTGGTTCACCTTCAGTTCAGGTGCAACCCGTCCCTCTTGAACAGGTCACCCCTTCCCCAGAGAAGTTCCAATGGTCCAAGAACTTGAAACCCTGTCCCCTGCACCATCTTCTCAGCCACTCATCCATGCATCCCTACCTGCACTAGCCCGTGGCACAGGGAGTAATCCGGAGATTACAATCTTGGAGGTCCTTCTCTTCTGACCTCTTCCCTAACCCTAAATACTCACTCTGTGGAACATCTTCACCTTTTCTGCCTATGTCATTGGTGCCAATATGCACCATGACCTCTGGCTGTTCCTCCTTCCCCTTGAGAATATCCTGCAGCCACTCCGATGCATCATGGACCCTAGCAACCGGGAGGCAACACAGCATCCTGGTGTCTCTTGTGTGGCATGATGCATTTCATGGTATGTTTCCATGTACATGTGATAAATAAATAAATGAATCTGAATCTGAATAGAATGATGGCTGACCTATGCTGGTCTCAACTCCTCATCTGGCCCTCCTCATTATCTTCAATTCTTTGATCTTTTGAATATTTAACTCTTCTCTACCTTAAGTATATATAATTTCAAAGATTCTTGGCCTCTGTTTTTTAAAGCACAACTTGTTTTATAGTTGTGGCCCCCTATTTGTGACATCTGCACAAGTGAAAAGAGCTCGACATCTAACCTGACGATCTGGGCTATTCGAATAAGCTCACCCTTCAACCTTCTAAACTCCAAGGAATAGACCACTCTACTACCAATCCTGGAATGTAGGCGCCCTTGTGAACCTGAGAAACAGGGAATCAAACTGTGCACAGCATGGAGCTTCACTGAGGTAGTCTTAATGTTGGAGTGGATTCAGAGCTTTCATAAATGCTTTTCTTATGTTCTTTTATCCTCCCACCAACAGGATTGTGATAATGGTCATGACAATCTGTCTGTGTGATTTTGGCAAAGGAATTAATTTTTGCCGGAGAGAGAATAGTTTGCTCCTCTGGAGGCTTCAATGGCTATGGAGGGGCAGATAGCTCTTGGTTCTAATGCAGTAACTGCACAACACTTTTCCAGTCCTCTGAAACCATTCCAGGACCCAGTGATTCCTGAAAGATCATTACTAATCTCTTCAGCCACCTCTTTCAGAATCCTGTGGTGTAGTCCATCTTGCCCAGGTGACTTATCTACCTTCAGACCTTTCAGCATCCCAAGCACCTCCTTCTTAGTAGTGCCAATTACACTCCTTTCTGCCCCTGACACTCTCAAATGTCTGGCCTCCCTCAGTTCTGTTGTGAAGTTCAGTTGAATGGTTCTATAACCCAACATGAGAGACTGACCTGTGGACATTATTGTTAACTGCCCGTCACTCCGTTGTCACTCGGGTGCTTGTTCACACTTAGTTTGATGTTCTCACACACAGCCATTTTGTGTAAATCTCCTCTCTGTGTGACATCGTGGACCTTGGCTATGATGTCACAGAAGATCAACTTTGTGAGGCAATTGAATGTGGCCTTGCTTTCAGAAATTTAAAGTCAGCCAGGTGAAGACAAAGGCTAATGGCTGTGTGTGTTCAAATACTCTTAGAGATTAAAGCCCCTTTAATTGGATCACATTATGAAAATATGTTGTGAAAACTCAGGATGATCTTTCTTGGAGAACCTTAGTCAAACACATAAGAAAAGTTTAGCTTTATTTGTCACATGTACATGAAAACATCGAAACATACCATGATATACATTGTTTATATCAACGACCAACACGGTCTGAATAAGTGCTGGAATTGAGCCCTGATTGCTGATGCTGGTGCTATAAAGCATTACGCTAATCATAATGCTTCACATGATGCACACTGCCCACGCAGGACTCTTCCAGTCCCTTCCCCATAAGGATTTCAGCATTGGGACTTTGTGTCTTCGTTTGCCCAGCCAGAGCCAATTCAGAGAAGCCGATCTGACCCCAACGGCCAAGCCTAGGCCCATGTGGCCCAGGTTAATAAAATGAGTTGGCCTGAGTCGATTGTCAATCTATTTAAATGTTTCTGATAATCGTGTTCACATTATATATTGGCAAATGATAAATTGATTTATTATTGTCACTTGTCCTGAGGTACAGTGAAAAACTTGTTTTGAATATCATTCATTTAGATCATTTCATCACATCAGTGCCTTGAGGACGTACAAGGGAAGCACAATAACAGAATGCAGAATAAAGTGTTACACTTACAGAAAAAATGCAGTGCAGGCAGACAATAAGCTGCAAGGCTACATCGAGGAGATTGTGAGATTATTGTACTAGTGGACTGTTAAGAAGTCCTATAACAGTGGGATAGAAACTGTCCCTGAGCCTGATAGTGCATGCGTGCAGGTTTTTGTAACTTCTGCCTAACTGGAGGCAGAAGAGAGAATGTCCCGAGTACGAGGGATCGTTGATTACACTGTCTGCATTATTGAGGCAATGAGATGTGTAGGCAGAGTCCATTGATGCCACTCAGTACAGTAATCTGGAGGTATGGTGACCAGGCACAGTACCATTGCAGTTTGCATAATGCTTTTCAGTGCCAGTGATCAGGGTTCACTTCCCACTGCTGTCTGTCAGGAGCTTGTACGTTCTCCCCATGACCGCGTGGGTTTCCTCCAGGTGCTCCGGTTCCCTCCCACGGTCCAAAGACTTACGGGTTAGGGTTAGTAAGTCATGGGCATGCTATATTGACGCCAGAAGTTCAAGTTTAAGTTTAATTTGGTGGGAGTGCTGATGCTTTCTGCTAGAATAAGTGGGTTGATGCTCCTTGTGCGTGGGAGGGGGAGGCAGGGAGCTCTGGGGTTTTTAAGATTTTTTCTGTCGTTCATTCTTTGGTGTTTTTCTTCTGTTTCATGGATGTCTGCAGAGAGCAAGAACTTCAGGTTGTATATTGTATACATTCTCTGATATTAAATGGAAGCATTGAACCATTAAACCATAGAACCATTCAGTTATCACTCAACCATACTCATGTGTACAGCTAAACAAAGCAGCATTCCTACAGGGCCAAGGTGTGAAACATAGTTTGTACACTTACACAGCACACGGCACATATTGTTACGAAAGCACTTACACTCACAAAATAATATTAGCACAGGTCTCTGATTGACATAGCCTGAAGATTGATGGTGCATGGGATATTGTCCTGGAGCCATGTTTCTGTAAAAAAAAAAGCACACAGCAGTTTCTCATCTTACACCGGTTTCAGGCAATCCAACTAGTCTTCCAGGGAACAAACACAGGAGAGCAGCACCAACTGGAGTGCCGGCCTACAAGGGCCTGCCCCCAACCCAGCATGGATTCCAACTCTCTTCTCTCCCACACCATCTCCGGCACCTCCTCCCCTGGGTGGCTGTAACAGGCAACACTGGGGCATGAGGGCCTGGTCCATGCAACAAATGATTCCACGCAGCCACCACCCCCCCCCCCACCGTCAGTCTTGCCAATGAACCAGTGAACAGGACTTGCAGTATTTTGTATTACCAATGGCGAACAGGGACTTATGACCACAAGAAAAACACTTAAGGTAATCATTTGCACTATTTGTTGGACCTGGAGAGGCCGCTGCAACCAGCTCTGCCACCACCCCAGAAACAGGTGACACTTGCGGGCTGTCCCAGCACATCCCCAGAGTGTGTTGGTTATTGATGAAAATGACACATTTCACCGTACGTTACAATGTACACGTGACAAGTAAAGCTAATATTTATCTTTGACGTTGAGTCGTTTTTGCGTACGAAACACCCTGGTTCTCTTGGCTGCATAAGTCTGGGGAAGACAACTCCTCTGGTCACGCCAAACTCATGAGGTTGAGCCAAACTCATGAGGTTGAGGCACACTCAAACCCAACCCAAACCCTGGATTGTGTGGATACTGTGTAATTTGCTACCCTGTTACAAATTAATGCCATGAAATAACATACTGCATACAATTAAAGGAATTATATGTATGAATCTTGTTACGTACCCCGTAACTGGGTTGCCAAACCAGCAGAAATGGATCACTCAGTTGGAGTCTGGAGTACTAGAACTAAGAAAGTTTTATTAAAGAAACAAGTAACACAGTAATCGAAAGGATAATAAATGCAACAATTCAACAATGATAACCACACATGTGCACAGAATTAAGATAACAGCATCAATCAAGCTCTATCGTTGTCTAGGGGTAAATGACCAATTTCAAAATGACTCAAAGTTCAGGTCGCAGTAATCGTTGCCATGGCGATGGACAAGGTGGGGGGAGAGAGACAGAATAGGAACAACTCATCATTCAGCACAGCTTCACTCACAGACCAGCGAGATGGCTCACAAACAGCATTTGGGCGGGTCCTTGGTGATGTCACCTGAGGTCACCGACTGTGACCCCTCCTCCAGATGCGGTCGATCCTCTGCAGTGAACCCGGCACCCAGGCAAGGGCGGACACACACCGGGTTCCCGCTGATCGTACCTTTCCACCCTTGTCGTTGTCTGGGACTTCTCACCCACTCGTGAGAAGCGCACCGCTTCCAGGGTCTCGTTACCTCGGGTGGCGTGTGTGTCTGTCTTAGCGAACCTGTCCCTTTTTATCCCCCTGCTGGGGTATCGCCTGTCCATCACTTCAAACAGTTCAGGGTTCAAAGGGGGGAGCCGCTCCAGACAGCTCTTCCTCCCACATCCCTTCATTACACATCTCCAGACGCTGCTCCATTGTTCCTTATCTCTCCTTCCCCTGAGGGCAGGTGGCAGACCAACTGCTGATGCCACCGATGCTAGCCCAGGCCAGCAAACATCTTAATTTTATGTGTATTCTCGTAACACTTCCCCCCTTTAAGGATTTTTACCGGGAGGTAAAAATTACAAACATGACTACATTATCTGATACATACACAATATACATCTTTAACAGTTATTTAGCTAATACAGAGAATTTGAAGCTGTCAACACCTTGACAGACAGTCATCACATTTTCTGTTCCTTTTACACGTGTTATTAATAATCCCTTAGACCAGGCTCCAACTCAGCAAACTTCATAGTGGCCAAAAACACTGATGAATTGCGACCAATGTAACCTCTCATTTGGTTTTGTCCCGGACCACAACAACAAGGGTCGTCCCATTCCGACTCAATTTTCCCTCGCAAGGGCTTAGTAGGAGGGGGACGGGTATTGACCGCAGAGTTATTGCAAAACTTCCTGCAGTACCCCACCATCTCCAAAAGCCTTCTGAGGGCCCTCTTGTCTGTCGGGGTTGGGAGGTCAGCGATAGCCTGCACTGTAGCTTGCATCACTGCCAGCTGCCCCTGTGTCACCACAATTCCCAGGTAAGTGACTCTCGTGTGGCCGAATTCATTTTTTTCAAGGTTCACTATCAAGCTGGCTTCAGACAGTCGTATTAAATTGCCAATACACACCTCTGTGTTCATCAGCCCTTTAGTCACTGAATTACTCAAAAAATATGGGTGTTGTTTACTTGGCCGCCCTATTGTAACAGACATAACCCAACGTCCCAGTTCTTTGCATTTCCTCGGGACAATCAAACACATGGGTGCGAGTCGTTTAATTACTCCTTCGGGGATTAAGGGAGAGACCTTATCAGTAGACCTGGCCAAAACAATAGCCTTCTCCCATCTGACCGATCCCATCCTAATCTTTTCAAAATGGTTTTTTCCTCTTATCAAGGGGCCCCTAGCTTCATTGATTTCCACGCTAACACCGACTAGGTTTGTTAGCATATCAAAAGCCGGTGACCGTCTCAGTTCGCGTCGGTCATGATCAATAACATTCTTCCCCCTGGGCAGCCGGTAAATCTCTTTCATGATTCCACCAACTGTTTCCCCCAGCACCGCAAAATGTCCACCGGGGGGTACTTCGTGGGCCATGTTAAAAACCTCATCCCCGTAACTCTTTTGCACCACCCCCCACTCCTCATCTGCGGATGCCGTACTTGATTTCCCTTTCTTCCTTAGCACTTCCTCCTCCGCACAATAGCTTGTCAAGGCTGTGTCAGAGAGAGCGGTCTCGGCAAAAACCATCAGCCCCTCGTCTCGCTCCTGCGTCTGCACAAATTCTTTCCTGGCTACTGCTACGTCCGTCCCAGCTCCCTCACTACCTCTTATCTCACTACACCCTGTCTCATACAAGGTTGGCAGAAATGTTTCAGCCAAATTCACCATCGCGGGCGGGGCCTCCATGCTGGCAGGCTGACCCGTCAATCTCACGACTGGGAACACGATCCCTCCGGCGATGTCATTACCGAGCAAGACTTCCACGTCTTTCATCGGTAATTCGGACCTCACCCCAATCGTGACTAGTCCAGAGACCAGGTTGCTCTGTAAATGTATCTGGTGCAAAGGGACTGACTCTGTCCCTTCCCCAACACCTTTGACCTCTACCTCCCCAGTCTGGGTCTCTGAGCTAAACTCTAATACACTCTTCAGTATTAGTGACTGACACGCTCCCGTGTCTCTCCAGATCCGCACTGGAACTGGTTTTAACCTCTTTTTCACTGACACCAGTCCGGCCGAGATAAACCTCTCGCGCCCTTCCTGGACTTTTTCAGACCTGTCCTTCCCTAGCGGTTCGCTTAACAGCTCAATACAGCCATTCAAAATTTCCGCTTTTCCTTTCCCCGTCTCCTTCCTTGGGGCAAAGCACCTGGACGCAAAGTGTCCGACTTTCCCACAATTATAACAGACGACTCCAGGAGACTTCCTACCAGACTGCTCCCGGTCTACCTTATCCTTTTCACTAGTCCCCGGCTTACTTTCTGACTTTTCCGGTGGACTCTCCCCGCCGTCCTGACTACCCTTCTGGTAGCCTTTACTCGGGGCAACCTTCATTTTATGCGTCAACGCATACTCATCCGCTAACTTAGCAGTTGCGGCTAACGTGGCTGCCTCTTTCTCATCGAGGTAGGGTCTCATACCCTCAGGGACACAACCTTTAAACTGCTCAATCAGAATCAGTTGCAGCAGTCTGTCATAATCCCCCTCTACCCCTTTCGAGGCGCACCAACGCTCACAATATGTTTGCATCTCGCGAGCAAACTCCAAATACGTGCGGTCCCACCGCTTCCTCGCATTCCGGAACCTCTGCCGGTATGCCTCCGGGACCAACTCATAAATCCTGAGGATGGCCTCCTTCACCACCTCATACTTCTGGGCATCTTCCGCGGATAAGGCGGAGTAAGCTTGTTGGGCTTTCCCTTTCAGTACACTCTGAAGTAAGACAACCCACTTATCCCTCGGCCATTCCTGACTTATAGCCACCTTTTCGAAGTGAAGAAAGTACCGATCCACATCGGTATCGTCAAATGGGGGAACCAGCCTAACCTCCTGGGTCGCCCGGAACCCTCCACCTTGGTTCGGCACGAGCCCCTGCTCAGCCCTTATCTTTAACTTCTCCAGCTCAAATTCCCTTTCCCTCTGTTTCTCCTCTCTCTCCAACTGTCTGTCCCTCTCTCTCTCTTCTCTCTCCAACTGTCTTTCTCTCTCTTTCTCTTCGTGTTCTAACTGCCGTACCCGGAACTCGTGCTCGAGTCTCAGTTTTTCAAGCTGTACCTGTACCGCGTCTCCAGCAGGTTTTTCAATAGACACCTCCCCCAGCTCACCTTGGGGAAACACACCTTTAGATACATAGTGCTCTACAATAGCTCTGTGTATCTCCTCTCTCCTCATTGTCGACTTCACCTTAGCAAGATTCACCCGTTTTGCCACAGCTATCAATTCCGATTTCCTGGCATCCTCTAATGCCTCCAAGGTCGGCGCCTTTATAAATTCCTCAACCTCCATTTCTGCTGTTTGTCTTTTCTTTCTTTCGGGAATTTTAACCCAATCAATTTACTCCGTCCCAAATTTAGCGTTCAAAATCGCGGACGAGAACCCCACTTATGTTACGTACCCCGTAACTGGGTTGCCAAACCAGCAGAAATGGATCACTCAGTTGGAGTCTGGAGTACTAGAACTAAGAAAGTTTTATTAAAGAAACAAGTAACACAGTAATCGAAAGGATAATAAATGCAACAATTCAACAATGATAACCACACATGTGCACAGAATTAAGATAACAGCATCAATCAAGCTCTATCGTTGTCTAGGGGTAAATGACCAATTTCAAAATGACTCAAAGTTCAGGTCGCAGTAATCGTTGCCATGGCGATGGACAAGGTGGGGGAAGAGAGACAGAATAGGAACAACTGATCATTCAGAACACTGCTTCACTCACAGACCAGCGAGATGGCTCACAAACAGCATTTGGGCGGGTCCTTGGTGATGTCACCTGAGGTCACCGACTGTGACCCCTCCTCCAGATGCGGTCGATCCTCTGCAGTGAACCCGGCACCCAGGCAAGGGCGGACACACACCGGGTTCCCGCTGATCGTACCTTTCCACCCTTGTCGTTGTCTGGCACTTCTCACCCACTCGTGAGAAGCGCACCGCTTCCAGGGTCTCGTTACCTCGGGTGGCGTGTGTGTCTGTCTTAGCGAACCTGTCCCTTTTTATCCCCCTGCTGGGGTATCGCCTGTCCATCACTTCAAACAGTTCAGGGTTCAAAGGGGGGAGCCGCTCCAGACAGCTCTTCCTCCCACATCCCTTCATTACACATCTCCAGACGCTGCTCCATTGTTCCTTATCTCTCCTTCCCCTGAGGGCAGGTGGCAGACCAACTGCTGCTGCCACCGATGCTAGCCCAGGCCAGCAAACATCTTAATTTTATGTGTATTCTCGTAACAATCTTAACTAAAAGGTTAGTAAAAGATAACAAAAAGAAAGCAGCCCGTTCTAGTTAAACAGTCAAATGTGCACGAGTTGGAGCTCACCTTGAACTTCTCTGTCACTCACGCGCTGGGCCCTCGGTCAACATGAAAGCACCCACCGCCTTCCGAACGTCACTCGCAATCCATCTCGCACAAACGGGTCTCCCACCGGATCGGATGCTACGATTGGTTCTCCCCAGCGTCTTCTGTCTTCATCTCCTCTCGAGCAAAAGCCCCAAGCCCAACCTTAGTGTCTGAAGCACCTTCAATAACTCCAAAAGACTGAGGTTAGGTAAAATACCGAAAGGCTTTTATTCGCTGTACAATGCGACCTCCACGGTGAGTGTCTGGGGGGGAGGGGCAAGGCGAAACACCTTTATACAGGACTCTGTGGGAGGAGCCACAGGGGCAGTCAGCAGAGGGTTGTGTCCAGACAGTTAACCCAGTCACAACATATATACATGGTTTATCACATTCACCCCTCCTCTTTTTTAAAAAGAGTCCCGTGGGGTGAAGTGACTGACAATATTTACAAGAAGTATATTTACAGGTCAAGTCTATCAGGCGGTCGAGTCCGTCGCTGTGATCTACGTAGCACCGGCGATGGCGGTTGTGCTGGCTCCGACCTGACTTGAGGTGCCAGCACGTTAGGCGTTGTTAATCCCTCGTGCGTGTGCGTCGCGCCCGGTATGGGAGTGTGGTGTGGTGTCTGTGTAGGGTTTGGAGTGCGCAGTGTCTCGTGGGTACATACATTGGTGGGTACGGGGTCAATAGTCACCACGGAGTGTTCAGGGTAGGGGCCCGGAGCTCCTGCGGGCGCCAGGTCGTGGATGGAGACTGTGTCCTCCCGCCCATCAGGTAAAACCACGTAGGCGTACTGAGGGTTCGCATGAAGTAAGTGAACCCTCTCAACCATCGGGGAGTATTTATTGCTCCTCGCATGTTTCCGGAGCAGCACTGGCCCAGGGGACGTCAGCCAAGTTGGTAGGGTGGTCCCAGTGGTCGATTTTCGGGGAAAAGAAAAGAGCCGCTCATGAGGGGTGGCATTGGTGGCTGTGCGTAACAGGGAGCAGATGGAGTAGAGTGCCTCGGGAAGGACCTCCTGCCAGCGAGAGACTGGCAGTCCCTTTGACCTGAGGGCTAAAAGTGTGGCTTTCCACACCGTGCCATTCTCCTTCTCCACCTGTCCATTCCCCCAGGGACTATAGCTCGTGGTCCTACTAGTTGCAATTCCCCTAGCCAGCAGGTATTGGCTCAGCTCATCACTCATAAACGAGGACCCCCTGTCACTGTGGATATAGCATGGGTATCCGAACAGAGTGAAAAGCTTGCACAGGGCTTTTATAACTGGACGTGGTAGTGGTATCGGGGCAGGGGTTGGCGAAGAGGAACCGCGAGTACTCGTCGATAACATTAAGAAAGTACACATTGCAGTCGGTGGAGGGAAGGGGGCCCTTAAAGTCAACACTCAGTCGCTCAAAGAGGTGGTTGGTCTTGATGAGTTATGCCTTTTTCGGGTCGGTAGAAGTGCAGTTTGCACTCTGCGCAGACTTGGCAGTCCCTGGTCATCATCCTGATCTCCTCAAGGGAGTAAGGCAGGTTCCGGGCTTTCACGAAGTGGAAAAGCCGGGTGACCCCCGGGTGGCAAAGATCTACATGTAGGGCGTATAGCCAGTTGATCTGCGCGCTGGCACACGTTCCCTGAGATAGGGCATCGGAGGGCTCGTTGAGCTTCCCAGGCCTGTACATGATGTCATAGTTGTAGGTGGAGAGTTCGATTCTCCACCTCAGAATTTTATCATTTTTGATTTTGCCCCGCTGTTGGTTAGTAAACATGAATACGACTGAGTGCTGGTCAGTTAGCAGGGTGAACCTTTTGCCGGCAAGATAATGACTCCAGTGCCTAATAGCTTCCACTATGGCCTGGGCCTCTTTCTCCACCGCGGAGTGCCGAATTTCAGGGCCTTGAAGGGTACGGGAGAAGAACGCCACTGGTCTTCCTGCCTGGTTGAGGGTAGCAGCCAGCACAAAGTCAGAGGCGTCACTCTCTACTTGGAAGGGAATGGCCTCATCCACCGCATGCATTCCTGCTTTGGCAATGTCCCCTTTTATGTGGTTGAAGGCCACGTGGGCCTCGGCAGAGAGGGGGAATGTGGTGGACTTGACCAGGGGGCAGGCCTTGTCTGCATAGTTAGAGACCCACTGGGCGTAATATGAAAAGAAGCCCAGGCACCTTTTGAGGCTCTGAGGGTGTTGGGAGGAGGGAGTTCCAACAAGGGGCGCATACGGTCGGGGTCAGGGCCAATGACTCCGTTTTCCATGACACACCCAAGGATAGCAAGTCGGGTGGTCCCGAATACACACTTGTTATAGGTGAGATTGAAAGATATGCCGCTTGGAGAAATTTTTGTAGGTTGTTGTCGTGATCCTGCCGGTCGTGACCGAAGATGGTGATGTTATCCAGATGTGGGAATGTGGCCTTCAGTTGGCACTGGTCCACCATCCCATCCATCGCCCTCTGGAAGACAGATACACCATTCGTGACACCGAAGGGGACGCGCAGGAAGTGATAAAGCCTGCCGTCCGCCTCGAAGGCGGTGTAAGGGCGGTCCTCCTGGCGGATAGGGAGCTGATGGTAAGTGGATTTTAGGTCTATGGTCGAGTACACCTTGTACTGTGCTATCTGATTGACCATATCCGCGATGCGGAGTAGAGGGTACGCGTCGAGCTGCGTGAACCTATTGATGGTCTGGCTATAGTCCACGACCATCCTATTCTTCTCCCCGTTCCAAACAACGACCACCTGCGCCCTCCAAGGACTTGTGCTTGCCTCAATGACCCCCTCCCTGAGCAGCCGCTGCACCTCCGACTTAATGAAAGCTCTGTCCCCCGCGCTGTACCTCCTGCTTTTAGTTGCCACAGGTTTACAGTCGGGGGTCAGGTTGGCGAACAGCGGTGGGGGAGGGATCTTGAAGGTGGAGAGGCCGCAAGTGGCGTCGGTAGTGCGGCAGTTGGCATGGTGTTGGGTGGTGTGTGCGGGTCGGTGTGTGTGTGTGGTCAGTAGCGGGGTATGTGACGTATCCTTACAAAACTGGGGATTTACGACAGTGACTGGCGGGAGGGGCCCATCATACTTCATTGTCACGCTTTTCAGGTGGCTCTGGAAGTCCAACCCCAACAGCACAGGGGCACACAGTTGAGGCAAGACCAGTAACGTAAAGTCTCGATATTCTGTGCCCTGCACCACTAGTGTCGCTACACAACCCCCCGGATGTCTGTTGTATGCGACCCGGAAGCCATGGTGACCCTCTGACTTACCGGCCGTATCGCAAGTCCGCAATGCTGCACCGTGTCCGGGTGGATAAGACTCTCCGTGCTGCCTGTGTCAAACAGGCAGCTTGTCCTGCGCCCCGCCACCAGGATGTCCATCATTGACCTTGCGAGCTGGTGGGGAGTGCTTTGGTCGAGGGTCACGGAGGCCAGAGTTGAGTCACTGTCTTGGTCCGGTGCGGTGGGATGCCCTCTGAGCACCCATTGGTCGTAGGCGGTGGGAGGTGGTGCCGACCAAGTTGGCCACCCCCATGTCTCGCACGTGGTGGCGGCGTGCAGGGAAGATGGCGGCAGGTAAGATGGCGACCCGCATGTCTTGCACGCGGTGCTGCTCGATCCCACTAGTGGTTTGGACTTACACACCTTCGCGAAGTGGCCCTTCTTTCCACAGCTGGAGCAGGTAGCTTCTCGGGCCGGGCAGCGTTTCTGGGGGTGCTTCTCAAATCTGCAGAAGTAGCACTTCGCGGACTTGTGACTGACGGCAGCCGAGGTCGATTCGCCGGTGGGTTGCAGGCTCTGCGGCGCCCATGAGGCCATCGGGGGATCGCGTGCCTGGAGAGCCTCAGAGTTATGCAGAGCGGCCTCCAGTGTGTCAGCCAGTTCATTCGCCGAACTTAAGGTAAGGTCGGCTGTTTCCAACAGCCGCTGGCGCACATACACTGACCTGGTCCCTGTGACGAAGGTGTCCCTCACTAGGAGTTCTGCATGCTGCGCCGCTGTCAGCTCCTGGCAATTGCAGGCCCGCACGAGCTTCCTTAGGGCCTGGATGAACTCAGCACTTGATTCCCCAGGCCGTTGTTGCCGTGTCGCTAAGCAGTGCCGAGCATAGATGCTGTTTATCGGCCGCAGGTAAGGGAAGAGGGAGAGTATGGGTGGGGGAAGTGGGGGTGAAGTGAGAAGCTGGGAACTGATAGATGGATAAGGTAAAGGGGTCAAGAAGAAGGGATCTGATAGGGAAGGACCATAAGAGAAAGGGAAGGAGGAAGAAAACCAGATGGAGGTGATAAGAAGAGAAGAGGTAAGAAGGGAGAAAGAATAGGGCATAAAAAAAGAGGAGGAGAGGAGAGCTTGTTACATACACCTGTTAGGGTGCATTCTCCAGTTACCTTATAAGGTAACCATAGCCTTCAGCCAGGAGCAGATGTCATCAGGTGGTTCCCAACCTTCACCGAGTGTTTCGACCCTTAACCACAACACTCTTCAGTTGGTGGGCCGGCAGTGGTGGCCAAATCACTGCCCATCTGTTCCTGGCTTCCAGCTCCCCTCCTCTCGCCTACTCCAAATCCAGCAAGAGGCTCGTTCTGCCTCTTCCCCCATCCTACGAGCTGCTTGTTTTTTGCTCCTTTCGTCCAGGCCCGGATCTGACAACAACCATCATGCTGATTTGGCTGGGAAACCTCTGCAGCCGATCTCCAGGGGGAACAACCATGCCTGCCATCCCTTGTCTTTACACTCCTGCACTAAGGGCTGGTACTTCAAGGCCTTTCTCTCGTGGGCCTCTTCCCATCCCTCCTCCCACGGCACAGTCAGCTCAGCCAGAATTATTTTCTTGTCTTCGGTTAACCACAGTACAATGTCCGGGCGTAGGGTTGTGTGCACCACATCCGGGAACTGCAAACTCCTTCCCACGTTGACCCTCGTCTCACAGGACCTGGCCATTAGCAGCAGATTGGGCTTTGGTTGGTTGATTACGAAAGGCCTGGCTCCCTCTTTGATGAAAGTGATGGCCTTCCTCAAATCTGTGCCAGCCGTCCTTTTCTTGCATCTCTCCCGCTCTAGTGTGTCAGCAAGAGCCAGAAGCACCTTATCATGGCGCCACCTATACCAAATTACTGGAATTTAGAGAAGTCAATATTTATGTCATCTGGTTGGAGGCTACCCAGATGGAGTAAGAGGTGTTGCTCCTCCAACCTAACTGAGAGTGCCTTGTCTTGGCAGTAAAGGAGGCTGTGGACTGACATGTTGGATTGGGAATGGAGAGTGGAATTAAAATGGTTGGCCTCCAGCAAATCCTGCTTGTTGTGGACAGAGCAAAGGTGCTCGACGAAGCGGTCCACCAATTGACATTGGGTCTCACCAGAGTAGAGGAGGATGCACAGGGAACACCAGGAATACCTCTGTGTGCAGGTTGTGTGTCATCTATAAATTTGCCAATGATACAATTGTTGACAGAATTTCAAATGGTGATGAGAGGGCATACAGGAGAAAGATTCGCCGGCTAGTCAAGTGGTTTTGTAGCAGCAACTTTGCATTCAACGCTAGTAAGACCAAAGATCTGATTGTGGACTTCAGAAAGAGTTGAACGAGGGAACACAAACCAATCCTCATAGCGGAATCAGAAGTGTAGAGAGTGAGGAATTTCAAGTTCCTGGGTGTCAATATCTCTGAGGATCTAACCATAAGACAAAGGAGCAGAAGTCAGCCATTCGGCCCATCGAGTCTGCTCCGCCATTTTATCATGAGCTGATCCATTCTCCCATTTAGTCCCACTCCCCCGCCTTCTCACCATAACCTTTGATGCCCTGGCTACTCAGATACCTATCAATCTCTGCCTTAAATACACCCAATGACTTGGCCTCCACTGCTGCCCGTGGCAACAAATTACATAGATTCACCACCCTCTGGCAAAAAAAAATTTCTTTGCATTTCTGTTCTGAATGGGCGCCTTCAATCCTTAAGTTATGCCCTATCGTACTAGACTCCCCCATCATGGGAAACAACTTTGCCACATCCACTCTGTCCATACCTTTCAACATTCGAAATGTTTCTATAAGGTCTCCCCTCATTCTTCTAAACTCCAAGAAATACAATCCAAGAGCAGGCAAACGTTCCTCATATGTTAACCCTCTCATTCCCGGAATCATTCTAGTGAATCTTCTCTGTACCCTCTCCAACGTCCAGCACATCCTTTCTTAAATATGGAGACCAAAACTGCCCACAGTACTCCAAGTGAGGTCTCATCAGCGCCTTATAGAGCCTCAACATCACATCCCTGCTCCTATACTCTATTCCTCTAGAAATGAATGCCAACATTGCATTCGCCTTCTTCACTACCGACTCAACCTGGAGGTTAACCTTAAGGGTATCCTGTACAAGGACTCCCAAGTCCCGTTGCATCGCAGAACTTTGAATTCTTTCCCCATTTAAATAATAGTCTGCCTGTTTATTACTTCTGCCAAAATGCATAGCCATACACTTTCCAACATTGTATTTCATTTGCCACTTCTTTGCCCATTCTTCCAATCTATCCAAGTCTCTCTGCAGACTCTCCGTTTCCTCAGCACTACCGGCCCCTCCACCTATCTTTGTATCGTCAGCAAACTTAGCCACAAAGCCATCTATTCCATAATCCAAATCGTTGATGTACAATGTAAAAAGAAGCGGCCCCAACACGGACCCCTGTGGAACACCACTGGTAACCGGCAGCCAACCAGGATAGGATCCCTTTATTCCCACTCTTTGTTTCCTGCCAATCAGCCAACGCTCTGTCCACGTATGTAACTTTCCCGTAATTCCATGGGCTCTTATCTTGTTAAGTAGCCTCATGTGTGGCACCTTGTCAAAGGCCTTCTGAAATTCCAAATATACAACATCCACTGTATCTCCCTTGTCTAGCCTACTGGTAATTTCCTCAAAAAATTGTAATAGGTTTGTCAGGCAGGATTTTCCTTTAAGGAATCCATGCTGAGCTCTGCCTATCTTGTCATATGCCTCCAGGTACTCTGTAACCTCATTCTTGACAATCAACTCCAACAACTTCCCAACCACCGATGTCAAGCTAACAGGTCTATAATTTCCTTGCCCACTTCTTAAATAGCGGAGTGACATTTGCAATCTTCCAGTCCTCCGGAACCATGCCAGGATCTATCGACTTTTGAAAGATCATCGCTAATGCCTCCGCAATCTCCATAGCTACTTCTTTCAGAACACGAGGGTGCATTCCATCTGGTCCAGGAGATTTATCTACCTTTAGACTATTCAGCTTCCTGAGTACTTTCTCTGTCGTAATTGTGACTGCGCACACTTCTCTTCCCTGCCACCCTTCAGTGTCCGGTATACTGCTGCTGTCTTCCTCAGTGAAGACTGATGCAAAATACTCGTTCAGTTCCTCTGCCATCTCCTTATCTCCCATTACAATTTCTCCAGCATCATTTTCTATCGGTCCTATATCTACTCTCACCTGTCTTTTACTCTTTATATACTTGAAAAAGCTTTTAGTATCCTCTTTGATATTATTTGCTAGCTTCCCTTCATAGTTAATCTTTTCTCTCTTAATGACCTTCTTAGTTTCCTTTTGTAAGGTTTTAAAAACTTCCCAATCCTCTGTCTTCCCACTAATTTTTGCTTCCTTGTATGCCCTCTCCTTTGCTCTAACTTTAGCTTTGACTTCTCTTGTCAACCACAGTTGCATCCTTTTTCCATTCGAAAATTTCTTCTTTTCTGGAATATACCTGTCTTGCACCTTCCTCACTTCTCGCATAAACTCCAGCCACTGCTGCTCTGCCATCTTTCCTGCCAGTGTCCCTTTCCAGTCAACTTTGGCCAGTTCCTCTCTCATGCCACTGTAATTTCCTTTACTCCACTGAAATATCGATACATCAGATTTCGGCTTCTCTTTTTCAAATGTCACAGTGAACTCAATCATGTTATGATCACTGCCTCCTAAGGGTTCCTTCACCTCAATCTCTCTAATCACCTCCAGTTCATTACAGAATACCCAATCTTGTACAGCCAATCCCCTAATGGGCTCAACAACAAGCTGTTCTAAAAAGCCATCTCGCAGACATTCTACAAATTCTCTCTCTTGAGATCCAGTGCCGACCTAATTTTCCCAATCCAATCGCATGTTAAAATCCCCCACAATTATCATAACACTGTCCTTCTGACAAGCCTTTTCTATTTCCTGCTGTAATTTGTAGTCCACATCTCTGCAGCTGTTTGGAGGCCTGTATATAACTGCCATTAGGGTCCTTTTACCCCTGCAATTTCTTAGCTCAACCCATAAAGATTCTGCACCTTCCGATCCTATATCACCTCTTTCTAATGATTTAATATCATTTCTTACCAATAAAGCCACGCCTCCCCCTCTGCCTACCTTCCTATCCTTCCGATACACCATGTATCCTTGGACGTTCAGCTCCCAGAGACATGCACCTTTAGCCATATCTCGGTGATGGCCACAATATCATACTTGGTCATAACATACTGATGCAGCTATAAAGAACGCAAGACATTAAACCCGATTCTGATTCCGATTCCCTGTAAGATATAGCTCTTTCCGTGCTCTGTACTGTATGGATATCATGTGATAAGGATGAAAATGCTGAGGTCTGTTATCTGTTAAATCAATTATATTTTTGTTTTCCTGAATTGAGACTGTGGGCTGTCACTGGAAAGTACAGAGCTCCATAGCTTTGCATGTGTACTGTTCAGAGGTGTGGTTAACTGGCAGCTTTGAGGCATGGAACTTTACAGCACGGAAATAAGCAATTGAGGCCAACTCATCTACGACAGCCAAGTTGCCGACTCGAGCTTGTCTCATTTTCCAGCATTTTGCCCATCACCCCCTCAGGAAACGGATCAGGCACATCGAACCCCAAATCTCTCCTCCCGGCAGCAAGAGAGATTTGGAGGCTGATGTGCCTGTTTCGTTCTGTTCAGTTTTTTTGCTGGGTGGGGGATTTGTGGGCTGATGTGTCTGTTTCGTTCTGTTTAGTTTTTTGCAGGGAGGGGGATTTGGGGGCTGATGTGCCTTTTTTGTGCTGTTCAGTTTTTTGCAGGGAGGGGGAT
The DNA here is from genome assembly GCF_963921235.1 of Mobula hypostoma. Taxonomy (NCBI): domain Eukaryota; kingdom Metazoa; phylum Chordata; class Chondrichthyes; order Myliobatiformes; family Myliobatidae; genus Mobula; species Mobula hypostoma. The sequence continues at coordinate 29,850,756 of NC_086097.1, read as the reverse complement.
TTGTGGGCTGATGTGCCTGTTTCGTCCTGTTCAGTTTTTTGCAGGGAGGGGGATTTGGGGGCTGATGTGCCTGTTTCATCTTGTTCAGTTTTTTGCAGGGAGGGGGATTTGTGGGCTGATATGCCTGTTTTGTTCTGTTCAGTTTTTTGCAGGGAGGGGGATTTGGGGGCTGATGTGCCTGTTTCATCCTGTTCAGTTTTTTGCAGGGAGGGGGATTTGGGGGCTGATGTGTCTGTTTCGTTCTGTTCAGTTTTTTGCAGGGAGGGGGATTTGGGGGTCGACATGCCTGTTTTGTTCTGTTCAGTTTTTTGCAGGGAGGGGGATTTGTGGGCTGATGTGTCTGTTTCGTTCTGTTCAGTTTTTTGCAGGGAGGGAGATTTGGGGGCTGATGTGTCTGTTTCGTTCTGTTCAGTTTTTTACAGGGAGGGGGATTTGGGGGGCTGATGTATCTGTTTCGTTCTGCTCGTTTTTTTGCAGGGAGGGGGATTTGGGGTCTGATGTATCTATTTCGTTCTGTTCAGTTTTTTGCAGGGAGGGATATTTGGGGACTGATGTGTCTGCTTCGTTCTGTTCAGTTTTTCGTAGGGTGGGGGATTTGGGGTCTGATGTATCTGTTTCGTTCTGTTTAGTTTTTTACAGGGAGGGGGATTTGGGGGCTGATGTGCCTGTTTCATCCTGTTCAGTTTTTTGCAGGGAGGGGGATTTGTGGGCTGATGTGCCTGTTTCGTCCTGTTCAGTTTTTTGCAGGGAGGGGGATTTGGGGACTGATGTGTCTGTTTCGTTCTGTTCAGTTTTTTGCAGGGAGGGGGATTTGGGGTCGACATGCCTGTTTCGTTCTATTCAGTTTTTTGCAGGGAGGGGGATTTGGGGGCTGATGTGCCTGTTTCGTTCTGTTCAGTTTTTTGCAGGGAGGGGGATTTGGGGGCTGATGTATCTGTTTCGTTCTGTTCAGTTTTTTGCAGGGAGGGGGATTTGGGGGCTGATGTCCCTGTTTCGTTCTGTTCAGTTTTTTGCAGGGAGGGAGATTTGGGGGCTGATGTGTCTGTTTCGTTCTGTTCAGTTTTTTGTAGGGAGGGGGATTTGGGGTCTGATGTATCTGTTTCGTTCTGTTCAGTTTTTTGCAGGGAGGGGGATTTGTGGGCTGATATGCCTGTTTTGTTCTGTTCAGTTTTTTGCAGGGAGGGGGATTTGGGGGCTGATGTGCCTGTTTCATCCTGTTCAGTTTTTTGCAGGGAGGGGGATTTGGGGGCTGATGTGTCTGTTTCATTCTGTTCAGTTTTTTGCAGGGAGGGGGATTTGGGGGTCGACATGCCTGTTTTGTTCTGTTCAGTTTTTTGCAGGGAGGGGGATTTGTGGGCTGATGTGTCTGTTTCGTTCTGTTCAGTTTTTTGCAGGGAGGGAGATTTGGGGGCTGATGTGTCTGTTTCGTTCTGTTCAGTTTTTTACAGGGAGGGGGATTTGGGGGGCTGATGTATCTGTTTCGTTCTGCTCGTTTTTTTGCAGGGAGGGGGATTTGGGGTCTGATGTATCTATTTCGTTCTGTTCAGTTTTTTGCAGGGAGGGATATTTGGGGACTGATGTGACTGCTTCGTTCTGTTCAGTTTTTCGTAGGGTGGGGGATTTGGGGTCTGATGTATCTGTTTCGTTCTGTTTAGTTTTTTACAGGGAGGGGGATTTGGGGGCTGATGTGCCTGTTTCATCCTGTTCAGTTTTTTGCAGGGAGGGGGATTTGTGGGCTGATGTGCCTGTTTCGTCCTGTTCAGTTTTTTGCAGGGAGGGGGATTTGGGGACTGATGTGTCTGTTTCGTTCTGTTCAGTTTTTTGCAGGGAGGGGGATTTGGGGTCGACATGCCTGTTTCGTTCTATTCAGTTTTTTGCAGGGAGGGGGATTTGGGGGCTGATGTGCCTGTTTCGTTCTGTTCAGTTTTTTGCAGGGAGGGGGATTTGGGGGCTGATGTATCTGTTTCGTTCTGTTCAGTGTTTTGCAGGGAGGGGGATTTGGGGGCTGATGTCCCTGTTTCGTTCTGTTCAGTTTTTTGCAGGGAGGGAGATTTGGGGGCTGATGTGTCTGTTTCGTTCTGTTCAGTTTTTTGTAGGGAGGGGGATTTGGGGTCTGATGTATCTGTTTCGTTCTGTTCAGTTTTTTGCAGGCTGGGGGATTTGGGGGCTGATGTATCTGTTTCGATCTGTTCCGATCTGTTCAGTTTTTTACAGGGAGGGGGATTTGGGGTCTGATGTATCTGTTTCGTTCTGTTCAGTTTTTTGCAGGGAGGGGGATTTGGCGGGCTGATGTATCTGTTTCGTTCTGTTCAGTTTTTTGCAGGGAGGGGGTTTTGGGGTCTGATGTATCTGTTTCGTTCTGTTCAGTTTTTTTTGCAGGGAGGGGGATTTGGGGGCTGATGTGCCTTTTTTGTGCTGTTCAGTTTTTTGCAGGGAGGGGGATTTGGGGGCTGATGTGCCTGTTTCATCTTGTTCAGTTTTTTGCAGGGAGGGGGATTTGTGGGCTGATGTGTCTGTTTCGTTCTGTCTGGTTTTTCTGCAGGGAGGGGGATTTGTGGGCTGATGTGCCTGTTTCGTTCTGTTCAGTTTTTTGCAGGGAGGGGGATTTGGTGGCTGATGTGCCTGTTTCGTCGTGTTCAGTTTTTTGCAGGGAGGGTGATTTGGGGGCTGATGTGCCTGTTTCGTTCTATTCAGTTTTTTGCAGTGAGGGGGATTTGGGGGCTGATGTATCTGTTTCGTTCTGTTCAGTTTTTTGCAGGGTGGGGGATTTGGAAGCTGATGTATCTGTTTCGTTCTGTTCAGTTTTTTGCAGGGAGGGGGATTTGTGGGCTGATGTATCTGTTTCGTTCTGTTCAGTTTTTTGCAGGGAGGGGGATTTGTGGGGATTATGTATCTGTTTCGTTCTGTTAAGTTTTTTGCAGGGAGGGGGATTTGTGAGCTGATGTGTCTGTTTCGTTCTGTTAAGTTTTTTGCAGGGAGGGGAATTTGGGGGGCTGATGTATCTGTTTCGTTCTGTTCAGTTTTTTGCAGGGAGGGGGATTTGTGGGCTGATGTGCCTGTTTCGTCCTGTTCAGTTTTTTGCAGGGAGGGGGATTTGTGGGCTGATGTGTCTGTTTCGTTCTGTTGAGCTTTTGCAGGGAGGGGGATATGTGGGCTGATGTGTCTGTTTCATTCTGTTCAGTTTTTTGCAGGGAGGGAGATTTGGGGGCTGATGTGTCTGTTTCGTTCTGTTCAGTTTTTTACAGGGAGGGGGATTTTGGGGCTGATGTGTCTGTTTCATTCTGTTCAGTGTTTTGCAGGGAGGGGGATTTGGGGTGCTGATGTATCTGTTTCGTTCTGTTCAGTTTTTTGCAGGGAGGGGGATTTTGGGGCTGATGTGTCTGTTTCATTCTGTTCAGTGTTTTGCAGGGAGGGGGATTTGGGGTGCTGATGTATCTGTTTCGTTCTGTTCAGTTTTTTGCAGGGAGGGGGATATGTGGGCTGATGTGTCTGTTTCATCCTGTTCAGTTTTTTGCCGGGAGGGGGATTTGGGGGCTGATGTGTCTGTTTCATTCTGTTCAGTTTTTTGCAGGGAGGGGGATATGTGGGCTGATGTATCTGTTTCGTTCTGTTCAGTTTTTTGCAGAGGGGGGATTGGGGGGGCTGATGTTCGTGCTGCTTTTCTTTTCTTTCTTGGTTTCATGGCTACCCGGAGAGTTTAAGAATTTCAGAGTTGTATACTGTGGTAATCATTGAAGCTCTCAATGTGCAGAGAATAACGAGATATAGACATTGATGAGGCAGAAGTTGAGTAGTTCAGTGAAGTGTTTAATTAGTTCAGCACAATATTGTGGGCTGAAGGGCCTGTTTCTATCTGTACTGCTCCATGTTTTATGTTTCTGTTGTTAAGAAATCAGTATAACTCAAAAATCCATTCCATCTGAAAGCATGTTGGCTTGTTTTGTTCAGTAGTTTCATTGTAACAATGAATACTTTGGCAATGAAATTATCTCTGCCTCGCACAATGTGCTCTTTATTGTCCCCTACCTTTTTGTGCACACCTGGTCATACTGCAGACAAATATCTCGCGGTCAATTTTAGATTTAAATCAATTTAATTTCCCTTTGTGCCACGTGATTTGCTTCTATTTAACTGTGCAGTGTGAGGAGTGTTTGTTTATACATTCATCTGAAACATAGGATTACAGACCTCCAGAGCATCACCAGAGAGAACTATGAAGGAAAAGCTTGCACCACTCTGGTAGGTTCCTTCTGGAGGTGTTTCACTGACACAGGGATTGGCTGTCTTCATTATTCAGGTACGGGGAAACAGTCCTCTCTTCACTGAGGTCCATGACTGGTGGTGTTTATGTTCCACAGGGTTAGGAGCTGGGATCTCTGCTGTTCATGATATATAACAATTATTTGGATAAAAGTGCATTCAGGGAGATTACTAAATTTTGTGGAGCTAAAATTGTGGAGCTGTGGATATTAAGGAAGATTGTCAAAGGATGCAGTAGGAGATAGATCAGTTGAAGATATGGGCGGGGAAATGGCAGAAACAATATTGAATTGAATTGAGTTTTACTTTATTTCTTAAATCTTTCACATACATGGGGAGTAAAATTCTTTACGTTACATCTCCGTCTGAATATGCAACATGCAATTCATAGTAATTTGCAATAAATAGTATGTACAACAGGACAGTCAATATAACATAGAAATACGATTGTATCAGTGTGAATTAATCAGTCTGTTGGCCTGGTTGAAGAAGCTGGCCCCGAGCCTGTAGGTCCAGGCTTTAATGCCGCAATATCATTTCCCAGACGGGAGCAGCTGGAACAATTTGTGGTTGGGGTGAGTCGGGTCCCCAATGATCCTTCAGGCCCTTTTTACGCACCTGTCTCTATAAATGTCCTGAATAGTGGGAGTTCACACCTACAGATGCGCTGGGCTGTCCATACCACTCTCTGCACAGTCCTGCGATTAAGGGAGGTACAGTTCCCATACCAGGCAGTGATGCAGCCAGTCAGGACGCTCTCAATTGTGCTCCTGTAGAAAGTTCTTAGGAATTGGGGACTCGTGCCAAACTTCCTCAACCGTCTGAGATGTACTGAGTACCGATGTTGAGCTCTGAGATCAATCTCATCCTCCCACATAGCCCCCATTTTCCTATCTTCCATGTGCTTAGCTAAGAGTATCTTAAGTGTCCCAAATGTATTTGCCTTTACCACCACACTGGCAGTGTGTTCCACGTACCCACCCCTCTCTGTGTAAACAGTTTTAACCCAAACAAGTGTGGGGGTTACACTTTGGGAGGTCAGACCTGAGGGGGAAGTATACAGTTACCAGAAGAACTGCAAAGGAGCATTAATGTGCGGAGGGACCTTGGGGCTGCAAATCAACAGCTCCCTAGAAATGGCAATACAAGTGGATAGGGTAGTAAAGATGGTATTCAGCATTCTTACTTTCATCAGACATATAGAAGTCAAAAAGTTACGTTGCAGCTATTTAAAACTTTGTGTAGGACTTATCTGGAGTATTGTATGGATTTCTGGTCACCAGATTATAGAAAGAATGTGGAGGCTTTGGAGTGTGTTCGGTTCACTAGATGTTGAGATTCGCATTTATTTTTCTCATATACATCCAAACATCCATTGAGATACGTCGTTTGTGTGTACAACCAACACAGCCTAATCTTGCGGCGGGGCAGGCCGCATGTGAACCACAGAGCATGCCCACCCAACAATACAAGCAACGACGACAGCAACAAAACAAAACAAAAGCAAGACAAGCCAATTTTCCACCATCCCCCTCACACACCACCACACTACAACCCCAGGCCAGCCCCCCTCTGGGCCTCTGATCCTTGGCCCTAGACTGACGGGCTTGCAGGCAATGGGTCTCCCATCTCCTGTCCCTGGCCCAGACTCACAGCTATAGTGCCTCTAACTTCTGGACAAGCAGACCCAGGGGCTTCAACCTTTGGATCTCTGCCTCCAGACTCATCTGGATTCAAGAGCATGTACTAAAAGGAGAGAGTGGACAAACCTGGGGTTGATTTCTCTGCAACACTGGAGTCTGGAGGTGACCTGACAGAAGCCAACAAAATTATGAGTGACAGAATTAGGGTAGACAGTTAGAGTCTTTCCCAGAGCGGAAATGTCAAATACTAGAGTGCATTGTTTTAATTTGTGAGAGGGAAAGTTTAAAGGAGATTTATGGGGCAAGTTGTATAAGACATTGGGGGGGCCTATCTTGGAGTATTGTGTGCAGTTCTGGTCAATTACCTGCAAGAAAGACATCAGTACGATTGAAAGAGTACAGTGAAAATTTACAAGAGTGCTGCCAGGAATTGAGGATCTGGATTATAGGGAAAGGTTGAATAAGTTCAGACTATTTTTAGTAAGAACGAGATCCTTTTTCAGGTTAGGATTTTATTTCCTGGAACATAAGAGAATGAGGGGAGATGTGATAGAGATATACAAAATTATGAGTGGTGGTGGGTCTCATCACAGTTGCAAGAATTATATTGTAAAACTGGAAAAAACCCAGATGTCCCACTATGAAGGAATGGACTGAGGAAATGATTAAGATTTCATCATATGAACACATGTTGGGAAGAACTAACAGTGAGGGAAAAGTGCAAGACGCAAGGGATCAATTTTGATTGTATGTTAATTTAAACTTAAATTAGAACTTCTTTCTGTCTCTAAGTTTTACTTGTTTTCCGGTCATGGGATAGCTTTGTAAATATGCTGTACTCTATCTGCTCTGTGATATGCTGTGCTGCTTTGTAAAATAAGAATAAATAAGAATAAAAATTTGAATTACAAAAAAAAATACCAGTGGTGTAGATTGGGTAAATGCAAGCAGGCTTTTTCCACTAGGGCTGGGCGAGACGAGAACTAGGGGTCATAGGTTAAGGGTGAAAGGTGGAATACTTAAGGGGAATATGAGATGGGAGCTTCTTTACTCAGAGGGTGGTGAGACTGTGGAATGAGCTGCTAGCAGTGTGATGCGAGTTTGATTGCAACCTTTAAGAGCAGTTTGTACGAGTACGTGGCTGGGAGGGCTATGGAGGGCTACAGCGGATGGAACTAGATAGAACAGGTGTTCGGCACAGTCTAGATGGCCAAACAACCTGCTTCTGTTCTGTGGTGCTCTACGGCTCTGTTTGTTGATGCCTGGAATGCACTGCCTGGGGAGATGGCAGAAGCAGGTACAATGTTTCAGAGGTATTTGAACAGATATATGTGCAGGCAGATTGCATTGGGATGGGCTGATGGCTGAAGTCCCTGCTGCTATGCTGTACCTTGTTATGTCGTACATGAGAGAGATTAGAACCTTGGGATTGTTCTGTCAAGGATCGATTTCACCATTGGCATTGTTCAGTGGGCTGCCAAGAAGGACACTGAGAGGCAAGTTTAGAGTGAAAGTGCAACGGTGTACAAAGACCCTACGGCAGTAGTAATGGTTTTGGTTTTCTTTTGCATTATTATTGTCACAGTCAGAAGTACGTTCTTTACACAGAGAGTGGTGGGTGCATGGAACGTGCTGCCAGGGGTGGTGGTGGAGGCAGATACATTAGGGGCATTTAAGAGACTCTTAGATAGGCATATGGATGATAGAAGATTGGAGGGCTATGTAATAGGGAAGGGTTGGATTGATGTTAGAGTGGATTAAAGTATCGGCACAACATTGTTGGTTGAAAGGGCTGTACTTTGTCGTAATGTTTTAGGTTATGTTTCGCACAGTGCGTTAAGCTACAAAAAGATAAAGCAATAACAATGCAGAGTACAGGTGTAAAAGCTACTGAAAAAGTAAACAATTAAGTGCAAGAACAGCATGGCAGCGTAGTGATCAGCCTAATGCTATTACAACTAGATGGCCAGACAAGATGGTATTCAAAATTCTTACTTTCATCAGTTGGGCCATTGAGTATAGAAGTCAAAAAGTCATGTTGCAGCTACTTAAAACTTTGTGTAGAGCATATCTGGAGTATTGTATGGATTTCTGGTCTCCAGATCATAGAAAGAATGTGGAGGTTTTTCGTAAACAAAGAACATGGAGGCTTTGGTGTGTGTTCAGTCGAGGTTCACTTGGTGCTCAGATTCACGGGCGATGCAGGTTTTCTGCTGTTCTCTGTAAGGAGTTTGCACATTCTCCCCATCCCCATATGGGTTTCCTCCTACACTCGGAAGAGGTATGGGTTAGGGTTAGTACGTTATAGACATGGCATGTTGGCACCAGAAGCATGGCAGCACTTGCGGGCTGCCCCCGCAAATCCTTGAACTGGGGTCGATCATTGACACAAATAACACATTTCAGTCTATGTTTCAATGGACAGTTGACAATTGAAGCTAATCTTTAATCTTTAACCCCTCCAGATGTTGCTTTGATCTTTGAAGTGTCGCAATGGCAGACAACCTGACACAAGGGGGTTCCGGTTCCAATTGCACCATAGGCATCAGAGAGGGACAATCCCTGATCCTCTTCCTCTACGCTGCCTCGTTCTTCATCAGCCTGCCCGGGAACTGTCTGTCCATCTACGTGGCGTGCCTCCATGTGAAACGCGACAACGAGATTGGTGTTTACCTCCTGAACTTGAGTTCCATGGACATCCTGTACACAATCACGATCCCTTTCTGGTTCTATGATTGCCTTAACCAGAGCAGCGACGTGCTCCTGTACAACGTGCTAATAGTGCTGACTTACAGTTCCATGTACCTGAGCCCTGCCTTCCTCTGCTGCATTGCCGCGGATCGTTACCTGGCCATTGTCTACCCACTCAGGTTTTATGAGCTGCGGACAATACGGGCAGCTGTGGTGGTATGTGCCATCTGCTGGGTCACCCAGTTAACCTGCCACGCTCTGTTGCTCCACAGGCTAGCTCTGTTTTCCAACTTCAGTTCCTCGGTGTATAAAGAGCCGCCCCCGATGAATGCCGCCCTGTTCACCGAGAACATCACCCGCATTGTGTTTGGTTTCTTCTTCCCCCTATCCATCTTCCTCTTTAGTTCCCAACGTATCTACAGGATGGTGGCAAACAGCACTTCTGTCGAGGACAAGGAGAAAAGGAAATTGGCAAGGCTCCTTTTACTATTGCTTCTAGTCTACATTATCAGCTTTGGTCCGTACCATGTCACCTTGCTTGCCCGCAGCCTTGCGGAACCAGGCAACTGCCGCTTTGCCCAGAGTATTTACCCCTTTTATAAAGTCTTCTTTGCTCTGACTGGCATGAACTGTGCCGCTGACCCCATCCTCTACTGCTGGCTGAATGACACAGCCAGGTATGACATTCTTCAGCTACATGTGTCTGCGAGAAACAGGCTACTGAGACTGTGCAGTTGGTTGAGGTGTCAGAAAGGTTACCCCAAGGAGTCACCAGGACTTTCTCTTTGATAGTGCAAGACCATCCGGGCATTATAGTGCCAGCTTTTTGACATGAAGTGTTAACTCTGATGATCTCTTTGGAAACTCACCCGGCAGCAGGCAACGGCAAACCACCGCTGTGACTTGCCTTGTACGCAGTTCCCCACTACCTCAAAGAGGCGTGGAGGGAAATCGTCCATTAACCGGAGGAACTCCAGATGAGACGTACCTTTCCTTTCCTTTATCTTTATTTGTCACATGTACATCAAAACACCAAAACATAGAGTGAAATGCATTGTTTGTTTCACCATAAGAACATAAGAAATAGGGGCAAGAGTAGGCGACCTCACCTGTCGAGCCTGCTCTGTCATTCAATAAGATCATGGCTGATCTGACTATGGACTCATTTCCACCTACCTGCCTTTCCAACATAACCCTTAATTCCCCTACTATGCAAAAATCTATCCAACCTTGTCGTAACTACATTTACTGCTTCATTGGGCTAAGAATTCCACAGATTCACCACTCTCTGGGAAATGAAGTTCCTCCACATCTCCATCCTGAATTTACTCCCCGAATCTTGAAGCTATGTCCCCTAGTTCTAGTCTCACCTACCAGTGGAAACAACTTTCCTGCCCCTATCTTATCTTCCCCATTTCTTAATTTTGTATGTTTCTTTAAGATCTCTCAACCTTCTGAATTCCAGCAAGTACAATCCCAGGTGACTTAATCTCTCCTCATAGTCTAACCCCCTCATCTCTGGTTTGAGGACATGCTGGGCACAGCCTGCAAGTGACACCAACATAGAAAATCCTCAACTAACTAATCCTTACTTCCTTACTAACCCTTATTCCCTTACTAATCCTTACTAGCTGGTACATCTTTGGAATGCGGGAGGAAACCAGCGCACCCGGAGGAAACACACGCAGTCACGGGGAGAACGTACAATCTCCTTACAGGGAGCAGTGGGAATTGAACTTCAGTTGCTGATCGCTGATGTTTAATAGCAGTATGCTATTATTTATTATAATTATTATTATTTCTTTCTTATTGTATTTTCACAGTTTCTTGTCCTGTGCACATTAGTTAAACGCCCAGTTGGTGTGGTTTTTAATTGATTCTATTATGGTTATTATTCTATTTTGGATTCATTAAGTATACCCACAAGAAAATGAATCTCAGGCTTGCATATGGTGACATATGTGTACTTTCATTAGAAATTTACTTTGAACCTTTTGACTGTAAATGAACAACTTCTCCTGATGTAACCTAAGGCAAATAAGAATATCACTGAAACAATTTTGTTACCAATAAAGAGAACTTATTTCCATGGAATTCTGTTCAAAGTCATCGAAATGGCAACTTTTGTATGTGTATGTATCTGCCTGTCTGTTTGTGTGCGTGTATGTGTGTGTGTGTGTGTGTGTGTGTGTGTGTGTGTGTGTTTGTGTGTGTGTGTGTGTATGTGTGTGTGTGTGTGTTTGTGTGTGTGTGTGTCTGTGTGTGTGCGGAGATGTGTATGTATGTGTCTACAGAAGTATATGTTTATATTTGTTCAAACATGTGGTGTATGTGTGCGCTTGTATGTGTGTGTGTGTGTGTGTGTGTGTGTGTGTGTGTGTATGTGTGTGGAGATGTGTATGTATGTGTCTACAGAAGTATAGGTTTATATTTGTTCAAACATGTGGTGTATGTGTGTGTGTGTGTGTGTGTGTGTGTTTATGTGTGTGTGTGTGTTTGTGTGTGTGGAGATGTGTATGTATGTGTATGTGTGTGTGTGTGTGTGTGTGTGTGTGTGTGTGTGTGTGTGTGTGTGTGTTTGTGTGTGTGTGTGTGTGTGTGTGTGTGTGTGTGTGTGTGTGTGTGGAGATGTGTATATGTGTGTGTGTGTGTGTGTGTGTGGGTGTGTGTGGAGATGTGTATGTATGTGTGTGTGTGTGTGTGTGTGTGTGTGGAGATGTGTATGTATGTGTGTGTGTGTGTGTGTGTGGAGATATGTATGTGTGTGTGTGTGTGTGTGTGTGTATGTGTGTGTATGTGTATGTGTGTGTGTGTGTGTGTGTATGTGTATGTGTGTGTGTGTGTATGTGTGTATGTGTGTGTGTGTGTGTGGTTTTTTACATTAACAGTCCCCCCAGAGAAAGCTTTAAAATTAGGATCACACACAAAGTGGTCAGACAGCGTCTATGGAAGGGAATAAACAGTCAATGTTTCAGGCTGAGACCCTTCATCAAGACTAGCCCAGTCCTGATGAAGGGTCTCAGTGCAAAATGTCATCAGTTTATTCCCCTCCATAGATGCTGCCTGACTTGCTGAATTCCTCCAGCATTTAGTGTCTGTTGCTCAAGCTTTCCAGCCCCTGCAGAATATACTGTGTTTAAAATTAGAATTATTCTGTACTCAAATGTTTTATCAATAGCACTTTCTCTGAGGGCTGTCAATTGTGTAGGGTGATATAGTTATCACAGTTTTTTAATTATTTAAATGATGAATTATATCTCTCACTTTCCTTGCAATGAAGTCAGCATTAAGCAAACCAATACCAACTATCCAAGAAACACACACAAAATGCTGGAGGAACTCAGCAGGCCAGGCAGCATCTATGGAAAAGAGTGAACAGTTGACATTTCGGGCCGAGACCCTTTAATAGGACCAAAGAAAAAAAGATGAGGAGTAGATTTAAAAGGTGGGGGAAGGACAAGGGCAAACACAAGGTGATAGGTAAAACCAGGAAGGGGAGGTGAAGTACAGAGCTTTCACCAAGAGATTGGTGAAAGAGATCAAGAGCTGGACAAGGAGGAACCTGATAGGAGAGGACAGAAGGCCATGGAACAAAGAAAAGGGGGACGAGCACCAGAGGGAGGCAATGAGCAGACAAGGAGATAAGGTGAGAGAAGGAAAAGGGAATGGGGAATGGTGTAGGGGTGGGGGGGGGGGCAGTTAGGATTATTACCAGAGGTTTGAGTAATCGATGTTCATGCCATTAGGTTGGAGGCTACCCAGACAGGATATAAGGTGTTGTTCCTCCAACCTGAGTGTGACTTCATTGCAACAGTAGAGGAGGCCATGGATTGATATATCAGAATGGGAACGGGAAGTGGAATTAAAATGGGTGGCTACTGGGAGATCCCGCCTTTTCTGGGATGCTCGGCGAAGCGGTCTCCTAATCTATATCAGGTCTCGCTGATGTACAGGAGGACACACTGGAAGCACTAAACACAATATATGACCACAACAGACTCACAGGTGAAGTGTTGCCTCACCTGGAAGGAATGTTTAGGGCCCTGAATGACAGTGAGGGAGGAGGAGTAGCGGCAGGTGTAGCACTTGTTCCAATTGCAAGGATAAGTGGCAGGAGGAAGAAATGAACGGACAAGGGAGTCTCGTAGGGAGCGATTCCAATTAAACTCTTCCAATTAGACTATCCAATTAAGCTCTTAGCTGAAATCAAGGGTGGGTCTTTCTGCATTGGCGTTTCGGAAGCGCCTTTCTCATTTCCACAAGGTTTTTGTTGAATTGACTTTCCATTTTGAATACAAAAGATAGGCAGATCATCTCTTGGGTGATAGGACAATGATACCTAATGTAAACAATGACAAATTTACTATTTTAAAGGTGGGTCTTATCACAGTTGCAAGAATTATATTGCAAAACTGGAAAAAACCCAGATGTGAAGGAATGGACTGAGGAAATGATTAAGATTTCATCATATGAACACATGTTGGGAAGAATTAACAGTGAGGGAAAAGTGCAAGATGCGTGGGATCAATTTTGGTTGTATGTTAATTTAAACTTAAATTAGAACTTCTTTCTGTTTCTAAGTTTTACTTGTTTTCCTGTCATGGGATGGCTGTGTAAATATGCTCTACACTATCTGCTCTGTGATATGCCGTGCTGCTTTGTAAGATAAAAATAAATAACAATAAAAATTTGAATTACAAATACAATGTTGGAAAGTGTATGGTCATACTCTATGGTAGAAGAAATAAAGGCATAGGCTATTTTCTAAACGGGGAACAAATTCAGAAATCAGAGGTGCAAAAGGACTTAGGAGTTTCCGTGCAGGATTCCCTGAAGATTAACTTGCAGGTTGAGTCAGTAGTAAGGAAGTTAAATTCAACGTTAGCACTTATTTCGAGAGGACTAGAATATAAAAGCAAGGATGTGATGCTGAGGGATAATTAGGCATTGGTTTCAGACCGCATTTAGAATATTGTGAGCGGTTTTGTGCCCCTTATCTGAGAAAGGATGTGCAGGCATTGGACAGGGACCCAAGGAGGTTCATATGAATGATTCCAAGAATGAAAGGGTTAATATACGTGAAGCATTTGATGGCCTTTACTCACTGGAGTTTAGAAGAATAAGTGGCGGACCTCATTGAAACCCTTTGAATATAGAGTGGACATGGAGAGGATATTTCCTATAGTGGGGGAGTTTAGGACCAGAGGGCACAGCCACAGAATATAGGTACATCCCTTTAGAATAGAGGTCAGGAGGAATTTCTTTAGCCAGAGGGTGGTGAATCTGTGCAATTCATTACCACAGATGGCTGAGGAAGCTAAGTCATTGGGTTTAGTTAAAATGAAGGTTGACAGGTTCTTGATTATTAAGGTTACAGGGAGAAAGTGGGAGAATGGGGTTCAGAGGGATAATAAATCAGCCATGATGGAATGGTGGAGCAGACTCGATGGGCCAAATGGCCTAATTCTGCTCCTATAACTTATGGTTTTACTAGCTCGAACTTTTGGCAATAGCAATCATTCGTTAGCACAGATGCTGGAATCGCTGACAATCTGCCTCGGCTGGAAGGGCTGTTTGGGTCACAGGATGGTGGGAAGGGACGAGGTTTACTTTCATACAAGTCACACTGGTGCCCAAGAAGAGCTGTGTGAGCCACCTCAATGACGATCAGCTGACGCCACCAACATCTACAGTGATGAAATGTACTGAGGAAGTCGGTCACGGCTAGAATTAGTTCCTGCTTGAGCAAAGGACCGGGCCCTGCTACTACAGCAGACGCAATCTCATTGGCTCTCCACTTGTCTTTGGATCTCCTGAACAGTAGCAATGCCTACATCAGGAGCTGTTTATTGATTACAGCTCAGTGTTTAACTCCATCACACCCTCAGAACTAATCAACAAGACACAAATCCCATACAATCACGGGGTGAATGTGCCAACCCCTTACAGGCAGTGGCGAGAATTGAACCCCAGCTCTGTAAAGCACTACGCTCATGTCTATGCCACCTGGCCACAAAGCCCTTTGACTTTGACTTGACAACTCAACTTTGACTTTGATTGATATTTTAAAACTTATCAATTCAGCAGATTTTTTTTTCCCCTGTTGTGCTAAGTCCTGTTTGCATTGAGCCATAGAATTTGGCAGACAAAGCTGTTTGAAGATTGCCCAACCTAACGATATCAGGCTATCAGCTGTGAGAAGCTACAGGGCAGAGCAAAGTGCATGCTCCAGAGTTACATCCCGATCCGTTGTTTTTACTGTCCTTTCCTGCAGTTTGTCAGCAGTTCCTTTCCCTCAGCTAAGCGAACATGGCCTGGAATCACTGGGGCTGGCAGTTCTGCCTCCCTGTTCTGTTCCCTCTGGTCAGATGTCACCCACAGTGCTTGGATTTCAAGCCCCCCTTCAAGCCAGCAAGGGCTCTTGCATTCTGCACACTCTATAGTGAGTTTGGCTGCTGCGACTCTGCCAAAGACAGGGAAATCCAGAGCCACTTCTACCGAATCATGGACAACTTTGATTACTCCCTGTATGCCAGCTGCGCTGTGCAGATCCGGGACATTTTATGTGGGGTAAGTGTCTCTGAGAGATCACTACTAATCAATGTCTTTAGACACAACTGTTTACAATGTCCTTCTGGTTACCTTCACTTCTTACTCCCTCCATAAACTTTGGTTCATCCAAAACTCTGCTGTCTCCACTCCGACTCACCCTCATCGCCTCCACACTCAGCATGCAAAATGGGATTAATATACAACATAGAAAATTCAGTACAATCCAAGCCCTTCAACCCATGATGTTGTGCCTAAACTTTAACCTTTAACCGAGATCAATGTACCCTTTCCCGCCCACATAACCCTGCGTTCCATTTGTACGCCTATTAAGTCTATTGAATGTCCCTAATGCACCTGCTTCTCCCCCCGCCCCTGGCAGTACGTACCATGCACCTGCCACTCTCTGTGAAAAAAAAACCCACTTCTGACATACCTCCTATACTTTCCTCTAATCACCTTAAAATTATGCCCCATCGTATTAGACATTTCTGCCTCAAAGTAAGGAGATGGCTGTCCACTTTATCTATCCTCTTATAATTTTATACACCTCTATTAAGCCATCTTTCATCCTCATTCTCCCCAAAGAGGTAAGCCTAACCCTAGCTTGCTCAACTTGATGGCATGAACATTGACTTCTCTAACTTCCGCTAATCCCCCACCTCCCCGTTATTTATTTATATACATACATTTTTTCTCTCTCTCTCCTTTTTCTCCCTCTGTCCCTCTGACTATACCCCTTGCCCATCCTCTGGGTTTTTCCCTCCCTCCCCCTTTTCCATCTCCCTGGGCCTCCTGTCCCATGATCCTCTCATATCCCTTTTGCCTATCACCTGTCCAGCTCCTGGCTCTATCCCTCCCCCTCCTGTCTTCTCCTATCATTTTGGATCTCCCCCACCCCCTCCCACTTTCAAATCTCTTACTAGTTCTTCCTTCAGTTAGTCTTGACGAAGGGTCTCGGCCCGAAACGTCGACTGTACCTCTTCCTAGAGATGCTGCCTGGCCTGCTGCGTTCACCAGCAACTTTTATGTGTGTTGCTTGAATTTCCAGCATCTACAGAATTCCTCGTGCTTGCTCAACCTGACTTGAACTGGTAAAATGGTGCCATTACATGGTGACTCGTTGTGTGTGGCTTCGATGGGAATCATCAGATATTCCTATTTAGGATTACCGCAGTCACAGCCATGAGTACTTCAGTAAGCAACATCATTTTAAGACATTTAAAAATGTATCAATACTCATATTCGATGTAGCTCAGATGGCAGAAGCTAGTTGCGAGGGCAGTTCCCCTTCAAGAAAACGGAAGTAGGGATGCAGCACCAGCCTACAAGTACGATTGAAATGCAGAGGCCTTAGACTGCCACTCCTAACTATCCTGCTGATGAATGCACAATGGAAAATAAAATTGAAGACCTCAGAGAAAGATTGTTGCACCAGAGGGATATCAGGGACTGCTGTGTACCCTGCTTTATGGAACCATGGCTCATATCCATAATTTTAGATGTAGTGTTGCATCCCAACGACTTTATCATTCTCTACCAAGACAGAACCGCTCAGTCTTTTAAAGACCAAGGAGGTGGAGTATGCTTTTCGATTAACTCATTGTGGTGCATAAACATGGTGGTTCCGTCTTAGTCCTGCTCACCTGACCTGGAACATCTAGCGGTCAAATGTTATTCATTTTATCTGCTAAGGGAGTTTTCTGCCGTCATCCTGGTCGCGGTGTACATTCCACCTCAGGCCAAGGTCAGGCAGGCACCGGAGGAGCTGAGCAACGTAATCAGCAGGCACTGAACTGTGCACCCTGAAGTCTTCCCTATTATTGTGGGGGATTCCAACCAGTCCAGCTTAAAGAAGTATCTGAACGACTACCACCAACGTATCACCTGTGGAACCTGAGGAGCCAACACACCTGACCACTATAGTGCCACCATCAAGACTGCTCACTGTGCTACCCCATTCCCACATCTTGCAAAGTCTGATCACCTGGCTGTACTTCTACTCCCAGCTTAGAGGCAGAAAAAACCGCAGCATCAGTACTGAGGATCAAGATGTTGACACTCAGGAATTTGAAACTGCTCACTCTTTCCACTACTGATCCATTGATGAAGACTGCTGCATGTCCCCTCGACTTCCCCTTCCTGAAGTCCACAGTTAATTCCTGGTCTTACTGAAATTGACAGCAAGGCTGTTGCTGCATCACCTCTCAAATAGCTGACCTATCTCGCTCCTGTACACCTCCTTGTCACCATTTGAAATTCTGCCAACGATAATTGCGTTGTTGGCAAATTTATAGTTGTCCTTTGAGCTGTGCCTATCCACACAATTACTGGTGTAGAGAGAGTAGAGCAGTGGGCTAAGCATGCACCCTTGAGCTAGCTAGGAGAAAATTTGATCTTCGATCCTCACAGACAATGGTTTCCTGGTGAGGAAGTCGAGGACCCAGTAGCAGAAATATCGGAGCCTGTTGATTGGAACCGAAGGTATGATTGTGTTGGACAGTGAGTGTAGTCACTAAACAGCAGCTTGATGTAGGTATTACTATTGTCCAGGTGACGCAAGGCTGAGTGGAGAGCCAGTGGGATTGCATCAGGTATAGACCTATTCTGGCGATAGGCCAATTGCAGTAGGTCCAGTTCCTTGCTTAGGCGGGATTTGATTCCAGCCATGATGAATCTCTCAAAGCACTTCATCACTGTGGATGTGAGTGCTACTGGGTGATAGTCGTTGAAGCAGCTCACCGAGCTCTTCTTGGGCACTGGTGTGATTGTCATCCTTTTGAAGCAGGTGAGAACATCCAACTGCAGCAGTGAGAGATTGAAGATGTCCTTGAACACTCCCACACATGTTGGCACACGTTTTCAGAGCCCTACCATGTACGCCATCAGGGCTGATGGTTCACTCTCTTGAAAGGTGTTCTGACATCAGCCTCCAAGGCAGAGATCATAGGGTCACCAGGTGCTGCACATAGGTGTACTTTTATTCTCCCCTCCAAAGTGTGCATAACAGGTGTTAACTCATCTGGGAGTGAAGCACCACAACCACTCACAGTATTAGGTTTCGCTTTGCAAACCCTGAAAGAGTTGACGTCCATCTGATTCTGCCTCTAACCTCACTTGAAATTGTTTTTCCTCTTTAAAGTCGCCTTCCGTAGGTCGTACCTGGACTAATTGTATAGTTCTGGATCGCTGGTCTTGAAAGCCACAAACATTGAGCCCCCAATAGACTATAACTCCATCCATGGCTTTTGGTTTGGATATGCCTGGTATGTTCTTGAAGGCACACGCTCATACTCACAGGCCTTGATGAAATCGGAGACAACTGTGGCATATTCATTCAGACTTGAGGATGAATCCCTGAATATTGTCCAGTCTACTGCCCTCCTGCCTCTCAACACATTGATGTAATTACAAAGAACTCACGACAGAAGCTCTACTTCATTAGAAGTATGAGAGACTCTAATTGGCTGCATCACCGTCTGGTCTGGAGGGACAACTGCACAGGATCAGGAAAAGCTGCAGAAAGTTGTAATCTCAGACAGCTCCATCACGCGCATTATGGGATGCATCCACAACACCTTCAAAAGGCGAGGCTTCAAAAAGGCGACATCCATCATTAAGGATCCCCATCAGCCAAACATGGCCCCTGCTCATTGCTACCATCAAGGAAGAGCTACGAGACCTGAAGACACAGAGTTAACTTTTCAGGAACAACTTCTTCCCCTTTGCTATCAGATTTCTGAATGGACGATAAATTCATGAACATTGCCGTAGGATCTTTCCCTGTATTTTTGCACTACTTATTTAATTATATGTGTAAGACCATAAGACCATAAGATATAGGAGAAGAATTAGGTCATTTGGCTCATCAAGTCTGATTCACTATTTTATCATGCCTGATCCATTTTTCCTCTCAGCCCCAATCTCCTGGCTTCCTCCCCCACCCCCACCCCCGTATCTTTTCATGCCCTGACTGATCAAGAATCCATCAACCTCTGCTTTAAATATATGTAAAGAATTGGCCTCCACAGCTGCCTGTGGCAACGTTCCACAGATTCTCCACTCTTTAGCGAGAGAAATTTCTCCTCATCTCCATTCTAAAAGGACACCCCTCTATTCTGAGGCTTAGACTCTCTCACCATAGGAAACATCCTCTCCAAAAACTCCATCGAGGTTTCAGCATTCGATAGGTTTCAATTAGGTCACTATTCATCCTTCTGAATTCTAGTGAATGCTGGCCCAGAGACATCAAACACTCTTCATATCACAAGTTGTTCAATCCCAGAATAGTTTTTGTGAATCTCCTTTGAACCCTTTCCAGTGTCAGCACAACCTTTCTAAGAACAAGGGCCCAAAACTGTTCACAATACTCCAAGTGAGGCCTCACCAGTGCCTTATAAGGTCTGCAATATAAAATCCTTGCTTTTATATTCTAGACCTCTTGAAACAGACTCAATCTGCAAAATATATACAGCATATAAACTTCTTATTATAATTTATAGTTTTTTTTTACTATGTAGTAACTGTACTGCCGCCAAAAAACAACACATTTCATGACATATGTTAGTGATATTAAACCAGGTTCCGATTCTGATTCTTATTCTATCCTCACAAAATAAGCTCTCAGATCCAGGCAGCTTCCTGATAAATCTCCTCTGCACACACAAATTTTTAAGAACAGCTTCTTCCCTTCCACTATTTGAGTTCTGAATGGACAATGTTGTTTTTTGTTGCATATTATGCTCCAACCAACAAGCCACAGCACATTTCTAATACATTTATATTTGTATACTAGACAAAGGGGTGACCCGTTGGGACACCCTTTGAGAGAAGGGTAGTGCAGTCTGATGTGACCAGAATGAACATTAAATTTTCCTGAATGCTATTGGTATCGCTTTGCTTTGGAAACTGAAGAAGAAAACCTCAGTTTATTAAAGAAGAACAATGCGTAGCAAAGCAAGTATAGCGCCTCCTCGTTTAATGAAGGACACTTTTGATGGCAGCATTTCTGGCTTATCTGCCACCCTTGTGCCTCTTGTTGTCATTCTGGAGACGTGCAGTCCTTTCATCCCCCGTCTCTTCATCTCTTCTGCTGTTTGTTGTTTGTCTCTGATCCTGGAGACGTGCATGCCTCTCCTCCTCTGTCTCTTCTTCTCTCATCTTTTTTTGTCCTGACTCTTTGATCCTGGAGTCATGCGGCCCCGGCCTCATCCAATTTTTGTTCTCTCCCTCTCCTTGTCGCTTCCTGAGGACGTTTGGTGTTATCTTTTGACCATAATGTCCCCCTTCCCTTTCCATGCAGCATAATTAGGCTGACCATTTCTTTTTTACCCTAATGCTGGATA
Source organism: Mobula hypostoma (assembly GCF_963921235.1). Lineage (NCBI taxonomy): Eukaryota > Metazoa > Chordata > Chondrichthyes > Myliobatiformes > Myliobatidae > Mobula > Mobula hypostoma. Next base: position 29,830,268 of record NC_086097.1, on the reverse strand, counting down.
GAAGATACGAAGCAGTAACACCAAAGGATGCTGATTATTGTTGATGATATGGTTGGCGCTCTCTTGAATGGACGTGATATAGTCACTGCTGTCCTTTGACTGCAGCAAAGGGTTTTATGGGTGCCTCGAAGTATGTCAGTACAATAAAATTTAATTATCTCTTATTGATGGATGGCAGTTAGATCTGTCCCAATCCTGCACATGCTGATGATGATTAGCAGATGTGACCACTTGAAATAGAGCTGCCCTGCCCTTTTGCTCCAGTAGGTGTCGCTGCTGAGGCTGGCCATGCGCATGCGTTGGGCTGTCGCGTCTCGATTTCCATGATGGCCAATCAGCTCTCGGTTGAAAGCCAGCCTGTTGGTTTTTGGCAAATAAGCAATTTTATACGAATATATAACCCTGAACTTTGCCTGCATTCTCTAAGTTAGTGCATTTTAATTCGATTTAGCCAAAAAAAAGTGCCACCGTAATGCACTGTTTGCGCTAGTTGGAGGTCACAAACAGACAAACAGACAGACAGAGCATGAGAGTTTTAGTAGTATATAGATGGCAAATAAAGTTGATCTGTGATCCTTGATCCTAAATATATGTGAACAGTTACTGGTTTGTCAGGTACTTTCACTCCATCTGCAAAAAACCTGATTTCCCATTTTAATTCCAATCACCATTTCCATTCTGACACGTCAGTCCATGGCCTCTTCTACTGCCACGATGAGGACATCCTCAGGTTGGAGGAGCAATATCTTATATTCCACCTGGGTAGTCTCCAACCTGATGACGTGAACACCAAATTTTCCCACATCTGTTAATTTTTGTCTCTCCCTCTTCCCTCATCTTCAATTCCCCACTCTGCCCCCCTTACTTCTCTTCTCCTCACCTGCCTATCACCCCCCAGTGCCCATCCTCATTCTCTTTCTTCCATTGGTTCACTCTCCTCTCCTATCAGATCCCTTCTTCTTCAGCCCTTTACCTTTCCCACCTATCAGCCTTCCCCAGCTCACCACCTGGCTTCACCTATCACCTTCTAGCTTTACTTCTTCCCCTCCTATCTTCATATTCTGGCTTCTTCCCCCTTCCTTTCCAGCCCTGATGAAAAGTCTCGGCCCGAAACGTCGACTATCGGTTTCATTTCCATTGACGCTGCCTGACCTGCTGAGCTCCCCCAGCATTCTGTGCATATTGCTCTGGATTGCCAGCATCTGTAGAACCTCTTGTGCAGTTTGTCACTGAGGTTGCATTATTATGCATTGAAGAATCACAGAGGCACACTCCTGGGGCTTTACAGCACAGAAACAAGCCCTTCAACCCAACTGGTCCATGCTGACCATCGTGCTTATTTACACTAATCCTAGTTGCCCGCATTAGGACCATACTCGAAAGTACTTAGCCTAGTTATTGTCTGTTCAAATGCATCTTAAATGGAGATTCAGATACAGATTTATTTGTCACATATATATTGAAACACACAGTGAAACGCATCTTTGGTGCTAACAACCAACACAGTCCAATGATGTGCTGGGACAGCCTGTCAGTGTCGCCGTGTTCCCGTGTTCCGGGACAGCATGAGGTTCTTTCAGGTCCCACCACCTCCTCCAGAAGCACGTTCAAGGGAGGAGAAGATGGCGGTGTGACGGCAGCGCGCGCGGCCACTTCGGTGATGATGTCTGTAATCTGTCAAGTAGGGGACTGTGCACAATCCTGATTTGATGGAGACAGACGTGAGAGTACGGAGGAACATCTGGAGAAGTTCTGAAATGCCCGCTTCGCTGCCGCTGCTACTGTGTGGTAACCGGAATCTCCGGAGCTGAAGGGCTCGAAATCTTCAGCTTTGCGTGTTTCAGTGGCCGGGGCGAGGTCAAAGCTGCTCGGCATAGGATAGCGCTCGGGAGGCTGTATCGGAGGGGCTGGTCGGAGGATCGAAGTTTTCGGATGGATGGACTCAGTGTCGGCTGTGGTCGGCTGCTTCCAAGGCAACGGCAAGTTGACGGTGCCTGGAGGTTTATGGCAGGGAGTTTCTCCCTTTTGCCGCCTGCTATTGGGGACTCGGGAGCTGATCGACTCAGGGACTTTTGAGACTATTTTTACCGTGCCCATGGTTTGTTCTTCATCAAATTATGGTATTTGCTTTGCACTGCTGTAACTATATATTATAATTATATGGTTCTGTCAGTGTTAGTCTTTGGTCTGTCCTGTTTTCTGTGATATCACTCCGGAGAAACATTGTATCCTTTCTTAATGCATGTATGCATTTCTAAATGACAATGAAAGAGGACTGAGTGTTCTCATAATCTAATCTAGTCTAAGATATCCACCATTCTCTGTGTAAAAACTTAACCCTCAGGTTCCCTTTAAAACAAATTCGGTGCTATAGATACAAATCAGTGACTAAAACAATTACTTCACTACAAATAGACAATACACATGAAATCAAAATGTTTACATTTCTATCAACGATGGCACTAAACCCCCGCGGAGCCCAATGGTCCTGGAATGCCTCCAAGGTCGCCGTGGACTGCACGTGTTCCTTCTCAATATTTACCTGGGCACAAACTTGTTCGGGAGCTGCTCCAGCCTATGGTCAGGCCACACTTAGATCCCCTCCAGTTTGCCTACCAGCCCCGACTAGGAGTTGAGGATGCCATCGTCTACCTGCTGAACTGTGTCTACGCCCACCTGGACAAGCCAGCGAACACTGTGAGGGTCATGTTTTTTGACTTCTCCAGTGCGTTCAACACCATCCGCCCTGCTCTGCTGGGGGAGAAGCTGACAGCGATGCAGGTGGATGCTTCCCTGGTATCATGGATTCTTGATTACCTGACTGGCAGACCACAGTACGTGTGCTTGCAACACTGTGTGTCCGACAGAGTGATCAGCAGCACTGGGGCTCCACAGGGGACTGTCTTGTCTCCCTTTCTCTTCACCATTTACACCTCGGACTTCAACTACTGCACAGAGTCTTGTCATCTTCAGAAGTTTTCGGATGACTGCCATAGTTGGATGCATCAGCAAGGGAGATGAGGTTGAGTACAGGGCTACAGGAGGAAACTTTGTCACATGGTGTGAGAATTACCTGCAGCTTAATGTGAAAAAGACTAAGGAGCTGGTGGTAGACCTGAGGAGAGCTAAGGTACCGGTGACCCCTGTTTCCATCCAGGGGGTCAGTGTGGACATGGTGGAGGATTACAAATACTTGGGGATATGAATTGACAATAAACTGGACTGGTCAAAGAACACTGAGGCTGTCTACAAGAAGGGTCAGAGCCGTCTCTATTTCCTGAGGAGACTGAGGTCCTTTAACATCTGCCGGATGATGCTGAGGATGTTCTATGAGTCTGTGGTGGCCAGTGCTATCATGTTTGCTGTTGTGTGCTGGAGCAGCAGGCTGAGGGTAGCAGATACCAACAGAATCAACAAACTCATTCGTAAGGCCAGTGATGTTGTGGGGATGGAACTGGACTCTCTGACGGTGGTGTCTGAAACGAGGATGCTGTCTAAGTTGCATGCCATCTTGGTCAATGTCTCCCATCCACTACATAATGTACTGGGTGGGCACAGGAGTACATTCAGCCAGAGACTCATCCCACCGAGATGCAACACAGAGCGTCATAGGAAGTCATTCCTGCCTGTGGCCATCAAACTTTACAACTCCTGCCTTGGGGGGGTCAGACATCCTGAGCCAATAGGCTGGTCCTGGACTTATTTCATAATTTACTGGCATAATTTACATATTACTATTTAACTATTTATGGTTCTATTACTATTTATTATTTATGGTGCAACTGTAACGAAAACCAATTTCCCCCGGGATCAATAAAGTACGACTATGACTATGACTAACATACCCCCTAAACATTGCCAGGCAGTCTACCTGAGGAAGTGAGAAACTCGGAGGTAACAGGTAGCAGAGGTAAAGGACTGAAGAAAAAGAGAGGACAGTGGACCATCGGAGAAATGGAAAGTGGAGGGACACCACAGGGAGGAAGGAATGGGATGATAGGCAGGTTTTGTGTGGGGGGAGGAGAATAGAAGGATTTAGAGAGTCTCTAGAATGAGGGAAAACAAAGATGGAGAAGAGGGGACATCAATAAAAACAGGGCAATGGTAACCAGAAGTTAGAGGAATCAATGTTCATGCCACCAGGTTGGAGGCTACCCAGACAGAAAATGAAGTGTTACTCCTCCGACCTGTGTTTGGCCTCATCATGGTTGTAGTGGACAGCATGGACAAACTCGCTGGTGTCACTGAGGCTTTATAAGGCATTGGTCAGACTGCACTTGGAGTATTGTGAACAGTTCTGGGCCCCTTTATCTCAGAAAAGATGTGCTGGTATTGGAGAGGGTCCAGAGGAGGATCAGGAGAATGATTCTGGGATTAAGAACGTTAACATGTGAGGAGCGATCGATGGCTCTGGGCCTGGACTCACTGGAGTTCAGAAGACCAAGGGGAGGATCCCATTGAAACCTATCGAATATAAAGTGGGCATGAAGAGGATGTTTCCTATAGTGGGGGGTGTCTAAGACTCCTGGAGTAGGAATACAGGAACGCTCCTTTATAACAGAGATGAGGAGGAATTTCTTTTGCTAGAGGGTGGTGAATCTGTTGAATTCACTGCCATGGACGGCTGTGGAGGACTAGTCATTGAGTGTATTTGAAGCAGAGGTTGATAGTTTCTTGATTAGTCAGGGAGTCAAAGGTTACAGGGAGAAGCCAGGAGGATAGGGTTGAGAGGGATAATAAATTAGTTATGATTAGGGTTGCCAACTGTCCCATATTAGCCGGGACGTCCTGTATATTGAGCTAAATTGGTTTGTCCCATATGGGACCACCCTTGTCCCGTATTTCCCCCACTAAGGTAGAGCATTTCTATGAAACCATTCGTAAGCCGAAATGGCGTAAGGTGCAGAAGCAATTACTATTAATTTACATGGGAAAAATTTTTGAGCGTTCCCAGACCCAAAAAATAATCTACCAGATCATAAAAATAACACATAAAACCTAAAATACAACTACCATATACAGTAGTAAAAGCAGGAACGTGTCATGGTCCGGTCCATGAAGTCCGTAATCCGGTTCACGGTCCAGTCCATTGACCCTTGCTCCAGGTTTTCCTGTCTACCCTGTTTCTGTTCTTGTTGAGTTCTAATTGAGGCAGCTGATGCTCGTTGGGGCTGGCTGCATAAATACCTTCAGAGACCAGGGCATGGCTGCTGGATTGTTCTTGTCCCCACTCCTTGTATCCCTTCCTCTGCCTTCTGTTGCCTCACCTGAAGCTCTGCCTTGTCTTGCCAGTAACTCTCGCCTCGTCTGAAGTTCTCGTCTTGCCTTGCTTTGCCCGAAGCTCTGCCTTGTCTTGCCGGTAACTCTCACCTCACCTAAAGTTCTCGTCTCGCCTTGCATTGCCTGAAGTCTTGCTTTGTCTTGCTGGTAACTCTCGCCTCATCTCGCCTGCAGTCTTGTCCTGGAGCCACCCTGTACCTAGCTCCCTTCCTGTCCCTTGCCTCCGCCCAGGTAAGCCAGGCCGTCTTGCCGTTACCTGTGGTTGGTTCTGTCCCTTCCTGTCCCTTGCCTCCGTCGGGTGGTGATCCGTGCCCTGCCCAGGAGGAGCCTGCCTAGCCTCAAGCCTGAAGATTCCTGCCTCCTGCCAAGCCTCGTCTCTAGCCTCAAGCCTGAAGACTCCAGCCTCCTGCCTCCTGCCAAGCCTCTCCTCTAGCCTCTAGCCTTGTCTCTAGCCTCAAGCCTGGACTTCAGCCTCCTGCCTCCTGCCAAGCCTCTCCTCTAGCCTCTAGCCTCTAGCTTCCAGCCTCTAGCCTCTAGCTTCCAGCCTCTAGCTTCCAGCCTCTAGCTTCCAGCCTCCAGCCTCCAGCCTCTAGCCTCTAGCCTCCAGCCTGAAGACTCCAGCCTCCTGCCTCCTGCCAAGTCTCGCCTCAAGTCTCTAGCCTCTAGCCTCAAGCCTGAAGACCCCAGCCTCCTGCCTAGCCTCAAGCCTGAAGACCTCAGCCTCCTGCCTAGCCTCAAGCCTGAAGACTCCAGCCTCCTGCCTCTAGCCTCCTGTTTCTCAAGTCTCTAGCCTCTAGCCTCCTGCGCCTCGTCTCTAGCCTCTAGTCTCAAGACTGAAGACCCCAGCCTCCTGCCTCCTGCCAAGCCTCGCTTCTAGCCTCAAGCCTGAAGACTCCAGCCTCCTGCCTCCTGCCAAGCTTTGCCTCTAGCCTCAAGCCTGGAGACCCCAGTCTCGTCCTGCCTGTCTGCCAAACCTCGTCCTTGCCTAGTTCTGGGGTTCAAGCTAGGGGCAAGACCCAGGTACTGGGTCCTTGTCCAGTCTCTGGCTCGGAGTCTAAGCCCGGGATCCTAGCTCTCTTGTCCAGTCCTGTTCCGGGTTCCCGGTTTTCGTGTCCATGTCCTAGCCCTCAGCCTGTATCCTAGTCCTGTCCCTAGTACTTCAATGTCTGTGTCTTGCACTTGGGTCCGTTCCCAGCCACCCTCCGTATGACAGAATGATATGATAAATCACAGCCTATATAAAGTAGAAATAATGTATGTACAGTGTATCAGAATTGGGAAGATTAAGCCAAAACGGATTTGTAGAAAAAACTCGGCATGTACAAGAATGTGCACGTCACGCATGCACAAGGCTTTGTGGTCACGGTAGTCTTTCTCGGGGTAAACACAAGTGTCCTGTATTTGACTGCTACTTTTGTCCCTTATTTGGGAGTGAGAAAATTGGCAACCCTAGCCATGATAGAACGGTGGAGAAGGCTTGGTGGGCCGGAATGGCCTAATTCTGCTCTTATGTTTTATGGAAGGGGAAGACAAATTACTGCAACTGTTGTGTTATAAGCATGACATTAACCATTTCCACCCCCACTATCCCTCCAACAGATTCTACCACCCACCCACAGACCAGGGACAATGAACAGCGGCCAACTAACCCACCACTCTGCACATCTTTGGGATGTGGCAGAAAATTGGCGCGCTGGGGGGCAGGGGGCGGGTACAGGGTGAATCTGCAAACTCCAGTCATTGAGAATTCAGGATCGAACCAGCTTTTCCTGCTGCACCACTGTGCTGCTCTGATTACGTGAGTTTCAAAGATCACTATCTCTACTGCTGCTCTGTACGGAACAAAGAGCAGTTTCTCTAACCCAAGTTACAATCGTAGAGAATTCTCCAGTCACAGAGGCACAGGCAAATTTTTGCACTAGGTGCTGGTTGAGTGTAAGTGGGGTGTAATTTGATAATGAAATGTTAAACAAAGCATGCAAACTGCCCAGAGTTATCACCCGAGATCAGATTGTCACAGAGTGGAAAAACACCTCTTCAACACACAGCCCCTCTGAACTCTCGATCCTGACGTACAACTTCAACCGAAAGCATCAGTACTTTCTTTCCTCCCACAGATATTTTTCAACCCACTGGGCTTTCTCCAGGAAACTATTAAAAGATAGAGGGATAAGTTTCATTTGTCACGAGCTTCAGAGCATACAGTGTATGGAATTGTTTGGGCCAAATCAGGTCAGTGAGGGTTGTGCTGGGCAGCCCACAATTGTCAACACGCTTCCAGAGCCAATGTAGCCTGTCCATAACTCACTAGGCCTTACTATACTTTTTCTTTGGAATTTGGGAGGAAGCTGGTGCACTCGGAGGAAACCCACGTGGTCAGGGAAAGAATGTGCAAACTCCTTACAGACAGTGGCGGGGAATCGAACCGCGAACTTTACAGCCTAGTGCTGTAAAGTGTTACGCTTACTGCTAAGCTCCCAGTTTCTAGCATCTGCCATCTCTTGTGTCCACCACCAAGGTCAAAGTCGAGTTTATTGTCGTACAAACTAGTACATGTCCCAGGCTAAGAGTTGGAATTCTGTACTGTTCTGGTCCATATCCATTAGACTTACCAGTAGAACTAAGCCACTCATCTCATTGAGTCTGCTCCAGCAAGGCCACACGGAACGTAATGAGGGGCTTACCCACAATGTACTAATCCGTCACTCCTTGGAATGTGGGTGGAAACCAGAGCACTGGGAGGAAATCCATGTGGTCACAGTTTAAAATGTGCAAACTCCTCGCAGACAGGGGCAGCAATTGAAGCCAAATTGCTGGCGCTGTAAAGCGGTACAAAACAATTAATTCAGTGCGCAGTACAATGAAGTGACCTGTACAGGTGGCATGCAAAAAAGAAGCTTTCCGTTGTATCTCGTAGATGTGGCAATAATAAAGCAATTCCAGTTTCAATTCCTAATGGGGACAGATGAGATTGGTGCGGGTGGGCAAATGAGTTGGCATGGACTAGACGGGCAGAAGGGTCATATCCGTGACTCTCTGTACTAACTGTGCTTGCTCATACTTTCTCTGATTGTGGGTCAGAAACTTTAAATTCCTTGGTGTCATATCAGAAAATCTGTCCTGGGACCAGGGCAAAGAAGACACTGGAGCCTATCTACTTTCTTAGAAGTTTGTGTAGACTCAGCATGTCATCTAAAGCTCTGACACAGTGCACAGTGAGGTAAGTATCCTAACTGGTTGCATCACAGCCCGGTAGGAAAGCAGTAAGGCCCAGGAACGGAAATACGTAAGTGGATATGGTTCAGTCCATCACAGGCAACGTCCTCCCCATCATTGAGCACTCTTACAAGGAGAGCTGCCACAAGAAAGCAGCGTCCATCATCAAAGATCCCCACTGCCTGGCCATGCTCTCAACTCGGTGCCAGCATCAGGCGGGAGGTACAGGAGTTTTAGGTCCCACATCACCGGGTTCAGGAACGGTCATCACCCTACAACCATCAGGCTCCTGAACCAGCATGGACAACTTCACACTCACCACAAAGATAAACTGACTCAGAACCTGTAGACTCACTTTCAGAAGCTCTAGAGTGCATGTTCTGGGTATTTATTTATTTACTGACATGATTTGTCTTCTTTTGCACATTTGTTGTTTGTCAGTCTTTGTTTCGTACAGATTTTCATAAATTCCATTGTATTTCTTCACTTTCCTGTAAAAGAAAATGAATCTCAAGTTAGTATATAGTGACATATATGAACTTTGATAACAGAGTTCCTTTGACTTTGATCTCTGTGCACTCTGTAATGATCTCACCCCTATGAACAGTGTGCAAAACAAGCTTTTCTCTGTACACGTGACAGTAATAAACCAACTCCAATTCCAGTTCCAAATGCAGACAGATAGGTTTGGAGTAGGTGGGCAGAGGGTTGGCACGGGCGTGATGAGCAGGAGGGCCAGATCCAGGATGCTGTGTGTGGTCTGTGCCTGCTTGCCTCGTCTCTATCTGACTACGATCTGTTCCCTTTGCAGGAATGCTCTCCATATTCTGCTCATCTGTACGATGCCGAAGACCCTTCGACACCCGTTAGGCAGCTGCTCGGACTCTGCAGTGAATACTGTGTCGAATTCTGGAATACCTGTCGGGCAATCCTGGCCACCTTGGTGGGAGAGGGAAGCCTTCGAGAGCTGGTATTGGACAGGGCTAAATTCTGTGAAGCTTTAGAGCTGCAAGACCGGGATTACTGCTACCCCCACATCCTGACCAACAAGAACCTAACGAGGAACCTGGGGCTGGTGAACCCGGGTTCCGGCGGCTGCCTTCAGCTGTGTCTGCGGGAAGTGGCCAATGGCCTTCGCAATCCCGTTGCCATGGTGCACGCAAATGACGGGACTCACCGGTTCTTTATCGCAGAGCAGATTGGCATTGTCTGGGTGTACCTCCACACCAGGGCCAGGCTGGAGAAACCGTTCCTCAACATCACTCACGCGGTGTTGACCTCTCCCTGGGAAGGGGACGAGCGTGGCTTTCTAGGCCTAGCCTTTCACCCCAAGTACAGATACACCGGGAAGGTCTACGTCTATTACTCCTTTGAGTTGCACTTTGAGGAAAAGATCAGAATTAGCGAGTTTACCATTTCTTCCAACGACATGAACGTATTAAATCATCGCTCTGAGCGGTGAGTGGGTCAAGTGCCCTCCTTGACTTATTGAGTTAATGGTTTTTGTATTAGTTTACTATTGTCATGTGTACGGAGACACAGTGAAGAGCTGATCTTGCATACAGTTCATACAGATCAAATCATTACACGGTGCACTGAGGTCGAACAAGGTAAAAAAAGAATCCAAAATCAGAGGTCGAGACAAGAACAGAATGCAGAACAAAGTGTAACAGCCACAGAGAAAGTATAGTGCAGGCAAGCAGTAAGGTGCAAGACCATAGCAAGGTAGATCAGGAGGCCATCTTTGTGTACTATGGATCACTTAAAAGTCTTATAAAAGCGGGATAGAGGCGACGGTGGTATGAGCTTTCAGTCTGTTGTATCTTCTGCCTGCTGGGAGGGGGGAGAAGAGAGAACGTCCGGGGTAGGGAAGGTCCTTTGATTATGCTGGCTGTTGGAGTGTGGTAGTGAGAAGTGTGGACAGTAGTAGTACAGGTGCCATGGTAACGTAGTGGCATGCAGCGATCGGAAGACTGGGGTTCAATTCCCACCACCGACTGTAAGCAGTTGGTAAGTTCGTCCAGGACCATGTGCATTTCCTCCGAGTACTTCTGTTCCCTCCCACGTTCCAAAGCTGTACAGGTGGGAGTTAATAAGCTGTGGGCATGTTACATTGGCACTGAATGCATGGCAGAACCTGTGGGCTGCCCCAACACAACCTTGGGTTGTTTTGGTTGTGACGCACACTGTGCATTTCACTGTATGTTTTGATATCTCGATATTCATGTGACAAGTAGAGCTAATCATAGTCCACGGATGGGAGGCTTTTTTTTCTGCGATGTGCAAAGCTCTGTCCACATCTCTGCACATCACTATTGTTCATGAGGCGTACACTCAAAATGCAGGAGGAGCCCAGTAGCTCAGGCAGCATCTATGGAGAGGAATAAAGAGTTGATGTTTCTTCGGGCCAAGACCCTTCATCAGGACTGCGAAAGAAAGGGGACAAAAGCCAGAATAAGAAGGTGGAGGGTGTGGGAGGAGAACAAGCTGGCAGATGCTAGGTGAGACTAGGTGAAGGGGGTGGAAAGGAGGAATGAAGTGAGAAGCAGGGAGATGATAGGTGGAATTGTCTTGGTTAATTCAATTGTTTTGTAACATTGACTGTTCATTCCTCTCCATAGATGCTGCCTGACTTGTTCAGTTAGACCATAAGACCATAAGACATAGGAACAGAATTAGGCCATTCAGCCCATCGAGTCTGCTCTGCCATTCCATCATGGCTGATCCCGGATCCCTCCCAACCCCATGCACTTGCCTTCTCGCTGTATCCTTTGATGCCCTGACCGATCAGGAAACTATCAACTTCTCCCTTAAATAAACCCACGGACTTCGCCTCCACCACAGTCTGTAGCAGAGCATTACACAGATTTAATACTTTTGAGCTAAAAAAAATTCCTCCTTACCTCTGTTCTAGAGGGTTGCCCCTCAATTTTGGGGCTGTACTCGCTAGCTCTAGATACCCCTGCCGTAGGAAACATCCTCCCTATCTGCCCTTTCAGCATTCGATAGGGCTCAATGAGACTCCCCCCACAATCTTCTAAATTCCAGTAAGTACAGGCCCAAAACTGCCAAATGCTCCTCATATGTTAACCGCTTCATTCCCAGATCATCCTCGTGAACCTCCTCTGGACTCTCTCCAATGACAACACATCACTTTCTGAGATATGGGGCCCAAAACTGTTGACAATACTCCACGTGTGGCCTGACTAGTGTCTTATAAAGGCTCAGCATTATCTCCTTGCTTTTATATTCCATTCCCCTTGAAATAAATACCAACATTGCATTTGCCTTCTTTACCACAGACTCAACCTGTAAATTAACCTTCTGGGCCTCTGCACCTCTGATGTTTGAACCTTCTCCCAATTTAGATAATAGTCTGCATTATTGTTCCTTTTACCAAAAAGCATTATTATACATTTCCCAATACTGTGCCATCTGCCACTTTTTTGCCCATTCTTCCAATCTGACTAAGTCCTGCTGCAATCGCATTGCTTCCTCAGCACTACCTACCCCTCCACCTATCTTCATATTATCGCAAACGTTGCCATAAAACCATCAATTCCATTATCTAAATCATTGACCAACAATATGAAAAGTAGTGGTCCCAATACTGACCCCCGAGGGACACCATTAGTCCCTGGCAGCCAACCAGAAAAGGCTCCTTTTATTCCTACTCGCTGCCTCCTGCCTGTCAGCCTTTCCTCTCTCCATGCCAGTATCTTTCCTGTAAAGCCATAGGATCTTGTCTTGTTAACCATCCTCTTGTGTGGCACCTGATCAAATGCCTTCTGAAAATCCAAGTAAATGACATCTACTGCCTCTCCTTTGTCCACCCTGCTTGTTACTTCCTCAAAGAGCTCCTAACAGATTTGACAGGTAAGATTGCCCTTTACGGAAACTATGCTGACCTTGACTTACTTTATCATTAGTCTCCAAGTACCTCGAAACCTTGTCCTTAATAATGGATTCCAACACTTTCCCAACCACGATGGTTAGGTTGTTACTACGTCGACTCCGGCCTAGGCGGCCGGCATCGGGCACGATGAATTAAAAGTGGTTAGGTTAACTGGCCTATAACTTCATTTATTTTGCTTCCTCCCTTCTTAAAGAATGGAGTGACATTTGCAATCTTCCAGTCTTCCAAGACCGTGCCAGAATCCAGAGATTCTTGAAAGATCATGACTAATACATCTGTTAACTCTTCAGCAACCTATCTCAGGACTCTGGGATGTAGTCCATTTAGTCCAGGTGACTTATCCACCTTAAGACCTTTGAGTTTGCCGAACACTTTTTCCTTTGTAATAGCAATGGCACTCACTCCTGCTCCCTGGCACTCACAGACCTCTGACACACTGCTGGTGTCTTCCACAGCGAAGTCAGATGCAAAGAACCCATTATGTTCATCTGCCATTTCTTTGTCCCCCATGAAGAGCATCATTTTCCAATGGTCCAGTATCAACTCTCACTTCCCTTTTACTCTTTATAAAGCAGGATAGCAAAAGTTTTTTCAATTATATAAAATCCAATAAGAGGCAATTAAAAAAGCTATAAGAAGGAAAAAAGATTAAATATGAGGGAAGACTTTAGCTTTTTTAATTCGCTTTTGTTGGATTTTAAAAGCTTCTTAATCATCCAACTTCCCACTCACTTTTGCTCCCTTATATGCCCTTTCCTTGGCTTTTATGCAGTCCTTAATTTCCTTTGTCAGCTCCAGTTGCCCATCCCTGCCATTTGAGAACTTCTTCCTCTGTGGGACATACCTATCCTGCGTCTTGTGAACTGTTCCCAGAAACTTCAGCCATCTCTGCTCTGCCATCATCCACGCCAGTATCCTCCTCCAATCCACCTGGACAAGTTCCTCTCTCATGCTCTATAATTCCCTTTATTCCATTGTGATACTGATACATGTGAGTTATGATTCTCCCTCTCAAACTGCTGTATGAATTCAATTATATTATAATCACCGCCTCCCAAGGGTTATTTTACATTAAGCTCCCTGATACGATCTTGGTTATTACACAACACCCAATCTACGATAGTCTTTCCCCGAGTAGGCTCAAGCACAAGCTGCTCTAAAAAACCATCTTGTAGGTATTCAACAAATTCCCCCTCTTGCGATCCAACACCAACCTGATTTTCCCAATCCCCTTGCATATTGAATTCCCCCTTATAATTGTGTCATTACCCTTATTACATGCCTTTTCCAGCTCCCCTTGAAATTTCAAACCCACATCTTTACTATTACTATTTGGAGGCCTACGTATGACTCCTATAATAGTCTTTTACCTTGCAGTTTCTTAACTTTGCTCACAAAAATTCAACATTCTCTGATCCTATACCACCTCTTTCTAAAGATGTAATTCCATCTCTTACCAACAGAACCACACTACCACCTACGCTTTTCTGCCTGTCCTTCTGATACAAAGTATGTCCTTTGATGTTAAGCTTCCAACTATGACTTTCTTTCAGCGACGACTCAAGTGATGCCCACAACATCACACCGACCAATCTCTAATTGAGCCCCGAGTGCAATCACCTTATTGCTTAAGTGCATTTAAATACAACACCTTCAGTCCTGCATTCTTCGCCCTTTTGAATTTTGCCTCTATGGTACAACTTAACCGTCAACTCTCTCTGCATTTGTACCCAGTCATTGGCTTGTCCTTCCTTACATTCATGTTACACCCACCATCTACTTGTAGGCCTGCGGGCTCATCCTCTGCTCTATTATTCTGGTTCCCATCCTCCTGCAGTACTAGCTTAAACAACTCCCAAAAGCTCTAGTAAATCTGACCGCAAGAATATTGGTCCCCCTTGGATTCAAGAGCAACCCTTCCTCCAGCATCTTATGTGTGTTGCTCTGGATCTCCAGCATCTGCGGAATCTCTTGGGCTCACTATTGTCCATTGAGATCTGAATATTGCCAGCAATGCCAGCTTTTATTGAATTTCTCCTGAGCCACATTCTTCAATAAATTCATTTCACACACTACAATTTTATTGGACATAAAGGTACCCTGGGAGAGCACCTTACTTACTGTACATGTCATTCTTAATCCACCAATCTTCTATTTATTTCTCACCCAGTAGGTGTACTGGGTAGAGCATAGCAGCTCAGAATCAGAATCAAAATCAGCTTATTATCACTGACATACGAGGGGTGATTGATAAGTTCGTGGCGTATGATAGAAGGAGATGAGTTATACAGCTCTCGTTACATGCATGTGCAGATCAACTGTTTGAGTGATTATGCAGAAAGTTTGAAGTTAATAACTCATCAGGGGTGATTGATAAGTTTGTGGCCTAAGGTAGAAGGAGATGAGTTATTAACTTCAAACTTTCTGCATAATCACTCAGAGTTGAACTGTATGTCCATATAACGAGAGCTGTATAACTCATCTCCGTCTACCTTAGGCCACGAACTTATCAATCACCCCTGCTGTGGACACTTTCTGGAGGTCCAAGATCCGTATGCTCCATGACCGCTGGACTTAGTGTGTAAATGTAGGAGGGGACTATGTTGAAAAATAAGTGTGCTAGGTTTTCTAAAATTGACTCCATCTACCTTAGGCCACGAACTTATCAATCAGCCCTCGTATGTCATGAAATTTGTTGTTTTGAGGCAGCAGTATAGTGCAAGACGTAAAAGTCACTACAGATCCCAAAAATTAATAAATAATCCGTGCAAAAGAGGAACAACGAGATTGTGCTTATGGGTTCATGGACTGTTTTGAAATCTGATGGGGGAGGGGAAGAAACTTCCTATCACATCGTGTGTGCATCTTCAGACTCCTGAAGCCCCTCACCAAGAAAAGGGCATGTCCCGGACAGAGAGTGTCCTTTACGATAGATGCCACCTTCTTGGAGCATTATCTTCTGAAGATGTCCTCGATGGAGGGGATTGCATCCGGGATGGGTCTACAACCCTCTGTGGCCTCTTACGATTGTGCGCATTGAAGCCTCGGTGCCAGTCGACATTTCAGGTTGAGATCCTTCATCGGGACTGGAAAGGAAGGAGCTCACTTCTTCCTTCCTTCCCTGACGAAAGGTCTCAGCCCAAAGCGTTGACTGTTTATTCCCCTCCGCAGATTTTGCCGGACCTGCTGAGTTCCTCCAGAACTTTGTGAGTTTTGCTTAACATTTTCAGCATCTGTGGAAACTCTTGTATTTAGGATGCATTTCATATCTTTATACTTCTGAAGGACATGGGAGGGGCACTGTTGTGAAGTTGATATTGAATCTCAGACACTCGGACTGAAAATCCCCCCCTTAATCCATACCGTCGTTTAAATGTAATCTCCCTCCCGGCACTTATCCGTGTAAGCGGAACAAGTGCTACACATGCCCTTACACTTCCTCCCTTACCACCATTCAGGGCCCCAGACAGTCCTTCCAGGTGAGGCAACACTTCACCTGTGAGTCGGCTGGGGTGATATACTGCGTCTGGTGCTCCTGATGTGGCCTTTTATATATTGGCGAGATCCGACGCAGACTGGGAGACCGCTTTGCTGAACATCTACACTCTGTCTGCCAGAGAAAGCAGGATCTCCCAGTGGCCACACATTTTAATCCCACATCCCATTCCCATTCTGACATGTCTATCCATGGCCTCCTCTACTGTAAAGATGAAGCCACACTTAGGTTGGAGGAACCACACCTTATATTCCGTCTGGGTAGCCTCCAACCTGATGGCATGAATATTGACTTCTCTAACTTCCGCTGATGCCCCACCTCCCCCTCATACCCCATCTGTTATTTATTTTTTATACACACATTCTTTCTCTCACTCTCCTTTTTCTCCCTCTGTCCCTCTGACTATACCCCTTGCCCATCCTCTGGTTCCCCACCCCCCCGTCTTTCTCCCCGGACCTCCTATCCCATGATCCTCTCATATCCCTTTTGCCTATCACCTGTCCAGCTCTTGGCTCCATTCCTCCCCCTCCTGTCTTCTCCTATCATTTTGGATCTCCCCCTCCCCCTCCTGCTTTCAAATTCCTTAATAACTCTTCCTTCAGTTAGTCCTGACGAAGGGTCTCGGCCTGAAACGTCGACTGTACCTCTTCCTAGAGATGCTGCCTGGCCTGCTGCGTTCACCAGCAACTTTGATGTGTGTTGTTGTTTAAATGCAAGAAGGCTTTTTCCACTGAGGTTGGGTGACACTAGAACCAGAGGTTATAGGTTAAGGGTGAAAAATCAAATATTTAAAGGGGAACCTGAGGGGGAACTTCTTTGTCTGGAGGATAATGTGAGTGTGGAATGAGCTGCCAGCGGAAGTAGTGAATGCAGGTTCAACTGCAACATTTAAGGGAATTTTGAACTAGTATGTGGATGGGAGGGGTGTGAAGGGCTGTGGTCTGGGTGCAGATAGATGAGACTCGACAGAATAATAGTTTGGCACAGACTAGATGGACCAAAGGGCCTGTTTCTGTGCTGTAGTGTTCTATGACTCTCTCCAACAAACCAATCACTTCAGGATGACGCGATGTTGCAGTTGGTAGATCTGGGCCATTAGAATTGCAGAGACCTGGCTTCAGTCCCGGCATCTGGCACTGCTTGTGTGGAGTTTGCCAGCTCTCTCTGTGGTGCCTAGGTTTCTCCCAGGGTGTTCTTATCTCCTCCCATACCCCAATGAGGTGGGGGGGTCCGTGGATTTTCTGGCTGCTGTGCATTGCCCCTCTGAACTGGTGGAATCTGGAGGGACTAGATGGGGAAGTGAGGTGAGTAAAATGGGATTAGTATAGGACTAGTGTAAATAGATGCTTGTTGGTCAGCACAAACCTGAGGGGCAGAAGGGTCTGTTTCTGTGCTGTATCTGGAAACATAGAAAACCTACAGCACAATACAGGCCCTTTGACCCACAATGCTGTGCCAAACATGAAATTACCTTGGGTTACCCGTAGCTGTCTATTTTCCTAAGCTCCATGTACCTATCTAAAAGTCTCTTAAAAGACCCTATCGTATCCGCCTCCACCACTGTCGCCGGCAGCCCATTCCACACACTCACCACTCTCTGCGTAAAAAACTTACCCCTGACATCTCCTCTGTACCGACTTCCAGGGGTGTCAGGGAGGGGTAACACCTCTGGTGGGGTAACATGTCGCGTCCTTTTCAAGGCGGTTAGTCTACCTTTGGTCCCCACCTGGCACTCAGCTCTCACCTGTGGCTCCCTGTAGCTGTTTGCATGTGACAGCGGCCACACCCCGGGCAACGGCTTCGACAAGCCGGCTAAACCAGGCGAGGGTAGCCGACGGGTCTCAAACCCTCGGTGAGATAGGGAGTTGTCTATCCCAGCATGTGAAGACAGACTCTGGCGGATTGAGCGGACGAGACTAATGGAAGGTCCAACGGTCAAGAAGGCGGTCTCTGCAAGCGTCGTGGGACGTGTAGAGCAGGACAAGACACAGAAGACGTCCTGGTCATCCACTGTGCCTAGTCCCATCTCCAGCCGTCTAGACTCTGTCTTGCCACTGGATCCAGATGGGAATTGGGAAGAGAGAGTGAGGCTGACGCTGCGCAACTCTCCCTCACTTAAATCCAAGTCACACGCTAGTCTCGACACCATCATAATGGTGTCGAGGTCCTCATCGACGTACGATGGACGAACAACACACCTACTTCCAAGCACCTTAAAACTGTGCCCTCTCGTGCTAGCCAGTTCAGCCCCGGGAAAAAGCTTCTGGCTATCCACATGAACAATGCCGCCCATACGACACTATGAAATATGCAGCACATCTTCAGAATAGAAGATGTGCATTAGAACAGAGATGAGGAGGAACCTCTTTAGCCAGAGCTGGTGAATCTGTGGAATTCATTGCCATAGACAGCTGTGGAAACCATACAATTGGGTATATTTAAAGCCAAGACTGATAGATTATTAATTAGTAAGGGTGTTGAAGGTTATGGGGAGAAGTCAGGAGAATGAGGTTGAGAGGGATAATCAATCATCCATGATAGAACTGCAGAGCAGACTCGATGGGCTGAATGGCCTAATTCTGCTCCAATGTCTCATGGTCTTTTGGGCCATAGGTTGAGGGGTGAATGGTAAATGATGCTGATTAACTGAAGCTTGCACTTGAAGAGTTGACCCCTGAAATATGGAGCAGTTTGGATCAGGGAGTGTCGTGACAACAACCAACATCAGCAAAACAAAAGAGCTAGGCATTGACTTCAGGAAGGAGAGCTGGTGTATGCAATCCCATTTACGTTAGCAGTTCTGGGCTCGAGAGGCTTGGAAGCTTGGCCATGATGTCTATGAAGTTGGGCCAGGATAAGCCATTGGTGGTGATCCACCAGTACTGGTTATGTTCTGCCAGTCCTGAGGGTCTGCTGTGTTTGCACCACAATATATGGCAACGCCTGCGGGCTGCCCCCAAAATGTCCTTGGGTGTGCTGATTGTTAATGAAATGATGCATTTCACTGCAAACAACAGGAATTCTGCAGATGCTGGAAATTCAAGCAACACACATCAAAGTTGCTGGTGAACGCAGCAGGCCAAGCAGCATCTATAGGAAGAGGCGCAGTCGACGTTTCAGGCCGAGACCCTTCGTCAGGACTAACTGATGCATTTCACTATATGTTTTGATAAATAAATCTGAATCTGAATCAATAGCCTGTCATGGTCGAGTGATGTAGATGCCATAGTCAAGAAAGCTTACTAAAGTCATAAAGCAGTACACGCAGAAACAGGCCCTTCAGCCCTTCTAGTCCATGCCAAAACTGGCACCTTTACTTCCCCAGGAGGCTAAAGGAATTTGGCAGGTCCCCTTTGACCCTTACTAATTTTATCGATGCACCATAGAAAACATCCTATTTGGATACATCAAAGCTTGGCACAGCAACTGTTCTGCCTGTGATCACAAAACACTACAGAGAGTAGTGGACACAGCTCAGCTCATCATGGAAACCGGCCTCCCCTCTGTGGACTCTGTCTACATTCCTCACTGCCTCAGTAAAATAGCTGGTATAATCACGAGCCCCACAAAACCAGACATTCTCTCTCCTCCCCTCTCCCCTCTCCCACTGGGCAAACCCGAAAGCACTACCAGTAGGCTTAAGGATGGCTTTAACCCCACTGTTATCAGACTATTGAACAGTCCCCTAGTACAATAAAATGATCTCTTGACCTCACGATCTACCTCGTTATGACCTTGCACCTCATTGTCTGTCCGCACTGTACTTTCTCCATAACTGTAATAATTCTTTCTTCATTCTGTTATTGTTTTCCATTCTACCAGTTGAATCCAGTTTAATAATGAATCAATAAGATGTTGTCATTTACATGTGACAAATAAAGCAATTTTTAATATTTAATTGTGTAGGATCATTCTGGAAGTTGACGAACCAGCATCAAACCACAATGGAGGACAACTCCTCTTCGCAGATGATGGCTACCTTTACATTTTCACCGGAGATGGCGGAATGGCTGGCGACCCTTTCGGGAAATATGGAAACGCACAAAATAAGTAATGTGATTGTCTTCCACTCATTGGTTTCACCAGGGTGTTTCTCCCCCAACATCGGGTTTAGATTCAAATTCAGATTTATTTATCCCATGTATATTGAAACATACAGAGGAATGCCTTGTTTCGTTAACAACCAACACACCCAAGGACGTGCTGGGGGCATCCCACATGTGTCGCCACACACTCTGGCGCCTACACAGCACGCCCAAAATGCTCGGCGGAACAACGTAACAAAACAGACCATACGAAGCAACACCAGTGAAACAATCCCTGTGCCTCCCACCCTCCTACCCACCACACACCCACACAAATACACAGTCCTCTACCTCCAGGACAGGCCACGTTCAGCTTCCAGACTCGAGCAGACCGGTGAACTCACAGACAGTGGTCCATAACTTCCCCAGTGAAATTGCAGAGATTCACAGACTAGGGCCATCAAACTTCGCGCTTCAAACCTGACTTCTGATTCACCTTTGTAGGATGAATTTATGAATCAATGGGGGTGAAATTCAACTTCCACAGGTACTTTTTGCACGGTAGCGCAGAGGGCATCCTGGTAACATAGAGGGCAGCACAGTGGTGTAGAGAATGACACAGTAGCATAGCAGTTAGTGCAACATTTTACAGCATCAGGGATCACTGATCGGGGTTTAATTCCCATCACTGTTTAAAGGAGTTTTTATGATCTCCCTGTGACCGCGTGGGTTTCCTCTGGGTGCTCCTGTTTCCTCCCACATCCCAGACTCTCAGAGTTCAAGGTCACTCAGTGAGTTGTGGGCATGCTATGCTGGTGCTGGAGACACACTTGCAGGCTGCCTGCAGCTCATGCTCAGACTGTGCTGGTCGTTGACATGAAAGACACATTTCACTGTACATTTCGATGTTTTGATGCACGTGTGACAAATAAAGCTAATCTTTATCTTTATGGGTTTATTGTCATATGTACACGTGTAGACACAGGTACAATGAAAAACTTGCCTGCAGTAGCATCACAGGCACGGAGCATCAGATAATCAGGCTTCTGGATGCTTCAACGTACTGGTGACAAATAAAACTAATCTTTCTCTTTCATCTCTCCCTTTACGTTCTCTCCAAAGTCTAACCCGGTTTGGTAACCTCCTCCTGTCCAGGTCAGCCTTACTGGGGAAGGTGCTTCGGATTGACGTCAATAACAATAACCGTGGGCCGCTCTATAGAATCCCTCCTGACAATCCATTTCTTCAGGACCCCGATGCGCGACCAGAGGTTTATGCTTATGGGGCGCGGAATATGTGGCGTTGTTCCGTGGACCGTGGGGACCCTGTAACTAAGGAAGGCAAAGGAAGAATCTTCTGTGGAGATGTCGGGCAGAACAAGTTCGAGGAGGTGGACATCATTGAGAAAGGCAAAAACTACGGCTGGAAAGCAAGAGAAGGCTTTTCCTGTTACGATAAGAAACTCTGTGCAAACTCCTCCCTGAGTAAGAAGCATTGTTTTATTTATCTAACTTTAGATCCTAATACCTTACCAAACCAGAATCATAGTCATGGAGTAACACAGTACAGAAGCAGGCCTTTTGGCCCATCTGGTTTATGCCAGCCATATCTTCTGCCCTGTCCCATCTACCTGCACAGGACTATATTCTTTCAAACCCCTTCCATCCATATAGCTATCCAAACTTCTCAAGTGTTAGAATTGACCACTACCATTGATTCTTTAGTATTTGAATGCCTGCAAGAAAATGAATCTCAGGGTATGGTGACATATATGTACTTTGATAATAAATTTACTTTGGCTCTTTTGACTTCTGGTAGATCGTTTCACACTTGCAACACTCCCTGAGTGAAGTTATCCCCCAGATTCCCTTAAATATTTCACTTCTCACATCATAACTTCACTCAACTTCACTTGTCCCTTCATTGAAAATCTTTCCACAACCTATGGACTCACTTTCAAGGACTCTTCATCTCACGTTCTTGATATCTATAAGCAGTTCCTCTGGGGCCAGGGTTGGGGCTGCCTGTTCTCATGTTATGTGTCAGTGATTTGAATGATGGAATTGATGGCTCTGTGGCCAACTTTGCTGAAGTAGATGGAGGTACAGGTAGTGTTAAGGAAGCAGGGAGTCGGCAGAAGGACTTGGACAGATTAGGAGAATGGGTAAAGAAATGGCGGATGGAATATGGTGTAGGGAAGTGTATGGTCAAGCACTTTGGTAGAAGGAATAAAGGTGTGGACTATTTTCTAAACGGAGGGAAAATTCAGAAATCAGAGGTGCAGATGGACTTGGGAGTCCTCGTGCAGGATTCCCTACGGGTTAATTTGCAGGTTGAGTCAGTGGTAAGGAAGGAAAATGCAACGTTTACATTCATTTTGAGATGTCTAGGATATAAAGGCAAAAATGTAATGCTGAGGCTTTATAAGGCATTGGTCAGACTGCACTTGGATTATTGTGAAGAGTTTTGGGTCCCTTATCTGAAAAAAAGATATGCTGACGTTGGAGAGGGTTCAGAGGAGGATCATGAGAATGAATCTGGGAATGAAAACATTAACATATGAGGAATGTTTGATGGCTCTGGGCCTGTGCTAACATATGAAGAGTTTCGGAGAATGAGGGAGGGGGATCTTCATTGAAACCTATCGGATATTGAATGACATAGACAGTGTGAATATGGAGAGGATGTTTCCCATCATAGGGGAGTCCAGGACCAGGGGGCCTAACCTCAGAATAGAAGGATGCCCCTTCAGAACAGATATGAGGAGAAGTTTCTTTTGCCAAAGGGCGATGAATCTGTGGAATTCATTGCTGAAGGTGACTGTGGAGGCAAAGCAATTGGGTGTATTTAAAGGGGAGGTTTTAAAAACAAATTTCGTCAACAATTTTAGAGCGTTCATTAGTAGTCTAACTACTCACTACTTCATTGCTTTTTCAGTTTTCAGTGAGGTGGGTCAGTTTGGTGCAGTGATGTCAGCTTCTCAATGTCAGGCTGAATGTCACTGAGAAGGAGTCGCAGACCCTCACTTTCCAGTAGCTTGCACTCTGTCTCATTGCTTTGAAAGAAGTTGGGCAGCAGCACTGAAACCGTGCCCCACTGACTATGATGTTGGGAAGGCAATAAAGGACAACTTAACCACAATGTAGGATAGTGTTCGGAGATTTCTTACTGCAACCGAAACCCTTTTGAACCTTGGCTTCAGCTCAGTCATTTTGTAGCAAGATCAGTTTTTCCTCTATCCTTCCTGTTAATTCCTTGTTAAAGTGTTCAGGAATAGACTTTCTATATTATCCAATTTGGAATTTGGATCGAGAGAAGGTCCTAAAATCTCTCTGACATGTCTTTATGCAGCTCACCCAGAAGATCATCATCTGGTATTCTTTCTGTCTCTTCCAATTCAGAGAGGCTCAGAAACTGAAAAAGGTCAAGGTGGCCAGCGTTGAACTTAAATAGGGTTAACTTGAACAGAAATATGATATCTGATCTGACTAATAAAATTCACATCATTTCCTTGCAATTGAAGACTGACTTCAGTAAAGTTTGCAAATAATTCTGAAAAATAAGCAATGTCATGCCTAATATTCTTCAGTTGATTACTGGATGATGCGTTTGAGTATTCAAAAAATGTTGTCACAGTTTTAAAAAGCACATAAAAATATCTCAGGCAGTTTCCTTTTGAGAACCATCTGATTTCTGCGTGCATCAGTAAGCAACTGTTCATCATTCTCAATACAAAGCTCTCGAAATAGATGAGAATTGAGAGCATGGGACTTGATTTATTTATCTTTTTGATAACAGTATTGAATGATTTTGTGCAGTTGATCACTTAAGCGTTTTGCAACAAGATGTCTATGAGTTACACAGTGAATGGCAGAGTTTTCTCTCAGAAAGTAATAACTACAAGGTGGCAGCCTCTCATTGATGGTAGCCCATCTGTTGTACGAGCAAGAGATTTATGAGCAGAATGTCCTTCTCTTTGAAAAGTTGCTCAACCCAAAATATTGACTCCCCCTTCATATCTGTTTCTGTAACAACTCTTGAACCACGCTTTCATTTTTTCTGACGTGAACATAACCAAGAAGCAAAGTTCACTCGTCCAACTGCAGAGCAAATTCTGTTGTCCTAACTATGTTGTACAATGTGCTTTCCTCATTCTCAGACATTTCATCTTTTTGAGTTGTCGTCGAGTAGAATTGCTTTAATTTCTTGGTCTGGCGACTTCTGCAAAACGGTACTGCTGGCAGAATCAGTTCGTCTCCAATTGTATGTGGCTTTCTAGATTTAGCAAAGAGCGATGAGATGTATGAAACATGCAGACCGTCGCTGTTATGTTCTGAAGTGGTGGCAAACATAGTTTTAAAGTGATTTTCGTATTTGAAAGTTTTCACAAAATGTCTGAAAATAAGCCAAGTTCTTGTTTGGTTTATCAGAGTGCATTCTCTTCAAATGTTCAAGAAGCCTGGACGGTTTCATTGCCTCATTTGAAAAGCTTTTTCACACAACAGACAAACTGGTTGATTGCTTGGTGCTGGTATAAATCCGTATTTCAGGTACTCCACACTGTACTGTTCACATTTATTTTTCATTTGGTCTGCTTCCGTCACTTTCATTATGACATTTTATATCCTTTATTTTCTTGACTAATTTCATTGCTTCTCTCAACATCCAAAGTTCTCTGCCGTTGCCATTGCTGTTCCTTCTGACTGGAACATACAGCATTTGTCCTGTAATTTCTGCAGTTGCTCCTTAAACACCCTCCACATGACAGATGGGCCCAAGAACAGTGGTTCCCAATTAACTCTCCCTAGTTACTGCCTAATGCTATCCTAATTTGCCCTGCTCCAATTGAACACTCTCCTGCGCACTTATCCCGATCTATAGCTATCTTAAAGCTTAAGGAATTGTGGTCACTGTTACCTCATTGCTGTTGACTGCCGCCCTTCAGGCTTCTGTACCTTCTTTCTGATGGTGGTAATGAGAAGCAGGCATATCCTGGGTGGTGAGGGTCTTTCTTGATGGGTGCCACCTTCTTGAGGCACTGCTTTGTGAAGATGTCCTTGATGGGGGGGTGGGGGGAAGGTGGGGGTTGTGTCTGTGTTGGAGTCAGCTGAGTCGACAACCCTCAGTAGATTTGTCTGACCAGTTGGTGATGCAACCACTCAAAATGCTCTCCGTGGTACACCTGTAGAAACTTGACGGTCATTGTGTTTATAGCAGTGAACTTGGCACTAGGTAGCCGCAGTGTACCCCGGTGTGCCTAAGGTACAGGAGACTTAGGTCCCACACCTCCAGGTTTAGGGACAGTCATTATCCTTCAACCATCAGGCTCCTGAACCAGAGTGGGATAACTTCACTCAACCCAGCACTGAACTGACTCTACAATGTTCAAGGATACCACAACTCCTTTCTTCGATATTAGTTATTACTTCTTTACCGATTATTAATTTGTTTTTCTTCTGTGTTTGCACAATATTTTTTGTCTTTTACATATTGCTTGTTTGTCCATCTTTGCGAGTGTGTAGTTTTTCATGGAGTCTATTGTGTTTCTTTGTATTTATTGTGAATGCCCGCAGTCTGTGCTAAGTAAATAACATGAATCTCAGTGTAGTATATAGTGACAGATATCTACTTCGATAATATCCTTACTCTTAAGGTTGAAGTTGAACTGTCCTAACCCAGTAAGCCACCTGTCACTCCTTCACAGATGATGTCCTTCCTATCTTTGCGTATCCTCACAGTGTGGGCAAATCTGTCACTGGGGGTTATGTGTACAGAGGCTGTGAATCTCCCAATTTAAATGGACTCTACATATTTGGGGACTTCATGAGTGGGTAAGTACCTGACAACTAACTCAGCTTCAAAGGGGGGGGGGAGTAGTAGACAAGAAATTGATACTAGACTGCTCAGACAATTCCCTAAAACATAGGAACATTACGACGAGAAGGAGTGGGCTGCATGGTAGCATAGCAGATAGTGTAAACACTTTACAGCACGAGGTCCCAAAGGTTGTCATAGCCGGGGTGGTTGTGGGGATAAGCTCTCACTACCTATAAAGTGCTCCAAATTGCATGCGACTCTTAACAGCCTCTGACAACCAAGTCCAACTCTTGGCCTCCACGTGTGGCTTAGCTACTAGGCCCAGCAGAACTGTTTCTACTGACAAGAGAAGGGGCAAAGGCTGACCTCTGGTGCTCCAAACCAGTTGCTTCGGGCAGGTGGGGCTCATCAGCCTTGGACAGCAGCCCGCCTAGGAGAAGGAAGACTCTGATTTTAAAACTCCGCTTCCTTGCGTCCATACCTACCAATGAGAAAGACTTTGGGAGTAAACCCCGAGGAAGAAATCCGGAGCCGGGGTCTCCAAAGCAGTTTGATGTTGTTTACAGCTTCACTCTGGCAACCTCTGCGACGACACTGGTGCCAAGCTGTATCGCATCAGTGACGTGGAAAGGGGAAACTTCAAATCTTCCCGCCCAGCCTTGCACCTGGAGAGGACACAGTCCACCAGAAGTGCAGACCCATGATTCCCTGGGATCAATGGCTGCCTAGCAATTGAAAGGTCAGGGTTTAATTGCCACTGTTGTATAATCTCTCCATAACCATGTAGCTTTTCTTCAGGTGCTCCAGTTTGCTCAAAAAACATATGGTAAGGGTTAGGGTTAATAAGCTGTAGGCATGCTATATTGGTATGGTGACACTTGCAGGCTGCCCCCACCATAGCCTCTGACTGTGTTGGTTGTTAACACAAATGACAGATTTCACTGTATGTTTCAATATAGATGTGGCAAATGAAGACAACCTTTATTCTTTTTCTTTAACCAATGCCTAGATTCTGCTTTGATAGTCGAGTAATGCTTACTAAGCAACACACACAAAATGCTGGAGGAACTCAGCAAGTCGTCAGCATCTATAGAAGGGAATAAACAGTTGATATTTTGGGCCAAGGTACCTCATCAGGACGATGATGTGTGTGTGATGGTCGCATCATGGCCTAGTATAGAAACAGCAATGCCCAGGAACAGGAATGTCTACAGGAAGTGATGGATACAACTAAGTCCATCATAGGCAAAGATAATCAATCTAACCCTTCCCTCCCACATAACCCTCCATTTTGCTTTCATCCATGTACCTGTCTAAGAATCTCTTAAATGCCCCTCTTGTCCCCAGGAGAATTGTACTTCCTGTCCTGTGTCTAACAGCTCCACTGGCACCACCCTCACACTCACACCACCCTCTGAGTGAACAGGTTCCCCTTAAATAGTTCACCTTATTCTTAGCATTATCTATTTGCATTTACACAGTTTGTCCTTTTTGCACATTGGTTGTTCGGATCTTTGTTTATGTATGGTTTTTCAAAGATTATATTGCATTTCTTTATTTTTCCTCAAGATAGTACTGTATATACTGTATATGGTAACATTTAAGTACGTTGATAATAAATTAACTTGAAGCTTTGAGTTCTGAATTCTCTACCCATTTAGACCTTCATTCCTTCTACCCTAGCACATAACCTTCCTCTGTCGTTACAGACGCCTAATGGTGTTGACTGAGAATACCAGAACTGGTACATGGCACAATAATAAGATCTGCATGGGCAAGGGTCAGACGTGCTCGTTCCCTGGACTCCGTGATCACTATCATCGATACATCATCTCCTTCGCAGAGGATGAAGCAGGTACCTCCCCAAGATCTCTACCAGCTGTGACAGTGAACTTTTAGATTTGTAACATCAGCTTAAGAAGCATCTAGGATGTGATTGCGCAGGGGAGGCTGGGTAGGAGATCCACCAGGATAGAACATTTCAGTCATTAGCAGAGATTGGAGAGGCAGAGTCAAGAATCATCTGTGTTTTACATGATATCAAGTTTGTTGTTTGAGAACATAGACACAGAACCTATGTTTGTAGAACAGTACAGCACAGTACACAATCTTTTGCCCAAATATTGTGCTGACTTTCACACACAGAATGCTGAAGGAACTCAGCAGGTCAGGGAGCATCTGTGGAAAACAGTAAGAACGTAAGACATAGGAGCCAAATTAGGCCATTCAGCCCTTCGAGTCTGCTTCGCCGTTCCATCATGGTTGATCCCGGATCCCACTCAACCCCTTACACCTGCCTGCTCGCCATATCCTTTGATGCCCTGACAGATCAGGAAACTATCAAGTTCTGCCTCAAATATACCCACAACTTGGCCTCCACCGCAGTCTGTGGCAGAGTATTCCACTATTCTCTGGCTAAAAATATTCCCCCTTACCTCTGTTCTAAAAGGTTGCCCCTCAATTTTGAGGCTGTGCCCTCTAGTTCTGGATACTCCCAACACAGGAAACATCATCACCATATCCACCTTATCTAGTCCTTTCAACATTCAGTAGGTTTCAATGAGATCACTCCCCACCCCCCCCCACACACACACACATTCTTCTAAATTCCAGAGAGTACAGGCCCAAAGCTGCCAAACACTCCTCATATGTTAACCCCTTCATTCCCCAAATCATCCTCGTGAACCTCCTCTGGACTCTCTCCAATGACAACACATATGTTCTGAGATATGGGGCCCAAAACTGTTGACAATACTCCAAGCGTGGCCTGACTAGTGTCTTATAAAGCATCAGCATTATCTCTCTGCTTTTGTATTCTATTCCCCTTGAAATAAATGCCAACATTACATTTGTCTTTACCACAGACTCAACCTGTAAATTAATCTTCTGGGAGTTTTGTACGAGGACTCCTACGTCCGTCTGCACCTCTGATATTTGAATTTTCTCACCATTTAGATAATAGTCCACACTATTGTTCCTTTTACCAAAATGCAATTTCCCAACGCTATTCCATCTGCCACTTATTT
Organism: Mobula hypostoma; assembly: GCF_963921235.1. Taxonomy (NCBI): domain Eukaryota; kingdom Metazoa; phylum Chordata; class Chondrichthyes; order Myliobatiformes; family Myliobatidae; genus Mobula; species Mobula hypostoma. The sequence continues at coordinate 29,801,492 of NC_086097.1, read as the reverse complement.
GCCTATTCTTCCAATCTGTCTGCAATCACATTGCTTTCTCAACTCTGCCTACCCCTCCATCTATCTTCGTAACATCTGCGCACTTTGCCATAAGGCCATCAATTCCACCATCTAAATCACTGACAAACAATGTGAAAAACAGTGGTCCCAATACTGACCCCTGAGGAACACCACTAGTCACTGGCAGCCAACCAGAAAAGGCCCCCTTTAATCTCACCTTTAAACAGTCGGTGTTCCGGGCCGAGACCCTTCTTGAGGAGACATCCTGAAACATCGACTGTTTACTTTGTTCCGTAGATGCTGCCTGACCTGCTGAGTTCCTCCAGCAGTTTGGATGTGTTGCTTTGGATTTCTAGCATCTGCAGATTTTCTTGCTTTTGTGCCAACCTTTTAACAGAGAACATACATATACTGTACAGTACAGGCCCTTCAGCCCACGATGTGGTGCTGATCTGTTAACCTGCTCCAAGATCAATCTAACCCTTCCCTCCCACATAGCCCTCCATTTTGCTTTCTTCCATGTGCCCGTATAACAATCTCTGATGAATCTGCCTCTACCACCACCCCTGGCAGTGAATTTCATGCACCCAGCAATCTGTGTATTAAAAAAACTACTTCTGACACTCCCTGTATTTTCCTCCAATCACCTTAAAATTATTTCCTCTTGTCCATGCTACCAATGCCTCTTATCATCTTACCCATCTATCAAATTACCTCTCACCCTCCTTTCCTCCAAAGAGAAAAGCCCTAGCTTGCTCAATCTATCGTCATAAGACATGCCTCTCTAATCCAGGCAGCATCCTGATGAATCTCCTCTGCACTCTCTCTAAAGCTTCCTACAATGAGGGGACCAGAACTGAACACAACGTCCACTGTTTAGTGTCAGCAGTGCAGTTCAAAGGTGTAAAATGCTCGTAGCGGCCACGCCGGTGGTGATATCTGTTATCTGTCAAGTAGGGTGCCGTGCACAATCCTGATTTGATGGAGACAGACCTGAGAGCATGGAGGAACATCTGGTGAAACTTCTGAAATGCCTGCTTCGCTGCTGCTGCTACTGTGTGGTCCAGAATCTCCGGAGGGGAAGGCCCCGAGTCCTCGGCTTTGCTTGTTGCTCGGCGGCCGGGGCCGGGTCGAAGTGCTCGGCAGAGATGGCGCTCAGTGTCGGAGGGGCTGGTCGGAGGCTCAAAGTTTTCGGACGGACTCAGAGTCTGCTGCGGTCGGGTGCTTCCAATGGTGCGGCATCGGCAAGTTGGCGGCACTTGGAGGTCCATGGCAGGGAGAGTTTCTCTCTTCTACTGTCTGTGTGAGATGATGAGGCTATCGGGATTTTAAGAGTTTTTTTTTACCATGCCCATGGTCTGCTCTTTATCAAATTACGGTATTGCTTTGCACTGTTGTAACTATATGTTATAATTATGTGGTTTTGTCAGTTTTGGTCTTGGTCTGTCCTGTGTTTCTGTGATATCATTCTGGAGGAACATTGTATCATTTTTTTAATGCATGCATTTCTAAATGACAATAAACAAGGACTGAGTGTCCTCACAAACTAATCTAAAAAAAATTACTATCATGAGGATGGAAGATACTCACACCTGTCTCTTCTAAATCACTCTTGTCCCCAGGAGAATTATACTTCCTATCCACACGGATTCCCACATCCACGTCTCCTACCGGAGTGGTTTACAAAATAGTGGACCCTTCACGGTAAGCCACAGCAAATAAAGAACTGAGTTCCTGCACGTAGATTAGATTAGTATATCTTTATTTGTCATATGTACATCGACATACCGAAACATACGGTGAACTGTGCCATTTGTGTCAACGACCAGTGAGGACGTGCTGGGGGCAGCCTGCAATTGTCACCATGCCTCCGGCACCAACTCAGCATACACACGGTTTCCTAACCTTAATCCGTGTGCCTTTGGAGGAACCCGGAGCACCCTGAGGAAACCCATGCGGCCACGGGGAGAACGTACAATCCCCTTTACAGACGGTGACGGGAATTGGACCCTGACCGCTGGTGCAGACTGGCATTACACTAACCGCAACGTCACCACGTCATGCATCAGCTTTGTAATCACCCAACCACTTTATAACTTCAGCATCTAAATTCTGCGTGTGGTTTTCCAGGAGCGCGACCTCCATGAACTCCCCCGTGCCTTCAAAACTTAGAACCTAGAACGCAGAAGAATTGGTCCATTGGTCCATGAAGTCTGTGCTGACCATGACACTGGTCTCTACTGCCTCTATGGGGGTCCATATCCCTTCATCCCCTGCATATTTGTGTGTACGTATTTCTAAAAACCTCCTGATTGCCACGACCGTATCTGCCTTGACCACCCTGCCCCTCCCCTCCTCCCTCCTCCTCCTCCCATCTCCCAACAGCCCATTCCAGCCAGCACCACTCTCCCTGTATAAAAAGCCCACCTCTGACATCCCTCCCTATTCTTTCCGCCAATCACCTTAAAGCAATGTCCCTTCGTATTAGCCTTTTCCACCAGTCCCTGGCTGTCCACTCTACCTGAGCCTCTTATCAAGTCATCTTTCATTCTCCTTCTACCACCACCCCAGCACCCCCACCACTACCACCATCCCTGGCAACGCGCTCCAGCCACTCACTACTTTCTGTGTGAAAAACTTTGCCCAGCACACCTCCTTTAAACATTCCCACTCTCAACTTAAGCGTACATCCTCTAATACTTGGCATTTCTACCATGGAAAAGAAAAGACTTGCCTACTCTATCACAAACAAGAGAAAATCTGCAGATGTTGTGTTGTGTGTGTTGCTATCTGCTCTATCTATGCCTCTCATAATCTTATAAACCCCTATCAGGTCTCCCTCAGCCTCTAACGTTGCAGGTAAAACAACCCAATTTTGTTAATCCTCTCCCTTGTAACTCATGTCCTCTAATCCAGGCAGCATCCCGGTAAACTTTACTGTGTCCTCTCCAAAGTCTTCACATCCTTCCTGCAACAGGGCAACCAGAACTGAACGCAATACTCCAAGCGTGGCCTAACCAAAGAATTAAAAGTGTGCTGCTGAGGAAAGATTTTATTTAAATTTTGAACTCCATAGCTTTTTGTTATTAGTAAGTAAAAAATTAAAAAAACCTTATTTTCTGAAAATCTAGAAGAGAAACTGAAATCACTGGAATAAAATAATTGGTAAATTGGTTTATTATTGTCACATGTCCTCACAAAGTGAAAAAACTTTATTTTTGCATGTAATGCATACAGATAATTTCAACACAACAGTACATCGAGATAGTACAAGAATGCAGAATAAAATGTTAGTTTCAGAGCACGTGCAGAGCAGGATGACAATAAGGTGCCAGACCATTACGAGGTAGATGGTGAGGTCAAGAGTATATTTTATCATACAAGATGGGTATCATGAGTCTCAGGAGAGTCCTGAGGATCAGTGAGTCTCCTCGACTCAGTGGATTCCCCCAGGAGGGTGCGTCCCTCCTGCCTTCACATTGGATGTCTGAGGCATGAGGGTTGGTGACCCCTGAGGCACACGTATCAGTGAGTAGAGAGTCCCAGTCCTTGAGTGCAGAGTCTGAGGCCTGGAGTTTGGGGGTCCTGTCATTGGCTAGTTCTGGGGTCCAAAGGTCAAGCTGAAGTTGACACCCAATGGCCAAGTTCTGGGCCTGTCCTAGGGTTGCAGGACTGCCTGTGTGTGTGTGTGACGAAGGGAGGAACGGTACTTGTTTTGCTGTTGTTGTTTTGTTGTTTGTTGTTTTCTCTTTTGTTGTGCCTTGTGTTGTTCTATCAAGTGATATGGGCATGGTATGTTGGCGCCGGAATGAGTGGCGACACTTTAACGGGCTGCCCCCAGCACACGCTTGGGTTGAGTTGGTTGTTAACACAAACGACACATTTCACTGTATGTTTTAAATGTATACGTGACAAATCAATGAATCTGACCACGCTTTGGATGGTGCAAGCAGCTCAGGGAGGAAGGAATCATTTCATTTCTCAGCCCTGTTCTCCCCTCCCTTAGGAGAGCGCCACCCGGAAAATGTCACTACACGCCACGGTCGGTTAAAGTGAAAAGCCGACTCATCAAATTTGTGCCGCAGCCAAGTAAGTACGTTATTCTCAGCAGAATCTTGCCTTCTGAAGTACAACGTCACCAGTGAATATGGCCAGCTGATGGCAATGATTTCAGGTAAACTGTTTGTGCAAAGTGGGTCAAAGCACTTCTGGTCTCCCCAAAACAGGACAGATGTGGAGAAATGGTGCCGATGAGGTTCACCGGGATGCTGCCCGGATTGGGTGGAATGAGAGAGTGGACAAACTTGGGCTGTTTTCTCTGGAGCAGTGGGGGCTGAGGGGAGACCTGGTAGAGGTTTATAAAATTACGAGAAGCATAGATAGGGCAGACAGTCAGAATCATCTGCCCAGCGTAGAACTGCCAAGTACTAGAGGTGAGGCATTTAGGGTGAGAGGGGAAAAGTTTCAAGCAGATGAGTGGGAGAAGTGTTCACACAGAAAATCGAAGGTGCCTGGAAAGGCCTGCCAGGCAAAAATAGAACGTAAAGCAGTACAGCAAGTATAGGCCTTTAGGCCAACAATGCCGTACCAAACTTTCAATCTACTCCAAGGTCAACTTAACTCTCCCCTCCCACATAACCCTCCATTTTGCTTTCATCTAAATACCCATCTAGTATAACTCCCTCTACCACCACTCCTGGCAATGCATTCCACGCACCCACCACTCTCTGTGTAAAAAAACTTACCTCTGACATTTCCCCCTATAGTTTCCTCCAATCACCTTCAAATTATGCTTCTTGTGTTAGCCATTTATGCCCTGGGGAAAAGATGCCAGTCCTGCTAAAGGTTCTCGGCCCAAAACGTCAACTGTACTCTTTTCCATAGGTGCTGCCTAGCCTGCCAAGTTCCTCCAGCATTTTGTGTGTGTTGACTGGATGTCCACTTTATCTCTGCCTCTTATCCTCTAGTACCCCTCTACCAAATCACCTCTCTTTCTTCACTCCAAAGAAAAAAGCACTACCTCATTCAACCTATTCTCATAAGACATGCTCTCTAATTCAGACAGCACCCTGGTAAATCTCCTTTGCACCCTCTTTGAAGCTTCCACATCCTTCCTTTAACAAGGTGACCAGAACTGAACATAATATTCCAAGTGCGGTCCAATCAGGATTTTATAGAGCTGCAACATTACCTTGCATCTATTGTGTTTCTTTGTTTTGTGGCTGTCTGCAAGAAGATGAATCTCAAGGTTATATAAGGATATATTTGATAATAAATTTACTTTGAACTCTGAACTCTGAACTCAGTCCCCTGACTAATGAAGGCCAACAGACCATATGCCTTCTTAATAACCCTATCAACTTGCGTTGCAACTTTGAGGGATTTATAGATGTGGACCCAAAGATCCCTCTGATCTTCTCCACACTGATAAGAATTCTTCCAATAACCTTTGTATTCTGTAAAGAGGGGCAACATTTTAACACAGAGAGTGCTGGATGTCTAGAATAGGCTGCCAGCAGTAGTGGAAACAGACACAATAGAGGCTTTTAGACAAATGAATATGCAGAGAATGGAGGGTTATGGATCATGTACAGGGAGGTGGGATTAGTTTCATCTGGCATCTTGTTGTGCATAGACATGGTGTGCCAATCTGCTGGTAGATGGATGTGGGTGGAGGGGCAGGATATCTGGGGGAAATAACTTCCAAACAAAATACCTCCAATGATGAAAGATATAGGTTGACCACTAGAGGGAGACAGACAGAGTCATACAGCAGAGAGACAGGCCCTTCAGCCCATTGAGTCTGTTCTGACCATCCACCACCCATTTATACCCACCCTATTTTATTCTCCACACACTCTCCCCTCGCACCCAGATTTTACAGTTCGCCTGCTCATGAGGGATAATTTACAGTGGCTCTAAACCTACCGACCCACTTGTCTTTGGAATGTGGAAGGAGACCAGAGCTGCTGAGGGAAACCCACGCAGTCACAAGGAGAACGTGCAAACTCCACGTGGACAGCATCCGAAGTCGGGATCGAACCCTGTGTCACTAGAGAGGTCTTGTTTCCAGGGCTGGGGAGTCAAGGACAAGATGATATGGGATGAAGTTGGGATGGAAGAGATTTAATAGGAACCTGATGGGCAACCTTTTCACCTGGAACACACATAAAAAAGTTGCTGGTGAATGCAACAGGCCAGGCAGCATCCATAGGAAGAGGTACAGTCGATGTTTCGAGCCGAGACCCTTCGTCAGGACTAACTGAAGTAAGGGATAGTAAGAGATTTGAAAGTGGGAGGGGGATACTCCTTGCCCATCCTTTGGTCTTCCCCCCCTCCCTTTCTTTCTCCCTAGGCCTCCCGTCTGTCCCATGATCCTCTCATATCCCTTTTGCCTATCACCTGTCCAGCTCTTGGCTCCATCCCTCCCCCTCCTGTCTTCTCCTATCATTTTGCATCTCCCCCTCCCCCTCCCACTTTCAAATCTCTTACTCACTCTTCCTTCAGTTAGTCCTGACGAAGGGTCTCAGCCCGAAATGTCAACTGTACCTCTCCCTAGAGATGCTGCCTGGCCTGCTGCGTTCACCAGCAACTTTTTTATGTGTGTTGCTTGAAATTCCAGCATCTGCAGATTTCCTCGTGTTTGTGCTTTTCACCTGGAGTTTGGTGGGAATATGGAAGAAGCTGTCAGAGGAAGTGGTTAAGGCAGGTGCATCATTTGAGAGACATTTGGACAGGAAAGATTAAGGGCAGGGGTTCCCTATAATTTTTTTATGCCATGGTGCCTTACCATTAACCGAGGGGTCTGTGACCCCAGGTTGGGAGCCCTTGGTTTAGATGAACATGGACCACACACAGGCTCCTTGGAGTAGTTCAGATGGGCATTTTGTCAGTATGGGTGAGTTGGGCCAAGGGTCTGTTTCTGTGCTGTGTGAGCCCCTGACTCCATCACTGTGCCAGCAGACAGAAAACACGGTGGCACTGGGTTCCAAGTGCTCAGTAAGGTGACATGTTTCTGACTGGGAATTAAACAGCTAGATATGATGCTCTCCCTGGATTTCTCAGTGCCCTAGTACAGCATCCAACATAATCAAAGACTCCACCCACCCTGAACATTCTCTTGTAGCCCCCACCCCCCCAAGCCAGCCTTAAGGTCGCTCGGCTCGCTGTCGTCTAGGGAAACAGCCCTCAGCCCCGCCAAACTGGGTAATTAGTTTGTGTGGATACTGTGTGATGTACCCCACCCCGCCCAAATAACAGACAATACACCAGATACGATTAAATGATTTACAGTTTATAGATATTACTGGAACTATATAATTACCATAGAAACCATAGAAACTACAGCACAGAAACAGGCCTTTTGGCCCTTTTTGGCTGTGCCGAACCATTTTCTGCCTAGTCCCACTGACCTGCACACAGACCATATCCCTCCATATGCCTCCCATCCATGTATCTGTCCAATTTATTCTTAAATGTTAAAAAAGAACCCGCATTTACCACCTCGTCTGGCAGCTCATTCCATACTCCCACCACTCTCTGTGTTAATAGAGAATAAAATATAAAAGGAAAATCAAAGGCTCCACACTTATCAAAGTTCAATCTGTTCGTGCACAAACAGTTGGAGCTCAGGACCCTCCTTCTTCACACTATGATCCCCTCAGACCATCTCGACCTGCCACCTGGGACCAACAACGGTGGTCGACCAGACGCTCCACACGAGTCCGTCTCTGTCTCCTCTCCTCGCTGAACACCCTGGACCTCGGACTCCTGCTCGGGGTCCGACCCCGTTAGCGGATTCACAGCACCTGGTCCATCCTCTGTCTCTCTCTCCCGCCTTCTCCTCCAAAACCCCATGCATACAATATCTTACAGACACACCAAAGCATAACAACTATCCCAATTGGTTCATTCGTCCTTTTATCAATAGCTAATCCAAAACAAACCTCTAGCAGGAGGCCTTTCTCAGCAGTTGACATAACAAAGAAGCCCTTTCCATTATAATATACCAGAGAAGCAGTTTTAATTAGACTATGCAGTGACATAAAAAAAGAAACCCTTTATATTCTCCCCCCACCAAATAAAAGTCATGTCCTCATGACTTCTAAATAACTCACCAACCAGTCCTACAGACACAAAACCCCACCCAGATACAGACAGCGACATTGCTCCCCCAAACAGTGGACCTTCCACCTGTCCACGGGCGCTACAGAGGCCAACCTATCTGAGAGCTTCCTAATCCTCCAAGACCTTCGTACCTCCTCACCTAAACCCAAAAGGCTCAGACACTACTAGGGATACCTCGGGTCTGCTCGCCAACTCCTCTCTCACTCGTGCCACCATTACAGCTCGGAGCCCCCAGTCCCATGTCCGGGGCCCCGCTTCTTTTCCTTCCTTGTCCTGCAGTAACCCAGACTGCCCACAGCTAGCCCTCCCCACTACACCTGACTCAGTGGGAGAAGGGCCAAAGGTCTCTTCCTCAATCACGGAGAAGTTAGCGAAAGGCAGCATATACCACATGTCCAGCACATCATCCTTCAAACCCGTATCCTTCCTCATTCCCTCGATCGGTAGCTGCTGTTTGAGTTTTTTCAAACTGAAGCATTTAGCCGGAGCTACCCCTTCAGCCTCCTGCAGTCGAGACATCAGCTTCTTTGGGGACTCCTTCAACTCTCGCCACAGCCTCAGCAGTTCCGACTCACGCTTCTTGGCCATCTCAATCTGGGATGCAGTTACCCCACCAGCTTCTTCCACCCTGACCTGAAAAGCAGCAGTTAAAGAATGTTCAACCTCCAGTCTTTTCCTCCTGATGACTTCTTCCAGGTCAACTTTCAGTTTTTCCACTTCATTTAAACTGTCGATAGTCATCTTCAGGTTCCTTTCAAGCGTCCGCCTCCCTTTTCCGAGATCTGTCCTCCATTTCTTCACCTCCTCGGGAGTGTAGTCAAACTCCCCTCCCTTGGCTCTCGGTTTTCTGTTGGCCTTAATCAGAACATTTCCTTGATCTTCCCCAACTTGTAAGTCCTCCTATCTTTTCTGGATTAATTCATCAGTACATGACCGCAGTGTCGGCTCGGAATTCCATTGCTCCTTCTCCACGTTGACGAGCGTGAATTCCAAGTCTGCAATGGTCGTCCCGCAAGTGCGGCACTCCGTCTCCGGCCTGCATTTCTGAGCGTTCAGTTCAGCGGTGCAAATCCCCTCTCTCCCCTGTATCTCATTCCGGTTGACGACCTGCGTTTCCATCCCCAGGTCCACCACCGTCTGTCCCAACACCAGGAAGTTCAACTGGTATGTCGGGTCATTTTTCTCACATTGCACCTCCAGCCAAAAACTCCTCCACATTTGACACTTCGCTTCTGTCGCCCGGGCTCAGCCACCCGCCTCGCCTCATAGTCCCCCCAGGTGAATCCAAGCTCTAGGCGGTCATCCACATACGCCAAAACTCCACACACCTTCACTTCCCCCATGGTCTTCCTCATGCCCCGCGGGAAGGATGCGGGGGCTCCGGATATGCCCTTGGGCATCTTTTCGGATCGGAAGAATCCCAGCGAACTAATAACGGCCGTCTCCTGCTCGTCAGCCGCACTCCTCAGGATCTGGCAACATCCACTCCTCAGATCTAGCACATTAAACCACGTCGCATAATTTGCACACACGCTGCCTCCATCTTCCACGCCGCTAGGGTCCAGTTGCCGCAACCTCTCTCTCACTGAGGTGTCTTCAGCGGTCAACTCCCCTCCCTCGTGGTAGTTCGGAGCATCTACTAAGAGGGTCTCACCCTCAGTTACTTTCCCCAGGCCGTACCACAGCTGGGTCTCGTTTAAATTCGGTACTGGCTCAAGGCTGCTACACACGTCCTCAGAAGCAACTCGACACGCTGGGTGCCCAGACAATGCCCTCATGAGCTCCAGGGTCAGTAACCAATCATCATCTTCTGGATAACTACTGGCACTGGTACCCCAAATCTCCGGTGCCCTTGCGGTTGTCAAGGGTAAATGCTTCAGACACCGGTTGTAAAACGAACTGTACAACAACTTGATCTGTGCCCCGGGGTCGAGGATAGCTTTAGCATCGCTTCCCTCTATCCATAGCGACACCCTGGGGCGTGGCCCCTCTAAGCCTTCAGGAATAGGGTCTTCTCCTTTCGGAAGTTCATTGGTGCATTGCTGGGAACCTGCTTCCCCAAAGACCCCAAGCTGTTCCCCGACTGGGCCTCCACTAAGTTTCCCGACACCTCCCTGATCAGCTGAACAACTGAAGGAGGGGCTGATCCCCTGAAATGATCCCCCTGGCACTGCAAGCAATTTAGCCGCCCTCCTAGCCAGAGAAGACACACAGAAAACTTTCCCCCCTCTTTCAAATAACTGACAGCTGTCACTACAGTGTAACTGAGCCTGACAGCTCTAACACCGTCACCAGCCCGTTAACTTAAACTTTCAACCAATCCCTGTCGCTCTCCCTCAACCGAGCACTGCCACCCATCTAACAACTGAGAGATCCGCTCCGCCCATGTCTCGCACGCCTCTGCCCCTCTTGGGGTGGGCACTATCCCAAACACCAGACGGAGCCTGCCAGAGCTAGAACATTTATTCTCAGAAACTACCTCCGAATCAGGCCACTCTTTCCTCTCTCTCCCAACCGCATGGACAGCCCCGAGTTCCACCCCCAACTCGTCAACGCTAGTCTGAACTCGAACAAAGACCTCACCCACCACGCATGCAGCAATAACCAGCAAATAACCCACAGAGACACTTACTGATTTAAATAGGGCAACCACACAGCATACCACTAGATCCAATCCTGGACAAAAGCCCCCACAATGTAACCCCCCGGAGAGCCTCAGGGTCGCTCGGCTCGCTGTCATCTAGGGAAACAGCCCTCGGCCCCACCAAACTGGGTAATTAGTTTGTGTGGATGCTGTGTGATGTACCCCACCCCGCCCAAATAACAGACAATACAATATCTTACAGACACACAGAAAGCATAACAACTATCCCAATTGGTTCATACCTCCTCTTATCAATAGATAATCCAAAACAAACTGCTAGCGGGAGGACTTTCTCAGCAGGTAACATAACAAAGAAGCCCTTTCAATTATAACATAGCAAAGAAGCCATTTATACTTTATACTTTATACTTTATTGTCGCCAAACAATTGGTACTAGAACGTACAATCATCACAGCGATATTTGATTCTGCGCTTCCCACTCCCTGGATTATAAATATTAAATATGAAAAATATTAAAAATAGTAAAAATTTTAATTAGACTACGCAGTGACATAAAAAAAGAAACCCCTTACACTCTCTTCTCTCCCTCCCATTGAGCAGAAAACACAAAATCCTGAAATCATGTACCATTAAACTCAAGGACAGTTTCTGTCCCACAGTTATTAAACTATCCCAACTTCTCTAATCCCACAAATCCCTATGTATATTCATCCTTATATCCTAAATTTTCCATAATCCCACCTCCTATCAACTCTACCAACTCAAGTTCTAATGAACACACAACCTTACATTTACTTGTTGTATCTATGCAGTGTTTTCTTCACAAGTAGGCTATTGGTTTATTATTGTCACAAGTACAAAGTTACAGTGAAAAGCTTGCCTTACCTACTGTCCATACAGATCAGATCATTGCACATTGAGCTAGAATAAGGTAAAACAATAACAATGCAGACTAAAGTGTAACAGCCATAGAGGACATACAGTGCAGGTAAATGATAAAGTACAAGATCAAAACAAGGTAGATTGTGAGGAGCTGGAGTCCAAGAGGTTACTAATTTAAATGGAAATGCTCCTTTGTCATGCAGGGCATGCACACCGCTCCAGGAAAAAGCAGGCCAGGAACAATCCGAGGGGAGGACAGAGAACGGCAATGCAGGCGGACAGCAGTCTCAACTGGTACCAGGAACTCCTGAAGGAACTGAAGAGGCTGCAGGCTGAATTGGACACTGCCACTGAGCCACCAGCAGTCAGTTCTCTGTCGGGGTCTGCCGAAGCCCACCGCCATGTCCCACCAGCTGGTGCTTCCCAGGAATGAGAGAGCTGAAGCTGGAGCTGAGCCAGCGGGAAGAACGCAGGGGGACCATAGCTGCTGGAATCCAGAGCAACAAATCACCAGCCAGAGAAACTCTCCCTGTGATCTTTGACACCCTTTACTAATCAAGAACCTAATAACTTCCTCTTTAAATATACCTAATGACTTGGCCTCCACAGCCATCTGTGGCAATGAATTCCACAGATTCACCACCCTCTGGCTAAAGAAATTCCTCCTCATCTCTGTTCTAAAGGGAAGTACTTGTATTCTGAAGCTGTGCCCTCCAGTGTTAGAATCCCCCACTATTGGAAACACCCTCTCCACGTCCACTCTAGGTCTTTCAATATTTTATAGTTTTCAGTGTAATCCACCCACATTCTTTTAAACTCCAGTGAGTACAGCCCAGAGTCATCAAACATTGCTCATATGTTAATCCTTTCATTCCCGGAATCTCTCTTGTGAACTTCTGGACCCTTTCCAACGCCAGCAAATCCTTTCCTAGATAAGGGGGCCAAAATTATTAATAATACTCTAAGTGCAGTCTGACCAATGCCTTATAAAGCCTCATCGTTACATTCTGACTTTAAAACACTGTAAGTTATAGGAGCAGAGCTAGATCTTATGGCCCATCGAGTCTGCTCCACCATTTCATCATGGCTGATCCATTTCCTGCTCAGCCTCAGTCTCCTGCTTTCTCCCCATATTCCTTCATGCCCTGACTAATCAAGAATCTATCAACCTCTGCCTTAAATATACCCAATGACTTGGGCCTCCACAGCTGCCCGTGGCAACAAATTCCACAGATTCTCTGGCTAAAGAAATACCTCCTCATCTGTGTTCTAAATTGACATCCCTTTATTCTGAGGCTGTGTCCTCTGGTCTTAGACTCCCCCAGCTCAGGAAACATTTTCTCCTCATCCACACTGTTGAGGCCTTTCAATGAGATCTCTCCGCCCCTCCCCCCCCCCCCCATTCTTCTGAATTCCAGTGAGTACAGGCCCAGAGCCATCAAACACTCTTCATTTGATAAGACTTACAATCCTGGAATCATCTTCATGAACCTTTAAAGTCTCTCCAATGTCAGCACATCCTCTCTCAGATAAGGGGCCCAAAACTGTTCACAATGCTCCAAGTGAGGCCTCACCAGTTCCTTATAAAGCCTCAACATTACATCCTTGTTTTTATATTCTAGACTTCTTGAAATGAATGCTAACATCACATTTGCATTTCTCTCCTCTGACTCAGCCTGCAAATTAACCTTTAGGGAATCTAGCACAAGGACATCCAACTCCCTTTGTACCCCAGTCTTTGAATTTCCTCTCCATTTAGAAAATAGTCTATACTTTCATTTCTTCTGCCAAAGTGCATGACTATACACTTCCCAACACTGTATTCCATCTGTCACTTCGTTGCCCATTCTCCTAATCTTTCTAAATCCTTCTGTGGCCTCTTTGCTTCTTCAAAACTACCTGCCCTTCCAGCTGTCTCTGAATCATCTGCAAACCTGACAAAAAAGCTATCAATTCTGTCATCCAAATCATTGACACATAACCTGAAAAGAAGCAGTCCCATCACAGACCCCTGAGAAACACCACTAGTCATCGTCAGCCAACCAGAAAAGGCTCCGTTTATTCCCACTCTTTGCCTTCTGTCAATCAGCCAATGCTCTATCCATGCTGGTATCTTTCCTGCAAAACCATGGGCTCTTAACTGATTAAGCAGTTTTATGTGTGACATCCTGTCAAGGGCCTGAAAATCCAAGTACACACCAGCCACCAATTCTCCTTTATCTATCCTGCTTGTTATTTCTTCAAAGAATTCCAACATATTTGCCAGGCAAGCTTTTCCCTTAAGGAAACTTCAAGGGGACACTTTGGCCTATTTTATCATGAGCCTCCAAGTACTCCAAAACCACATCATTAACGATTGACTCCAACATCTTCCCAACCATTGAGATGAGACTAACTGGCCTGTAATTTCCTTCCTTCTGCCTCTCTCCCTTCTTGAAGAGTGGAGTGACATTTGCAATTTTCCTTTTCTTGAAAGATCATTTGCAACTTTCTTGAAAGATCATTATATCGCCTTCATAATTTTTACAGCCACCACTTTCAGAACCCTGGGGTGTACACCATCTGGTCCAGATGAATTATCTACCTTGAGACCTTCCAGTTTTCCAAGCATCTTCTCCCTACTTATGGCAATTTCACACATTCTGCCTTTTGGCACTCTCGATCATCTGGCATACTGCTGGTGTCTTTCACAGTGAAGACTGATGCAAAATACTTATACAAACATTTGTAGAATTCATTCACCATTTCCTTGTAACCTATTAATCTTATTCCAGTGTCCTTTTCCAGCAGTCGTATATCTACTCTTGACTGTCTTTTACACTTTATATATCCGAAGAAATCTTTGATATCCTAGAAACGTAGAAATCCTACAGCACAGTGCAGGCCCTTCGGTCCACAAAGTTGTGCCGAACATGTCCTTACCATAGAAATTACTAGGTTTACCCATAGCCCTCTATTTTTCTAAGCTCCATGTACCTATCCAAAAGTCTCTAAAAAGACCCTATCGTATCCGCCTCCACCACCGTTGCCGGCAGCCCATTCCACGCTGTCACCACTCTCTGAGTAAAAAACTTACCCCTGACACCCCCTCTGTACCTACTCCCCAGCACCTTGAACCTGTGTCCTCTTGTGGCAACCATTTCAGCCCTGGGAAAAAGCCTCTGACTATCCCACATGATCAATGCCTCTCATCATCTTATAGCCCCCTATCAGGTCACCTCTCATCCTCCGTCGCTCTAAGGAGAAAAGGCTGAGTTCATTCAACCTGTTTTCATAAGGCATGCTCCCCAATGCAGCAATATCCATGTAAATCTCCTCTGTACCCTTTCTATGGCTTCCACATCCTTCCTGTAGTGAGGCGACCAGAACTGAGCACAGTACTCCAAGTGGTGTCTGACCAGGGTCCTATATAGCTGCAACGTTACCTCTGGGCTCTTAAATTCAATTCCACGATTGATGAAGGCCAATACACCGTATGCCTTCTTAACCACAGATTCAACCTGCGCAGTGGCTTTGAGCGTCCTACGGACTCGGACCCCAAAATCCCTCTGACCCTCCACACTGCCAAGAGCCTGACCATTAATACTATATTCTGCCATCATATTTGACCTGCCAAAATGAACTACTTCACACTTATCTGGGTTGAACTCCATCTGCCACTTCTTAACCCCGTTTTGCATCCTATCAATGTCCCGCTGTAACCTCTGAGAGCCCTCCACACTATCCACAACACCTCCAACATTTGTGCCATCAGCAAACTTACTAACCCATCCTTCCACTTCCTCATCCAGGTCATTTATAAAAATCACGAAGAGTAAGGGTCCTATAACAGATCCCTGAGGCACTCCACTGGTCACTGACCTCCATGCAGAATATGACCCATCTACAACCACTCTTTGCCTTCTGTGGGCAAGCCAGTTCTGGATCCACAAAGCAATGTCCCCTTGGATCCCATGCCTCCTTACTTTCTCAATAAGCCTTGCATAGGATACCTTATCAAATGCCTTGATGAAATCCATATACACTACATCTACTGCTCTTCCTTCATCAATGTGTTTAGTCACATCCTCAAAGAATTCAATCAGGCTCGTAAGGCACGATCCACCCTTGACAAAGCCATGTTGACTGTTCCTGATCATATTATACCTCCCCAAATGTTCATAAATCCTGCCTCTCAGGATCTTCTCCATCAACTTACCATTCACTGAAGTAAGACTCACTGGTCTATAATTTCCTGGGCTATCCCTACTCCCTTTCTTGAATAAGGGAACAACATCCGCAACTCTCCAATCCTCCAGAGCCTCTTCTGTCTCCATTGATGATGCAAAGGTCATCGCCAGAGGCTCAGCAATCTCCTCCCTCGCCTCCCACAGTAGCCTGGAGTACATCTCATCCAGTCCTGGAGACTCATCCAACTTGATGCTTTCCAAAAGCTCCAGCACACCCTCTTTCTTAATATCTACATGCTCAAGCTTTTCAGTCCGCTGCAAGCCATCACTACAATCACCAAGATCCTTTCCATAGTGACTACTGAAGTGAAGTATTCATTAAGTACCTCTGCTATTTCCTCCGGTTCCATACACACTTTCCCACTGTCACACTTGATAGGTCCTATTCTTTCAAGTCTTATCCTCTTGCTCTTCACATACTTGTGGAATGCCTTGGGGTTTTCCTTAATCCTGCCCACCAAGGCCTTCTCATGGCCCCTTCTGGCTCTCCTAATTTCCTTCTTAAACTCTTTCCTGTTAGCCTTATAATCTTCTAGATCTCTAACATTACCTAGCTCTTGGAGCCTTTTGTAAGCTTTTCTTTTCTTCTTGACTAGATTTATTACAGCCTTTGTACACCACGGTTCCTGTACCCTACCATAACTTCCCTGTCTCAGTAGAACGTACCTATGCAGAACTCCACACAAATATCCCCTGAACGTTTGCCACATTTCTTCCGTGCTTTTCCCTGAGGACATCTGCTCCCAATTTAAGCTTCCAAGTTCCTGCCTGATAGCCTCATAATTCCCCTTACTCCAATTAAACGCTTTTCTAACTTGTCTGTTCCTATCTCTCTCCAATGCTATGGTAAAAGAGATAGAATTATGATCACTATCTCCAAAATGCTCTCCCACTGAGAGATCTGACACCTGACCAGGTTCATTTCCCAATACCAAATCAAGTACAGCCTCTCCTCTTGTAGGCTTATCTACATATTGTGTCAAGAAACCTTTCTGAGCACACTAACAAACTCCACCCCATCTAAACCCTTTGCTTCAGGGGGATATTTGGGAAATTAAAATCTCCCACCACGACGACTCTGTTATTGTTACACCTTTCCAAGATTTGTTTCACTATCTGCTCCTCGATATCCCTGTTACTATTGGGCGGCCTATGAAAACCACCCAGTAAAGTTATTGACCCCTTCCTGTTCCTAACCTCCACCCACAGAGACTCTGTAGACAATCCGTCCATGATGTCCAACTTTTCTGCAGCCGTGACACTATCTCTGATCAACAGTCCCACACCCCCACCTCTTTTGCCTCCCTCCATGTCCTTTCTGAAACATCTAAAACCCAGCACTTGAAGTAACCATTCCTGCCCCGAGCCATCCAAGTCTCTGTCATGGCCACCACATCATAGCTCCAAGTACTGATCCATGCTCTAAGCTCATCCGCTTTGTTCATAATACTCTTTGCGTTAAAATAAACACATCTCATACCTTTGGTCTGAGCGCGTCCCTTCTCTATCACCCCCTTATCCTTCCTCATACACTGTCTACAAGCTTTCTCTATTTGTGAGCCAACTGTCTCTTCCCCAGTCTCTTCAGATTGATTCCCACCCCCCATCAATTCCAGTTTAAACTCTCCCCAATAGCCTTAGCAAACCTCCCCGCCAGGATATTGGTCCCCCTGGGATTCAAGTGCAACCTGTCCTTTTTGTACAGGTCACACCTGCCCCAAAAGAGGTCCCAATGATCCAGAAATCTGATTCCCTGCCCCCTGCTCCAATCCCTCAACCACACATTTATCCTCCACCTCATTCTATTCCTATACTCACTGTCACATGGCACAGGCAGTAATCCTGAGATGACTACCTTTGTGGTCCTGCTTCTCAACTTCCTTCCTAACTCCCTGTAGTCTCCTTTCAGGACCTCTTCCCTTTTCCTACCTATGCCATTGGTATCAATATGTACCACACAACCTCTGGCTATTCTCTTTCCCACTTCAGGATATCATGGACGCGATCAGAAACATCCTGGACCCTGGCACCTGAGAGGCAAACTACCATCTGTGTTTCTTTTCTGCGTCCACAGAATCGCCTGTCTGACCCCCTAACTATAGAGTCCCCTATCACTGCTGCCATCCTCTTCCTTTCCCTACCCTTCTGAGCCACAGGGCCGGACTCTGTGCCACAGGCACAGCCACTGTTGCTTTCCCCAGGTAGGCTGCCCCCCCCCCCAACAGTACTCAAACTTATTGTTCAGGGGGACAGCCACAGGGATACTCTCCAGCATCTGACTCCTGCCCTTCCCTCTCCTGACTGTTACCCACTTGTCTGTCTCCCACGGCCCCGGTGTGACCACCTGCCTATAACTCCTTTCCATCACCTCCTCGCTCTCCCTGACCAGACGAAGGTCATCGAGCTGTATCTCCAGTTCCCTAACGTGGTCCCTTAGGAGCTGCAGCTCGACACACCGGGTGCAGATATGGCCGTCCGGGAGGCTGGAAGACTCCAGGACCTCCCACATCTGACACTGAGCACAGAAAACCGGCCTCACACAAGTAATTCCTTTCCACAAGCAAATCTACCTCGCCTCGTTACCGCCTAAGCCCGTTGAGCCAAAGCCCTCACTCTACTGCCCGCTGGATATGGCGGTCTTCTTTTTAAATTTTTCCTGCTCTACTGGCTGACATCATGCGTCTGTGCAGTCTTGCCTCTCTTTTACCCTGAGTAGTAAAATGCCTTCGCTCTGGAAATCCTTCTCCGTTCTACTCATAGCCTTCTTGCTCCGAATCTCTTTAATATTATTGGCTAGCTTACTTTTGTATTCCATCTTTTCCCTCTTTATGATCTTTTTAGTTGCCTTCTGTTGTTTCTTAAAATCTGCTCAATCCTCTAACTTCCCAATAATTTTTGATCTATTATATGCTCACTCTTTGGCTTTTATGTTGTCTTTGACTTCCCTTGTCAGCCACGGTTGCATCATCCTGCCTCTTGAGTACTTCTTTGGGATGTATCTAACCTGCACCTTCTGAATTGCTCCCAGAAACTCCAGCCATTGCTGCTCTGCTGTCATTCCTACTTATGTTCCCTTCCAATCAAATTTGGCCAATTCCTCTCTCATGCCTCTGTAATTTGCTTTACTCCACTGCAATACTGATATATCTGACTTCATCTTCTCCTTCTGAAATTGCAGAGTGAATTCTATCATACTATGAACACTGATCCCTCAGGATTTGATTACCTTTAGCTCTCGAATTAATTCTGGTTCATTGCACTGTTGCAAAGAGAATGGGTGAGTCCAAACGCAGGACACTAACATGGAGGTAGCGTAACCAGGAGAGTGTTTATTGTCGGTTGCAGGGAAGGCTGGAAAGCGAGGATTAGACAGAGAAAAGCCGAGGAGTGAGTGAGGAGTGAGGCTACGGTGGGAGCGTGGCTTTTAACCACTGAGCCAGCGGAGAGTGTAGACGGACGGTGGGACAAGGCAGAGCAGGGATGCAGACAAGGGGATGAGCGTGGCTGGGGAAGAACGACAGGCGGCATGCCATGCTCCTGTTAACACGGAGAGACAGAGTTAACACAGGCAAGCAACAGTACGGAAAGAAAACTTAGAATACACAGTTCTAAGCGGCTAAGAGACAGCGTTAACACAGGCAAACAGCACAGAAACAGAACTTAGAATACACAATTCTTAGCGGTCGAGAGACAGGATTAATACTGGCAAACAACGTGGGAACAGAACTTAGAATACACAATTCTAAGCAGTCGAGCGACAGAGTTAACACAGGCAAACAGCACGGAGGAACGGAAGAGCAGGAGGCAGGCAAAACTTTTCTTGACACAGGGCGTTGCTGGAGCTGAACGGCAAACCGGAGACAGGCAGCAGGCAACACTTACCTTGACATGGAGCGGCAAATGGAACGATAAACGGCTGGCAATACTTACCTTGACACGGAGAGACAGAGTTACACAGGTAAACCTCGGTACTGAAGTAAAACTTAGAGTACACAATTCTAAGCGGCTGGGAACGTGAATTACCACACTGGCTGAAGCAACAATCGGGCAACGAGTAGATGCAAAGCCGGGGTTTTCATGCTGCAGGTTCAGATGAGAATCAGATGCCACAATTAAGGAGCCTGGGAGAACACGGGGAAAAGAGAATTAGGAGAATAAGAGGAATTTACGGTCGGGACCGTGACATGCACAACATCCAATGCAGAATAGCTGATCCCCTATTGGGCACAAACATGAGCTGCTCTAAAAAAAAACTCGTAGCTATTCCGCTAATTCCCCATCGTGGGATCCAGCACCAACTTGATTTTCCCGATCTACCTGAATATTGAAACCCCCCACATGACTTTCGTAACATTACCCTTTTTTGATATGCATTTTCTATTTGCCAATCTAACTTGTACCCCACATCCCAGCCTCTGTTCAGGAGTCTATATATAACACCCATCAGGTTATTTTTATCCTTACAGTTTCTTAGCTCAACCCACAAGTATTCTACACTTTCTGCTCCTGTGACACCTCTTTCTAATGATTTGATGTCATTTTTTAACAAACAGAGCAACACCACCCCCTCTGCCTACCTACCTGTCCCTTCGATACAATATGTATCCTTGAACGTTGAGCTCCCAGCTACAATCTTCTTTCAGCCATGATTCAGTGATGCCTACAACATTATACACGCCAATCTGTAACTGTGCTACAAGTTCATCTACCTTATTCCGTAAATTGTGTGTTTTCAAATATAACACCTCAGTCCTGTATTCACCACCCTTTTCAATTTTGTCCCCTTTTACATTGCAACTCATCCCATCGACTGCAATTTTGCCCTATCACCAGCCTCTCCCTACTAACAGTCTCATCACACACCGCCTTTGTTTGTAAACCAACCTACCCCATACTTAGCCCTGTCACTCCAGTTCCCATCTGTTGCAAGGGGCGGCTGGAGGACAGGGGCAGACCCAAGCGCAGGACACAGACACAGAAGTAGAATAAACAGAAATGTATTTATTGATAGCTACTCAGAAGGCCAGGAAGTGAGGATAAAAAGCCAACATGGACATGACCATTGGATAGCAAACTGGGAAAACCTGGATTCGGACTCGGAACGACAAAACAACGACAGTCCACTCGAGCTGCGGCAATCGGTCAGCAAATCTCAGGTGAACATGAAAACGACAGACTTCGCATCTTGACTCGGAGTAGCGGCAAAACGACTGGCAACTCAGCTGGACACGAAAATGACTGAATTCTCTAAACAGCCACAGGCACCGAAGCAGCTAAGAGTCCACGATCCACGGCAGCCCCGGGAATAAGCATAGCCGCACTGGCAACGGTGACGAACCAGCAGCGAGTAGATATAAGCCAGAGTTTTTATGTTGCCGGTTCAAATGAGGATCAGGTGCCCTAATCAAGGAGCCCAGTGGAACACGGGGAAAAGGAAATTAACTGAAATGAGCAGTCAACGGACCGGACCGTGACGCCATCCCTCTGCCAAATTAGTTTATCCCTCCTGAGCAGCTCTAGCCAACCTGCCCGGAAGGCTATTGGTCCCTCTTGGGTTCAGATGTAACTAATCCCTTTTGTACTGGTCGGATCTTCTCCAAAAGAGGTCCCAATGATCCAGAAATCTGAACCCCTGCCCCCTGCACCAGTTTCTCAGCCTCGCATCGACCTGCCAATTTATCCTATCCTTACCCTCACTGGCACGTGGCACAGGCAGCAATCCGGAGAATACTACCCTGGAGGTCCTGCTTTTCAGCTTTCTACCTCACTCCCTAAAATCTCTCTTCAGGACCTTGTGCACTTATGTCATTGGTGCCGATATGTACCAGGACTTCTGGTAGCTCACCCTACCCCTTTAGAATGCTGTGGACTGGATCCGAGCCGTCCCTGACTCTGGCACCTGGGAGGCAACATACCACCCGGGTGTCTCAATTGTGTTCACAGAATCGCGTTCCTATTCCTCTAACTATGGAATCGCCTATCACTGCTACACTCCTTCACTCCTCTTCCCTTCTGAGCCACAGCACCAGAGACCCAGTTGCTGTGGCTCCCCCCCCCACCCCCGGTGGGTTGCTCCCCTCAACAGTGTCCAAAGTGATATTGTTATTATTGAGGGGAATGGCCACAGGGGTACCCTGCACTGGCTGTCCATTTCCCTTCCTTCTCCTGACAGTCACCCAGTTATCAGCCAACTGCAGCCTTGGGTTGACCCTGTAGCTCCTTTCTCATTGTCCCCTGTGAGCCAAAGGTCATCGAGCTGCAGCTCCAGTTCCCTAACACATACTCAGAGGAGCTGCAGCTTGGTATACCTGGTGTGGATGTGGTTATCTCCCAGAATTCCCACATCTCACACAGAGAACAAATCATAGGCACTGGAGCCATACTAACTGTGCCCTAATAGGTGAGGAATAAAGAATAAAGAAAAAGAAGAAACTTACCAAATACGTACCTTACACCAGCCCACTCACACAATGGCCGCTCCAGCAATGACCTTGCCTTATTTTTATTTGTCTTTGCTAATGAATCCTGTTCACTGAATGGATGCAGTCCAACTCCGAAAACTGCAGTGAAGCGCTGCCTTTTTTAAACTTCAGCCGCAGAACTAACTGAAATCATTACTTCTTCCCGTGCTCCCACTCACCGACTGGGCACTGCTCAACTCCTCAATATGGAGGGCTATATACTAGTCCTCTCAAAATGAAAGCTAACATTGCATTTGCCTTCTCTACCACTTTCAAGTTAATCTTTGAGGAATCCTGCATGAGGACTTCTAAAATCCCCCTAAGACCGATCCCTCCATGTACATATCTATTCAGGTACTTCTTAAATGATACTATTGTACCTGCCTCAACCACTTCCTCTGGTAGCTCGTTCCATAAACTCACCACCCTCTGGGTGAAAAAGTTGCTCCTCTAGTCCCTTTTAAATCTTTCCTCTCTCACCCTAAATCTATGTCCCCCAATTTGGACTCCCCTGCCCTGGGGAAATGACTGTTACCCTCCACCTCACCTATAAGGGTGATTGATAAATTCGTGGCCTAAGGTAGACGGTCAATTTTAGAAAACCTAGCACATTTATTTTTCAACATAGTCCCCTCCTACATTTACACACTTAGTTCAGCGGTCGTGGAGCATACGGATCCTTTCTTTGTAGAAGTGGTCCACAGCAGGGGTGATTGATATGTTCGTGGCCTAAGGTGGAAGGAGATGAGTTTTTAACTTCAAACTTTCTGCATTATCACTCAGAGAGTTGAACTGCACATACATGTAACAAGAGCATCTTGGACCTCCAGGTGGTCCACAGCAGGGGTGATTGATAAGTTCGTAGCTTTGGGTAGAAGGAAATGAGTTATACAGCTCTTGTTACATGCGCATGCAGTTCAACTCTTTGAGTGAAAATGCAGAAAGTTTGAAGTTAATAGCTCATCTCCTTCTACTTAAGGCCATGAACTTATCAATCACCCCTGCTGTGGACCACTTTCTGGAGGTCCAAGACGCCGACTTCTACAAAGAAGGGATCCGTATGCTCCACAGCCACTGGACTAAGTGTGGAAATGTAGGAAAAATAAATGTGCTAGGTTTTCTAAAATTGACTCTTTCTACCTTAGGCCACAAACTTATCAATCACCCCTCGTATGCCTCTCATGATTGTAAACATTGTTGACATTTTGAGTCAAGAATGCCAATTGATAGAATCAGAATCAGAATCAGGTTTAATATCATTGACATACATTAAATTGTGAAGTGTGTAATTTTGCAGCAGTAGTACAGTGTGATACACAAAATACTATAAGTTACAACACAAACTATAAAAGTTACATAAATAAGTAGTGCAAAATAGAGCAAAATAGTGAGGTAGTGTTCACGGACTGTTCAGAAATCTGTGGGAAGAGAGGAACAAGTGTTTTCTAAAACATTGAGTGTGGGTCTTCAGACTCCTGTACCTCCTCCCCGGTGGTAGTAATGAGAAGAGTGTATATCCTGGATGGTGTGGGTCCTTTATGATGGATGCTGCCTTCTAGAGGCATCATGTTTTGAAGATGTTCTCAATGGTGGGGAGGTTAGTGCCCATGGTGGAGCTGGTTGAGTTTACAACCCTCTACAGCTTTGTCCGATCCTGGGCATTGGCGCCTCCGTAACAGACGGTGATGCGACCAGTCAGAATGCTCTCCGTGGTACATCTGTAGAAACTTGCTAGAGTCCTTCGTGGCATACCAAACACCAATTATAGTAGAATCAATTCCAAAAGACGCCTCCTTCGACCAAGAAGACAAGGAAACAAGAGCAAGGGTCCCTATGCATGGTCCAATATGAAACATCGACAATTCCTTTCCTCCCACAGAAGCTGCTCGACTCACTGAATTCCCCCAGTGCAGACAGGAATCTGTCTGAATTCCCCCAGTGCAGACAGGAATCTGTCTGAATTCCCCCAGTGCAGACAGGAATCTGTCTGATCTCCCCCAGTGTAGTCAGGAATCTGTCTGAACTCCCGCAGTGCAGACAGGAATCTGTCTGAATTCCCCCAGTGCAGACAGGAATCTGTCTGAACTCCGCCAGTGCAGACAGGAATCTGTCTGAACTCCGCCAGTGCAGACAGGAATCTGTCTGAACTCCCCCAGTGCAGATGTATACAAAACATAACAGATGCAGGAATCTGGAGCACCAAGAGGAACTCGACGGGTCAGGTAGCATCTGTGGGGGGAATGGAATTGTCAACGTTTCAAGCCACAACCTTGGAACAGAATAGATCTTGCTGCAGGTACAAGCAGCATGGTTACTGTGGCTAACATCGACAGGAGGTGCCTGCAAATAATTCCTTTGACGTCTGCTCTTATGGCGAGCCTCCATCACTTTATAATTGCTCTATTGTATTTATTGTTTTTATAATAATGAATAAACATTATAAATAATATTGTGTTTTCAGCATAGTGTACATAATTTGTTCTTATATTTGTTCAGTGTTTAATCTGTTCAATGCACACTGTCTTTATCCCCAGCACTGGGGAATCAAAAACTGGAGGACACAGGTCTAAGGGAAGAGTTTTAATAGGAAACTGAGGGGAAAATTTTGGAGTCATAAAGTCATAGAGGAGTAGAGCACATAAACAGGCCCTTCATCTCATCTAGTCTGTGCCAAACCATTTAAGCTGCCTCCTCCCATCAACCTGCACTGGGACCATAGCCCTCCATACCCCTACCATCCATGTACATATCCAAATTTCTCTTAAATGTTGAAATTGAGCTCGCATGCACCACTTGTGCTGTCACTCTCATGACCCTCTGAGTGAAGAAGTTTTCCTTCATGCTCCCCTGAAAAACTTCTCACCTTTCACCCTTAACCCATGACCTCTAGTTGTAGTCCCACCCAACTTCAATGGAAAAAGCCTGCTTGCATTTACCCAACCAACACACACAAAATGCTGGTGGAATGCAGCGTTCCACCAGCATTTTGTGTGTGTTGCTTGAATTTCCAGCATCTGCAGACTCCCTCGTGTTTGCATTTACCCTATCTATACCCCTCATAACTCACCACTTCTTTTAAAAGGACCTTCTTCTGACATCCCCCCACTATACTGTCCTCCAGTCACCATAAAATTATGTCCCCTGGTGTTTGCCATTTCTGCCCTATGTATGCCTCTCATCATCTTGTACACCTCTATCTAGTCACTTCTAATCTTCCTTTGCTCCAAAGAAAAAAGCCCTACCTATCCTCATAAGACATGGTCTCCAATCTAGGAAGCATTATGGTAAATGCGTGGTCATGCACTTTGGTAGTAGAAATAAATGTGCAGGCTATTTTCTGAATGGGAAGAAAATCCAAAAATCTGAGGTGCAAAGGGACTTGGGAGTCCTTGTGCAGAACACACTAAAGGTTAACTTGCAGGTAGAGTCAGTGGTGAGGAAGGCAAATCCAATGTTAGCATTCATTTCAAGAGGTCTAGAATATGAGAGCAGGGATGTGATGCTGAGGCTTTATAAGGCAGTGATGAGGCCTCACCTTAAGCTTCTCACCTAAGAAAAGTTGTCCTGGCATTGGGGAGGGTACAGAGGAGGTTCAGAAGGATGATTGCAGAAATGAAAAGGTTATCATATGAGGAACATTTGATAGCTCTGGGCCTGTACTCACTGGAATTTGGATAAATGACAGAGGATCTCATTGAAACCTTTTGAATGTTGAAAAGTCTAGACAGAGTAGATGTGAAAAGGATATTTCCCATGGTGGGGGAGCCTAGGATAAGAAGGCACAGCCTCGGGATGGGGTGGGGGCATCCATTTAAAACAGAGATACAGAGAAATTTCTTTAGCCAGAGGGTGTTGAATTTGTTATCACAGGCAGCTGTGGAGGACAGGTCATTGGGTGTATTCGAGTCAGAGCTTGATAGGTTCTTGATTGGACACAGTATCAAAGATTACGGGGAGAAGGTCAGGGAGTGGGACTGAGGAGAGGGAAAAAGGTTCAGCCATGATTGAATGGCAGAGCAGACTCGGGCCAAGCGGCCTAATTCTGCTCCTATGTCTTATGGTCTAAATCTCCTCTGCATATTTCGCTGGTGGAATTTAACTGAGGCAAGTGCAAAGTGATAAATTTTGGGAATTTTGCCCAGCCAGCATTTGCAGAGTGAATGGCAGATCCCTGGAGAGTGAGAATAATGTGGTCTTGGGGTACAAGTTCACACTTCTCTGAAATTGGTGCCACAGGTAGACTCAGTGTAGGAGTTGGAACATTATGTTACAGCTTCCGGTAAGGTTCTGGTAATGCGGCAGTGCAATTGGCTACAGCAGCCTCTCCGGGCCCAACCAAAGGTGTAATAGTTTGTTCCTTTACCTATTTTTATGATTATTGATATTAAGAACATCAAGTACTACTGATCTACCCCACTAACGAGTTGCTTGATAGCAGTGGAGCTGGACTCGCAAGACCCACTTGGACATCTGTAATGTAGAATACCGCAAGCCCGGTTCACTGGAGAGACCAACGGCGAGGGAGCTGTGTTGTCCGGAGTAGGACCTCATGCCATGGGGTCGCCTGTTGCAGCCTCCCAGGGGAGAGGCGCAAGTCCTAGCTGGGTTGGGGACTGTCCCCTCCCACCGGGGCTGCTCGCTAATGTTCGTTCAGTGGAAGACAAGGCTGATTACGTCCGTCTGCACCTGCACTGGCGAGCGATGAGGAACGCTGCACGGTTATTCTTGCAAAAACATGGCTCCAGGATAATGTCCCATACCCCATCAACTTACAGGACCAACTAGTCACTCAGGGACTCGGGCTGGATTATATTGTTTCTGTGTGACTGTATGCTTTCTGTGCTACTATATGTGCCTTGTGTGGCTGTGTGTGCCTGTTGCCCTGGAGGAACACTGTTTTGTTCCGATGTATTCATATATGGTTGAATGACAATTAAACTGACTTGGACTGGACTGTATGTTTTTCTGCTATCTAATTATATGTGCTGTCTGTGCCTTGTGCTGTGTGTGTGACTGCTGGTACTGTATCTTGCAACTTGGCCCTGGAGGAACGCTCATTCGTTTGGCGTTCAATTAAAGTTGAACTTACAGTTGTACAAGCCATGGGTTAGGTCACATTTGCAGTTCTGGCCACAACGAAAGAGAAAAGATGTGATGAAGATTCAAGATGAGCTTTATTTGTCATATATACATCACGATACTTTACAGCAGCCACTTGTAAGATGGAGGTCTGAATCTCGCCACTCTCCGCAGGGAGTTTGCACGCTCTCGCCATGC
Organism: Mobula hypostoma; assembly: GCF_963921235.1. Lineage (NCBI taxonomy): Eukaryota > Metazoa > Chordata > Chondrichthyes > Myliobatiformes > Myliobatidae > Mobula > Mobula hypostoma. Next base: position 29,773,911 of record NC_086097.1, on the reverse strand, counting down.
ACGACTGCATCCGCATACACCACATCCACTGCCCTACCTTCATCAGTTTGTTTTGTCATTCTGTTATTGTTTTACCTTGTAAAGATAAAGATAAAGGTGAGCTTTATCTGCCGAGAGGACACTGAAACATGGAAACATAGAGTGAAATACATCATTTGCATGAATGACAGTCTGACGATGTGCTGGGGGCAGCCCGGAAGTGTTGTCACAGCATGCCCACAACTTGCTAACCTTAACCAGTACATAGCTGGAATACGGGAAGAGACCAGAACACCCAAAGGAAACCCACGTGGTCACAGGGAGAACGTACAAACTCCTCAGAGACAGTGTCGGGACCTGAACCCCGATCTTATGCTAACCGCTTCACCACCGTGCCGCCATGAGACGGTGCAGAAAGGATTCCCAGTAACGTTGCTGCGACTGGAGGACGGGAACTAAAGGGAGAGGTTGGACAACCTGGGTTCTTTTCTCTGGAGTGCCAGAGGCTGAGGGGAGATCCGATAGAGGTTTATAAAATTATGAGAGGCATGGATCGAGAAGGCGGTCAGAGTCTTTTCCCCAGGATGAAGATGTCAAATACTAGAGGGTATAGTTTTAATGTGAGAGGGTAAATTTTCAAGGAGACATGTGAGGCAGTATTTTCTTTTAGACGGGGAGATAGGTGCCTGGAACACACAGCCAGGGATGGTGATGGAAGCTGACATGAGAACAACATTTGAAAGAAACATGAACAGGCAGGGAATGGGGGGAATGTGGACAATGTGCAGGCTAGGGGATCAGCTTAGATTGGTATCAGAGTTGGCATAGGCTTAAGGCTGATTTATACTTCTGCATCAACTCGACGCCGTAGGTCGCCACAAAACCTACGCAGAGCCTACACGGATCCCTACACCATAGCCTGACGCGCACCTTTCCCAAAATGCAACTACACGTCGCGGCAACGCAGCAACGCAGAACGCAACAGCTGTGATTGGTCCGCTTGGTAGCATCGCATTTCATCCTACGCTGCAATAGCTTCCCACGGGCCGACTGAAGGGCAGGGAAGGAACTCTCGCTGCAATGCTTTCCATAAAGCCTTACAGACCTCTGAAATTATGGAGGACACATTTCGCTTTTACGAAAAAATAACGCTCACTTATTGTTTACCCCCAGAAAGACTACCATGACCATGAAGCCTTGCATGGGCAGGTGTGTGTGCATGCGTGATGAGTGTGAATTGCAGAGCGACGTAGACTCACCAACGCACAAGTATAAATGCTCACAACGCACGTAGGCCACTTGCGTAGGCTACCACGTTGAGTTGACGCAGAAGTATAAATCAGCCTTTAGTGGGTCAAAGGTGCTGATTTTGCTTTCTTTTTTTCTATTTATTTTTATTTTATTTCTTATTGGAGCATAGTATTTTTATGTACTGCATTACACTGCTTCCACAAAACAACAAATTGCTTGACATACATCAGTGATAATAAACCTGATTCTGTACAGTTCTATGTTCTGTGTTCGATCTTCTACATAAAGTGAGAGGGGAAAGGTTTAGGGCGACCCCAGGGGCAGGTTATTCACTCAGAGGGTAGTGGTTATAAGACCATAAGACCAAAAGAAATAGGAGCTGAATTAGGCTGTTCTGCCATTAAGTCTGTTCCACGATCCCATGTGGAATGTGCGGCCAGAGGAAGTGGTAACGGGAGATACAGTTACAACATTTAAAGCTCACCTGGCCAGGTATGGTACATGGATGGGAAAGATTTAGAGGGATATGGGCCAAACACAGGCAAATGGCACCGGTTTAAATTGGCATCTTGGTTGGCATGGATGAAAGGCCAGTTTCCGTGCTGTATGACATGCTGGTCACTGTAATTTACCCGTCTAGTGTAGGTGTATGGTGGAATCTTAGCGGGAGGTGATGGGAATGTGTGAGAGAACAAATTTCAGACACTGAATGATTTATTTTTTTATATAGTAACTAACCTCCATTGTGGCTGGTCTGTTGCTGGTTTGATATAGGATCATGGACATCTATTGCATATTTTTGGCCACATTGCTGTTTCATAGCAAACCATCAAAAATTACAAGACGAGAAAATCTGCAGATGCTGGCAAACCAAGCAACACCCACAAAATGCTAGAGGAACTCAGCAGGCCAGGCAGCATCTATGGAAAAGAGTATACAGACAACGTTTTGCGCTGAGAGGCCTGATGAAGGGTCTTGGCCCGAAACATCGACTGTTTACTCTTTTCCATAGATGCTGCCTGGCCTGCAGAGTTCCTCCAGCATAAATTATTCTGGTCTTACGATACAATAGAATCTTGACCTTACAATCTAGCTCAGAAAAAAAAAATCTTTTTCACACAGAGAGTTGTGGATCTGTGGAATGCTCTGCCTCAGAAGGCAGTGGAGGCCAATTCTCTGGATTCTTTCAAGAAAGAGTTAGAGCTCTTGAAGATAGTGGAGTGAAGGGATATGGGGAGAAGGCAGGAAAAGTGTACTGATTGTGGATGATCGGCCATGATCACAGTGAATGGCGGTGCTGGCTCGAAGGGCTGAATGGCCTACTCCTGCACCTATTGTCTATTGTCTATTATCTATCTCGTTATGACTTTGCAATTTATTGCACTTGTTACGAATTTGCAACTACCTGCATTGCACTTTCTCTGTAACTATTACACTTTACAGGAAGGATGTGGAAGCTTTAGAGAGAGTGCAGAGGAGATTTACCAGAATGGTGCCTGATTAGAGAGCATGTCTGAATAGGAAAGGATGAGTGAGCTAGGACTTTTCTCTTTTTGGAGGATGAGAGGTGTCTTGATAGAGACGTACACGATGATAAGAGACATAGAAAGAGTGGTCATAAGACCATGAGATATAGGAGCAGAATTAGGCCATTTGGCCCATCGAGTCTACTCTACCATTTCATCATGACTGATCCAATTTTCCTCTCAGCCCCAATCTCCTGCCTTCTCCCCATATCTCTTTATGCCCTGACTAATCAAGAATCTATCAACCTCTGTCTTAAATATACCTAATGACTTGGCCTCCACAGCTGTCTGTGGCAATGAATTCCACAGGTTCATCACAGATTCACTGAAGAAATTTCTCCTTATCTCCATTCTAAAGGGACGTCCCTCTGTTCTGAGGCTGCGTCCTCTGGTCTTAGAGACTCCCACCACAGCAAACATCCTCTCCAAATCTACAGTTTCGAGGCCTTTCAACATTTGATAGACTTCAATGAGATCTTCCCCCCCATTCTTCTGAGTATACGCCCAGAACCATCAAATACTCCTCATATAAAAAGCCTTTCAATCCCAGAATCATTTTTACAGACTTAATTTGAACTCCCTACAACGTCAGTGCATCTTTTCTTAGATAAATGTCCCAAAACTGTTCACAATACTCCGTGAGGCCTCACTAACGTTTTATAAGGCCTCAGCATTACATTCTAGTCATCCTGAAATGAATGCTAACATTGCATTTGCCTTCCTCACCACCGACTCAGCCTGCAAATTAACCTTTAGGGATTCCTGCTCAAGGACTCCCAAGTCCCCTTGCACCTCAGATTTTTGAACTTTAATTTTTGAAGTTTAATTATCATTCAACCTTAATAGATACAGTGAATGAAATGGTGTTGCTCTGGTGCCAAGGTGCAAAACATTCAAAATGGCAGTCTGTAGCAGTAGGTAAGCTGTGGCTTGAGTCTGGTCCTCTCTACAGCCAAGGCTACACAGCCTCCATGTTGTTTGTCATGCCACTAGACAAGGGTCACAGGCCTACGGCAACTCTGCTAACTCAGTACTACTTGTCCCTCCACTCGTCATCATACCATCCACGGACTTGAATACAAAGCCATCAATTCCTGCATCCAAATCATTGACATATAACGTAAAAAGCGTTTCCAACAAAGACCCCTGCAAACCACCACTAGTCACCAGCAGCCAACCAGAAAAGACTCCCTTTATTCCCAATCTTTGGCTCCTGCCAATCAGCCAATGCTCTATCCATGCTAGTATCTTTCCTGTAATACCGTGGGCTCATGTGTGGTACCTTGTCAAAATCCAAGTACACACCACCCACTGATTCTCCTTTGACTATACTGCTTGTTGTTTCTTTGAAAAATTCCAACAGATTTATCAGGCAATATTTTCCCTTAAGGAAACCATGCTGACTTTGACCTAGTTTATCATGTGCTTCCAAGTACCCCAAAACCACATCCTTAATAATCAACTCCAACCACTGAGGTCAGACCAACTGGCCTGTAATTTCCTTTCTTCATCCTCTCTCCCTTCTTGATGAGTGGAATGACATTTGCAATTTTCCAGTCCTCTGAAAAAATGTTGGAATCCATTGATCATTACTATTGTTTCACATTGTCTTCAGCCACCTCCATCAGAACCCTGGGGTATGGACCATCCAGTCCAAGTGACTTTTCTACCTTCAGACCCTTCAGTCTCTCAAGCACCTTCTTCCTAGTAATGGCAACTTCACTCTTCTGCCCCATGACATTCTTGAACTTCTGACACTCTGCTAGTGTCTTCCACAGTGAAGGGTGATGCAAAATACTTATTCCCTTTGTCCACCATTTCCTTGATCCCCATTACTACTGCTCCAGCACCATTTTCCAGCAGATGATATCTACTCTCACTACTCTTTTTCTCTTGAGATATCTGAAGAAAATTTTCTAACCCTTTTAATATTTTTGGCTAACTTACCTTTGTATTCCATCTTTTCCTTCTTTATTACTTCTTTAGTTGCCTTCTGTTGGTTTTTAAAAGGCTCCCAATCCTCGAACTTCCCACTAAATTTTGCTCTATTATAGTCTCTCTCTTTGGCTTTTATGTTGGTTTTAACTTCCCTTGTCATCCACAGTTGCATCATTCTGCTTTCAGAATATTTCTTCTTTGGGATGTATCTATCCTACACCTTCCAAAATACTCCCAGAAATTCCAGCCATTGCTGCTCTGCCATCATTCCTGTTCATGTTCTCTTCCAATCAATTTTGGCTAGTTCCTCTCTCATGCCTCTGTAATTCCCTTTATTCCACTGTAATACTCATACATCTGACTTTAGCTGTCCCTTTTCAAACTGAAGGGTTAATTCTATCATATTATGATCAGCTCTCCTCAGGGTTCCCTTACCTCAAGCTCTCTAATCAAATCTGGTTCTTTGCATAGCACCCAATGCAGAATAGATGATCCCCTAGTGGGCAGAATCACAAGCTGTTCCAAAAAACCATTTTGTAGACATTCTACAAATTTCCCCTCTTGAAATTCAGCACCAACCTGATTTTCCCAATCTACCTGCACATTGAAATCCCCCATGACTATCGTAACATTGCCCTTTTCATATGCATTTTCAATCTCCCATTGCAATTTGTAAACCTCATCTTTGCTACTGTTTGGAGGAGGTCTGTATATAACTCCCATCAGAGTCTTTTCACTCTTGCGTTTCTTAGCTTGACCCACAGCAATTCTACACTTTCCGATCCTATGTCACTTCTTTCTAATGATTTGATTTCATTTTTATTTTACCAGCAGTGCCTTTTTCCCAGCGCAGAAATGGCTAAAGCCAGCAGCATAATTTTAAGGGGATTGTTGGTAAGTATAGGGGGTGACGTCAGAGGCAGGTTTTTTACACCCAGTTGCATGGAACATCTGTCAGGAGGGGTGGTAGAGGCAGATATGTTAGGGACATTTAAGAGCCTCTTAGATAGGTTCGTGAATGAAAGACAAATGGAGAGCTCTTTGGGAGGAAAGGGTTAGATTGATCTTGGAGATGGGTAAAACGTTGACATGACTATGTGTGCCAAAGGGTTTGATCCGTGCTGTCATGCTCTACGTTCAATGTTTTATTTTATAACCTTGCACCTTTTTGTTTACTTCCACTGTAATTTCTCCGTAACTGTTACACTTTATTCTGCATTATTATTGTTTTCCCTTGTACTACATCATTGCACTGGGTAATGATTTGAACTGTATGAACAGGCAAATTTTCACTGCTCTGTATCTCAGCACAATAATAAACCAATTCCAGTTTCTGTTGCATCCATCCTATTATTGATCTAAGCCGCAAAGAAGTGAAGTTTATTAATGATGTGTTACCCTAAATAAGCAAATGATTATTTAAACTAAGCTATCTTTGACATGATTAAGCATAATCAGATGTAAGCTATGAATCCTGTCTCCACAACTAGTTCCTGATATCGCCAGTTGAAAAGGAGTTCCTTGGCATGTGATTCCATTTGTGTTGGCATCTGATGTGTTTTCCGTACACTTGGGAGGACATGCCAAGTTTGCCTTCTGTACATCTCAATATTCCAAGTGTTGATGATTCTTCTGTGTAGACGGCAGATTGCTGGCTGCCTTCACTGTGATCACCTTCCATCCTGAGATTCTGAATTGAGATCCCTTGGTGGAAAGGTGTCCTATCCTTTTCCTATACCGGCCTGTCTTTGACGGGGTCTCTGCCAATGTCCTGGGGCTTTCCCCCAGTGGTGAATCCAGTCTCTGCCTCTGGGCGTTGTCCCTGGCCAGCAGGGAGTGACCAGAATCCCCCTGCTGTAGATCCATCAGGGGCAAGGGCCAGCGATGTTGCCAGGATGAGAACATACGCCACCTCCCTTTCGCTTTCTCCTCACACTGACGGATGTTATCCAAATTGTCCAAGTTATGGCAGTGTGTTGACTTGGAGGTGGCTAACAATGACTTGTGGGCTTCAATTTTGCATTTTGCAAAATTAATTTTTTACTGATTTGCTGCTGCCTTACAGCCAATAAGACCATGAGACATAGGAGCAGAATTAAGGCTTTCAGCCCATCAAGTATGCTCTGACATTCAATCATGTCTGATTTATTATCACCCTCAACCCCATTCTCCTGCCATTTCCCCTTAATCTTTGACACCCTTACTAATCATGAACCTAACAACCTCCACTTTATACAGTACCCAATGATGTGGCCTCCACAGCCACCTGTGGCAATGAATTCCACAGATTCACTGCTCTGACTAAAGGATTTCCTCCTCTGTTCTAGAGGGACATCCTTCTTTTCCAAGGCTGTGCCCTCTTGTCCTAGACTCCCCAGTTATAGGAAACATCTTGGCCAGGAAAAGAGTAAGCTTCAAACAAGGGAAACAATGAAGCTATGGAATACATTTTATGCCCTTTCTCTTGGAATATTAGTCCTCCTCTGGCTCCTCCCAAAAATCCTGAGATGTATGGTAATTAGTGTAGGTCTGATCTATAGATTAGCAAATTTATAGAAGTGATATGGCTAGCAATCTATATAATAGAAAACACAGACCACTACAGCACAGTACAGACCCCTCAACCCACCTTATGCTGACATTTTAATCTATTCCAAGATCAATCTAACCCTTCCCTCCCACATAGCTTTCTATTTTCTTTCATCCATCATGCCTAGGAGTCTTTTAAATGTCCCTAATGTATCTGCTTTCACCACCACTCTTAGCAAGGCATTCCATGCACCCACTACTCTCTGTATAAAAAACCTATCTCTGACATACCCCTATACTTTCCTCCAATCACCTTAAAATTATGCCCCCTTGTGTTAGTCATTTCTGCCCTGGGGAAAAGGTCCCTGGCTCTTATCATCTTGTACACCTATATCAACTCGCCTCTTGTCCTCCTTGCGTCAAAGAGAAAAGCCCTCCCTTGCCCAACCTACCCCTTAAGACATGCTCTCTAATCCAGGCAGCATCCTGGTAAATCTCCTCTGCACCCTCTCTAAAGCTGCCACATCCTTCCTATAATGGGGCGACCTGAACTGAACACAATTTTCCAAGTGTGGTCTAACCAGGGTTTTATAGAGCTGCAACATTACCTCACGGCTCTTAAACTCAGTCACCCAACTAATGAACGCCAACACACCATATGTCTTTTTAACTATCCTCTCAATCTGTGCAGCAACTTTGAGTGATCTATGAGACTAAAGGATGAGAAATGGAGGGCTATATGGGAAGGAAGGATTAGATTTATCTTGGGGTAGATTAAAAGGTTGCATAACATCATCGGGCTGAAGGGCCTGTACTGTGCTGCACTATTCTTGCCTTTCATGTTCTTTGTTCTGTCTTCTCTTCTGCCTGCACACGTGCTAAATCCCTCCATTCCCCAGATATTCACGTGTCTGTTTAAGAGCCTCTTAAACTTCTCTATCATATCTGCCTCCACCACCACCTCTGGCAGTGTATTCTAGCCACCCACAACTCTCTGTGTAAAAATCATATACTGTACATCTCTGAACTTATCTATGTTCAATAATTTTATAAACTTCTATCAGGTCTCTGCCACTCCAGAGGAAACAGTTCAGGTATGTCCAGCCTGTCATTATACGCATGCCCCCTAATCCAGGCATCACCCTGGTGAGCCTCTTGTGCACCCTCTCTGGAGGCTCTGCATCCCTCCTGCAATGAGACGACCAGAGGAATGGAACTGCTCTGTCCTTCTTCTCACCTGATCTGAGCTGGCTGCTGTCAGTTCTGGCACAGACTTCCCCCTCAGAGAGCATTCCAACTAGTTGCATTACCGTTTGGCATGGACAGGATTGGAAAAGCTGCAGAGGGTTGTAACTCGGCCAGCTCCATCACAGGCACAACCCTCTACCCCTGAGGACATCTTCAGAAGGCGGTGGCTCAGGAAGGTGGCATCTATTACAAAAGACCCCCACCATCCAAGACATCTCCTCCTCTCATTACTATGCTCTCTTTTCGCACTAGTTATATATTTATTATTGTCATTTAGGGTATAATGTCTATATTGCCTTGCACTACTACTGCAAAACAACAAATTTTGTGAGGACTGCTACTTTTAATACTGAGATCAGATCTACCACAGGTTTTGTTCTCCATCCTAAGCAGGCCAGTTTGAGCACCAAATGCAATTCTGGTGCTCAGTAGTACTAATTGTAGGTCCCGTAGTCGCTGTTTTAGCAGTCCTGAAAATTGTTTCATTTTCTGTGTTACCTTCTCTATCTATTCTTTTACAGACTCACCTCTACCTTGTTGTGTCTCCATAATCTTAGACCAATTAGCCTCTTTTGGAAATGCGG